>NC_087345.1:107039868-107342899 GCF_030014295.1 Loxodonta africana | reverse complement strand
TTACAAGAGTTGTTTAGTTAGTTTCCCTGATCCCACCCTGGGGCCTGTATAGTTATTAGTCCACATAGCTGCCAGGGCAATATTTTGAAAAGCTCATATTAGAGTATATCACTCCCCTGTGTAAAACTCTCCAATGGTTTCCTATTACACAGAGAATAGCATCCAAATTCCACCGTAGCCCAAATACCGCACAGTCCCTGCTTACCTATTTGATTGCATTTTCTCACCACTCTACCCCTTACTCACTATGATCCAGCCTCTGGCCATTCATTTTTCAAACATGTAAGCTCCTTCCCACCTCAGGGCCTTTTAACTTGTGGTCCCCTCTGTTCTTCTAATCTTTACCTAGTTGGCTCCTTCTCATTGTTCAGATCTCTATCTGAAATTGACCTCCTTAGAGGGTCCTTCCTTGACCTCCTTATCTAAAATAAACACCTCCACCACTTACTATTTATCATTTTATCTGGTTATATTTTATCAAGAGTACTTATATTATTTATTTACGTTTAATTGTTAATATTCAGTACTATACCCAATTCCTAGAACTGGCATGCAGTAGGCATTTAATAAATATTTGCAAATGAATGGATAATAAAGGGCAGGGACACCTAGTGTTCCAGTTATCTGTTGCTAGATAACAAACTATCCCCAAACTTAGTGATTTAAAACAACTATTTATTCGGGCTGGGCTCAGCTGGGTGATTCTTCTATTGGTCTTGCCACTTGTGTGGCTTTAATCAGCTGACAGGTGGTTGACTGGAGAGCTGGGCTCAGCTGAGTCTCTCCCTTTCGGCACATGGCCTATAAGAAAGGCAGTTGAACTTCTTATATGCCAGCTTAAGACTTCCTGGAACTAGCACAGCATCACTTCTGCCATATTCTATTGATTAATAGAGTCACAAGGCTAGCCCGGATTCAGCAGACTACACAAGGACATGAATACTAGGAGGAATGATTCATGGGGGGCCACCAATGAAATAGACAAGCACACCATGCAAAGGCTTGGTATATTTTAGCTACTGCTATTATGACTATCTGGTAGGGGAGGGAGGGAGTCTTCCTACATAGTGATTGCTATGTAAGCATTTGTTAAATAAAACAATTTCAGGTGGAAAAAAACTTACTTAAATATTACCTCTAAGATCTGTAGTTGCATTTATCAGATATATAGGCCTTTCTTCTTATTATTATTTTTTAACTTGCCTAAAGGCAATTGAGCTACATCAAAATTATTTACCAGGATACTATCTAAACCCTTATCTTGTTCAGGCTTTCTCCAATTAATTATATAAACACAACTACTGGTCATGCCAACTAATCAGATATGTTCTTTTTCTTTTTCAATTATTTTATCAGACTTTCTTCAGACTTTGACCTTTATTGCACTTTCTTTCACCTTCCTTAATAACTCTTCAAAAAGTCATTGAAAAAAAAATTCAATTAAGACAAGCAAGTAAGCTAATATCAGAAAGCAATGCATGTTCCAAGGCTGGTTTTGATTGTGAAGGGCTGGAAGTCATCCACAGTTAGTGTGTCAGAGTCCCAGGAAGGCTGGTATCTGGTCTCTGAAAACCAGATTAAATTCAGGGCTTCTCCAGAAATTGGGCTTACAGCTTGGTTAGTATAGCCTATTCGAGACTCCACAACCTCTTTGTCTACAAAACACTGAGGCCAAGGCAAACAGAAGGCTATAAAAAGGGGACTGGAGCTAATCTAGTTCTCGTCAGAGTCTTCTAGGGAACACTACCATGCCAAATTGCCATTGACGATTTTAGAAACCCTGGATAAGATAGATTCATTATGACAAAGATTAATATATCACCTTATATTTATGCATCAAGGTGGCATTTTAAATCACAGTATTATATCACGGACAACCTTGGGAACATAGCCAGACGAATATAGTAATGATTGCTTCCATGACAGTCAGCATTCCAAAGATGATGGGTCAAAGCAGAAGATTAATTTTAAATAAGAATATCTGTGGATTCTCTGACCTGGAAGTTGGTCTGAACCCGTGTGAACACTAAGGGAGAGCAGTAGGTCCCATTTGTCTTCAGTACATGTACCTGCCAAGTACTGTAATTCTCTTCTTTTCTTACAATTTCTGTTTTTGGTAAAGCTACAACAGTAAAGGCAAAAAATATAAGGCATGCATAATCTACCACCTCAGTGCAATTATTTTCACTTCTACCCGTTTCCTTCCAGGCTTTGTCCAGATGCGGTCAGGTTTTTACATAATTGTCATCATAGTACACATGCTTTTTCATTTCATTTTTGCTCCTTTTATAGCAACATTTGTTCATGTCATTTTGTAACCTTAATGATTATGGCTTCATATTCCTTTCACTTGGTGCGTGATCAGTCAGTCACTCAGCTGTTTATCTATTACCAGGCATGGAGGTTGTTTTCAATTTTGGGGGGGAGGGGAGAAGCTACAAAAGCTGTGATGACCTGTTTTTATACATTCTTTGTCATCATTTCCTTACAATAAGTTACTAAGAATAAGATTAAGGGTTGAGGCAAATTGTATTTTCTGAAGATGGCCACAAGAATACCCCACAAGCCCATTGCTCTTCTGCAATGTGAGCTTGTCAGTCGCCCTTCAATCTAGGCCAGCTCTGCAACTGCTTTGACCAATAGAATATGTCAACGGTGAGGCCACACCTATTTCAGGTGCAGTCCTTCACTGGCTTGGTATCATCTACTTCCTGCTTCTAGGAGGTGCAACTATCTTGAGGCCACCATGCTGTGAGAAGTCCAAGTCACATAATGAGGTCCTGGGGTGTCAGGTGGAGAGCAAGAAAAGTCACTGAGACAATCAGACATGTAAGAGAAAAAAACACCATGGAATTATGTCTTCCAGACTTAGCTGTCCCATACAAAGCCAGGTGCACAAACTGTCCAGCTGAGCATTTCCCAAATTCCTTACCCACAAAACCATATGCCAAATAAATGGCTGTTTTAAATCACTGAGTTTTGTGGCAGTTTAATAGGTATTCAAAACATGGGTCCAAACATAAACTTTCTTTTCCCAAATCCTGGCAAAAGACTTTCAAACTTGAACCCATTTATACAATTTTCAACCCCTTAAAGGCTCTCTGCTGTTCAAGGTACAAACCTCAGAAGGTTTTTATTCTCTGTACTTTTCCTGAGTTTCTTCATTTAAGATAGCAATGGCATCCAACTCTTTGGCGGGGATTTTAATTTTGCATCTCTTCTGAGAAGGTAATGACTCACTTTAGAAATCCTGCACCATCTCTAGTTTCCTTCCTTTTTGTTCCCTGCTTATCTTCAAACAAAAACAACACCTACTATGCGCCTATTTCAAATATAAACACTTGAAGCTCTTTGAACTCACCTTTGAAGAACGCTCCTTTAAAGAAAGGAACCAAGAAGTGTAGATGTATAGCTACATGGTAAATTCAAGTTCAGCAAACAATTGATTCATCAACACATTCAAAAACATTTTTTGAATGCTCATTATGTGTTAAGTGTATTCATTCTTTTGGATAGAACTCTGAGTATCCATCCAGTGATAGAAAACAAAATGAAATTGGAATGATGCAAATGGGAATTTATTGGCTGGTGGAATTGAGGACAGGCTTGATTGAGGGTTCAAACAACGTTACAGGGAGCCAGATTTCTCTGTTTGGTGGCTGACTCTGCTATCCTCTGTGTGCTGGCTCCATTCTTAGGCTCTGAGTATTTGGTTGACATAGCAGCTGCAGCCTCACAGTCTCTTAGGTTCAAGTCAGATGAGAAGAACAGAGAAATTCCTACAGGGAGCTGTAGCACAAGTCCTTGGATAGGACTATGGGGCCATCTTGGAACTTGTGCCCATTTCTGCACAAGTCACAGTAGACAGGGGATGACAATGTGCTGCCTGGCTTAGGCCCGGGTCATAGGTTCCATTCCTGGAGCTGAGTCAGCTCCATCTGGAGCATAAGGACTGAGAGTGGGGAAGGGGAAATGTCCCCAGAGCAAAACAGGAGTACTCTTTCCAAGACGATGCAGTTGCAAAACAACATGTTTCAACTGGCTTTTTCCTACTCCTGTTATAGGAAGAGAATTCTCTGCAGGCATTAATGTATTATTTAGAGTTGTGGTTTACATGTTGTTTGATTAAATCCCCTGCCCATCCACTTCCCATACGGTCATGGATTGAATCATGTTCCCCAAAATATCTGTCAACTTCTCTAGGTCATGATTCCCAGTATTGTATGATTGTCTACCATTTTGTCATCTGATGTGATTTCCCTATGTGTTGTAAATCCTACCACTATGATGTAATGAGATGGATTAGTGGCAGTTATATTGATGAGATCTACAAGATTAGATAGTGTCTTAACCAATCTCTCTTGAGATATAAAAGAGAGAAGTGAGCAGAGAGATGAGGGGACCTCATACCACCAAGAAAACAGCACCAGGAGCACGGTTTGTCCTTTGAACCTGGGGTCCCTGCACCTGAGAAGCTCCTTTACCAGGGGAAGATTGATGACAAAGACATTTCTCCAGAACTGACAGAAAAAGCCTTCTGCTGGAGATGACATCATGAATTTGGACTTTTACCCTACTGGACAGTAAGACAATAATTTCTCTTTGTTGAAGCCATCCACTTGTGGTATTTCTGTTATAGCAGCACTAGATGACTAAGACACATACCCACTCCAGTATTTAATCAACATCTCCCTCTGTGATGCTTAAGGTTGTATGTTCAACTCGGTCGGGCCATGATTCTCAATGGTTTGGCAGTTATGATGTAGCTTGGCAGTCGTATGATGATGTGATCACTACTGTGATGAGATTTGATCTAATGTGATCACCTCCATGATGGGATTTGCTGTGAGTAGCCAGTCAGCTGAAAGAGAGTTTCCTTGGGAGTGTGGCCTGCATTGAATATCAATGGACTCTCTGGCAAGGCTTGTGGGCTTCTGCTCCCTCTGGATCCTGCAGCTGGCTCCTGTTTGTCTGACCTCCTGTTTTTGGGACTTGAGCTAGAAGCTTACCTGCAGTCTTGTCTGCTGATCTTGGGATTCATAGGTCTTCGCAGCCTGTGAGCCAGAGCCCTGCTGTCTGACTTGCCTGCCGATCTTGGGCTCACCAGCCCCTGCGGCTATGTGAATCAGGAGAAGCCTCCAGCCTGACATGCAGATTTGGGACGTTCCAGCCTCTACAATCACGTGAGCCATCTCCTTGATATAAATCTCTTTATATAAATATTTATACACTTTACTGGTTTTGTTTCTCTAGAGAACCCTGCCTAAAACACCCTCTAAGAGTGTTATCTCTATACACAAGGTTCACATTGCCGCAGATTTCTTTTTGTGCACTAGGTGCAAGGATATTTCCAAGCATTTCGTTGCTTCCCCTTTGGGGTGCCACAAAATACCCTTCTCTACTAGGCAAAGATGCACCTGACCCAAACCTTGGTGTTTTCAATCTCATCATATGCATGTGAAAGCTGGACAATGAATAAGGAAGACCAAAGAAGAATTGACACCTGTGAATTGTGGTGTTGGCGAAGAATACTGAATATACCATGGACTGCCAAAAGAACGAACAAATCTGTCTTAGAAGTACAACCAGAATGCTCCTTAGAAGCAAGGATGGCGAGGCTGCGTCTTACATACTTTGGACATGCTATCAGGAGGGATCAGTCCCTGGAGAAGGACATTGTGCTTGGCAAAGTACAGGGTCAGCAAAAAAGAGGAAGACCCTCAACGAGGTGAATTGACACAGTGGTTGCAACAATGACCTCAAGCATAACAACAATTCTAAGGATGGCGCAGGACCAGGCGGTGTTTCGTTCTGTCATGCATAGGGTCGCTATGAGTCGGAACTGACTCAATGGCACCACTAGGCAAAGCAGCCTCCAGGGGAAGGAAGGAGGCCAGCAGATGAAAAGTTACACCTTTCCTTCTACCTCTGGGAAAATACACGATCAGAGCCTTCCAAGACGTAAAGAAAAAAGGCTAGAGTTACCTTCCCAAAATGCAAAGTGATCACTTACGTCCCTTTTAGCTATGGGATTCCATGATTCACATCCTTTCTTTTAGGACAGGCAAGCTTTGCTTTATTTTTAGTAAGAAGAGAGGGCACTAGCTCCTGAAGCTGCAGGAAGGGGTGGGGAGGAAGAAAGGAATCTCTTCAGGAAACAGGAAAAGCACAGGAAGGGGAGGGGTAAGTGTGGACAGAAAGAGAAACTACCCATTTCCCAGTTTCAGTTGTCTGCCTGTTGCTGCCCACTCCCACTTGGATTTTGAGCATTTCCAGAAATCCTCGGAATTAGTTCAGAATGATCAGCTTGAACTTGACAGCTTTTTTCCCTCGGCTCTTGAAAGGGAAAGCAAATCAAAGCCTCACTGCTCAGAACCTGGCAGGAACATTGAATAAGGATGTTCATTGAGGGAAGGGAGCAGGCTTGAGGACTCCAGGTCACCTCTCAGGGTCTAGGCTACATCCAGGCTGGCTTCCAGGAAATAAGTTGTAGGAATTACAAGCTAGACCAGCTCTATTTCAGAATGAATTAGTAGCCCTCGAACCACGTCACTGCGGGACAAAAGGCGAGAAAAGAATAATAGGCGAGATGCTATAGGTGCAAGCTGGTATGGAAAGCCCTGAACTGCAAGTGGCAAGTTTTAATTCTTTCAAAAGATGTGAGGCAGGCAACACAGAAAAACATTCAGACGTGCATGGGAGGCAGAGAGGGTTCTGCAGGGAGTCTGTCAGTGAGCAGCATTTCAATGCTGAGCTGAAGGCAGAGCAAGGCCAAAGCACCCGTGAAAGAGAGCTGTCTGCTTAGTGGCTGCGGGACCAACAGGAATTGAACTAAAGTGCAGCTTCAGCATTCGTGCTTATGTCACCTCATTTTTAGTTTTATTTCTCATTGATCCACTCGTAGGTCAGAGAGAAATGACAAGAGTCACACACGCTATGCAATAGGCAAGTATGTTACAGTCTGGTTTGTCAGTGGAGTCACAAGTAAACAAGCCTTCTTTCTCTGTCCCTCTCCCACATAGATCTGCCTCTCTAAATAAAAAGCAAAAACAAAAAAGCTAGTTCTTGAGTCAATTCTGACTCATGGCAACCCATGTGTTGGAGAGCAGAACTGTGTTCCATAGGGTTTTCAAGGCTGTGACCTTTTGGAAGCAAACCACCAGGCCTTTCTTCCAAGGCGCCTCTGGGTTAGTAGCTGAGTACTTAATCATTTGTGCTACTGAGGGATTCCACTCTCTAAATAAGGATCCAGGTATCTCTCAGATCATCTTAAAGCCTAAATGTCATCCATATCTGAAATGCAGCAATTTGAGAAATAAGAAACAATTTGCAACCAGAAATGGCAAAACAATGCATCAGTTCCCCTTGTATCAGTATAAGTTTTATAGAAACTGAGTATTGATTCTTCAGCATCGTGGATGGCTTTCCAGAGAGCACTGTGGGTGGCTGAGAGAATGTGACCTCTGACAAATGACTACAAGGGTAAATAACGTAAGTTAAAGGAGCCCTGGTGGCACAGTGGTTAAGTGCTTAGCTGCTAACTAAAAGGTGGCTGGTTGGAACCCACCAGCAGCTCTGCGGGAGTCTGCTTCCATAAAGATTACAGTCTTGGAGACCCTATGGGGCAGTTCTACTTTATCATATAGGGTCACTATGAGTTGGAATTGACTCAACGGCATACAACCACAATGTAAGTTAAATGCTAGGCACTGTTTTAGGTGTTTTATATATGTTGTCTCATTCAATTTTTCCAATTTCCAAAAGAGGTAGGTACTTTTTTTTAGCTCTGTTTTACAAGTGACGATACAGGGGCACTGAAAAATTACTTACTCAAGGTCACACAGTCAGTGAATGGCAGAGCTAGGATGCAAAGTCAGGTCAGTCTGATGCCATGAATTGGGCATTTAATGACCACGCAACAGGTTTTCTGAAGGGGTGGCTTCTTAGTCTTGCTCCTTCTGGCGGCCGGTACCCTGTGGACTGGAAGTATGAAAAGTAACATGGAGTCCAGACAGCTGTCAGCTGGAGAGTGACCTGGAACCAACGGCTAGGCCAAGGTGTTCACCTGCTGAACATAAACAGTTTCACAGAGTAGCAATGTCACACAAGGTCACTCTATGACTGCGATGCAGTGAGACAAAAAAAAAAAAAAAAAAGAGAGAGAGAGAGATCACTCTGTAATCAGGTCTTTAGCACGACAGCAAGAACAGTGTGCCGCTGCAGAAACGACCAAACATCCCCCTCTCCTGGCTAATATGAGCAACTACAACTACTGCTCCTTTCATTGCATCTGTAGCTCCCTCTGGTTCCTGCCACCTCCGAGATAAAAATCATTAATAAGATGCCCAGTCATCAAATTGCCCATGCTTTCTGATGGCACCCAATCCAAAATAATCCTCATTTTGTTGAGCCCTTCCCCAAATCATCTGACATAAATTGAACATAACCAGTGGCCATCCAGTCAATTCTGACTCACAGAGACCCATGTGTATCTGAGTAGAGCGGTGCTCCATAGGGTTTTCAAAGGCTGATTTTTCGGAAGGAGACTGGTAGACCTTCCTTTCTTTGGAGGCACCTCTGGATAGACCCGAACATCCAACCTTTTGGTTAGCAGCCGAGCACATTAATTGTACCACCCAGGGATCCAACCTAACAAAAATCAAACCCGAAACCAAACCCACTGCTGTCCAGTGGATTCCAACCCAAAGCGAACCTATAAGACTGATTAGAACTGCCACATAGGGTTTCTGAGGCTGGAATCTCTTGCGGAAGCAGACTGTCACATTAAACTGCCACATCTTTCTCTCTCAGAGCGGCTGGTGGGTCCGAGCTGCCGTGTAGCGGTTAGCCGGGGAGCTTCACAAACACGGCTTCTAAGCTAACACACACACGCACACAAACCGCAAACCCATTGCTGTGGAGTCGATTCCCACTCGTAGTATACTTGACCAATAAAGGTTTTCAAGGCCGTAGTCTCTTACCGGGAACGCTGGTGGTATAGTGGTTAAGTTCTACGGCTGCTAACCATAAGGGTCGGCAGTTCGAATCTGCGAGGCGCTCCTTGGAAACTCTATGGGCAATTCTACTCTGTCCTATAGGGCCGGTATGAGTCGGAATCGACTCAGCGGCACTGGGTTTGGTTTTTGTTTTTTTCAATCTTTTACCGAAGCAGACTATCACATCCTTCTTCTGCCAAGGGGCAGGTGGGGTCAAACCGTGGAATTTTCGTTTAGTTCACTTTTGGGTTGCTTGGTAGCCGAGAACTTAACCACTAAATCTGTTGCCATCAAGTCCATACCAACTCATAGCGACCCTGTAGGACAGAGTAGAACTGCCCCACAGGGTTTCCAAGGAGCTGCTGGTGGATTCGAACTGCTGACCTTTTGGTTCGCAGCGGAGCTCTTAACCACTGTGCCACCAGGGCTCCAACCTAACACAAGTCCCCCCTTACTACCTCTTATATAGATGTCACGCGGTTCCTCAGGGTGTATAGTTTCTCTTGCTGATTCAAGTAATAAACCCGACTGTATTTGAATACAGATGTGAATCTGCTGGTGTTTGGCTGATGGGCTTTCAACACTCGCCTATAGTCCAAAGGGCCTGAACGTGATCCTTTCCCGTGCGCCCCCTGGCGATTTTATCGCAAAATAGCAGGAGCTCCAACCCAGGGGGCTCATGGGGCTGGCTTGCTGCTTTCTGCGCAGCACTCCTCCTTCTTCTTCTTAACAACCTGTCCCCTCTCTTAGGCTCCCAACCTCTGCAGAAGGCTTTTTTCTCCTCTGGGTTCGTGTAAAATGGTTTACCATAGTGAAAAGATCTCTAACTTATTTTCAACTAAATTTCACCAGCAGGGAAGCTCAAGCCTCAGGCTTCACAGGTCCCTGTGGTTTCTTAATATACTTGAGAATGGAGGGGAGGGGTCAGCATAGAACCCTGTTGTTTGAGTTAGGTTCTGTCCGTGGGATTTGGAACTCCAGGGGTATCTTCACCACAACTTCTCTTCCCAAACTTTACTTCTTATGTTGATGTTTGGGCCCTTGAGATTAAGGACAAAACTGTTCAAAACAGAGTTAAATTCTTTTCTTTTTTTTTCCTCATTAATATCCCCAAGCACAGTCACAAAAATAAAAAATTCTTCATTGGCTCGGAATTACAGAGTTTATTTATTTTCTAAATAATTTCTTTTTTGTTGCTGTTGAGAATATATACAGCAAAACATACACCAATTCAACAGTTTCTACAAGCACAATTCATGACATTGATTACACCCTTTGAGTTGTCCTACCATTCTTGCCCTCCTTTTCTGAATTGTTCCTCCTCCATTAACATAAACTCGCTGCCCCCTAAGATTCCAGCATTTGTTTTTGTTGTGTTGTTGTTGTTAGGTGCCCTCGAGTCAGTTCAGAGTCATAGTGACCCTATGTACAACAAAACAAAACACTGCCCGGTCCTGCGCCATCTTCACAATCATTGCCGTGTTTGAGCCCATTGTTGCAGCCACTGTGCCGATTTTTGTTGCAGCCTTCTTTTATTACCTATAGACACGTGTCCTACATAACAACTTGTGGCTGTGGCCCAGGTGAAGTAATGACAGCAGCACACATCTGGCACTTCTTTTGTCACTGAACGTAAGTATATGAAGTGGAAACTCAAGTACAGGTGGTATGATGCCCCAGACTAAAGACAATAACCACTTATACAGCGACATGGTAATGAAAATGGATACTTTGTCATGTATTTAACTCTTGCTGTAATTATATGACACGAAATTTCTAAGATGCAATTGGAGCACATTAGTGCAGGTTTCTATGGAACTGCTTTAGTTATTTCCTAGGGCAATAACCTCCTATGGCAAAATCAAGATGATTTTTTTTATCAGATCAGTCTTTCCTAGATATGCTTAAGTTATTTTAGAAAATACAAAATCTACGTTATTCAATGAAATGACAGGTATTAGTGCATGATGTGATGTTTTCTAAAAACACCGCAATGACCATTCATGTCTATACATCGCTCCAGAAATTATAGAAATAACTTATTGATAAATACTCACTGTAAAAAATGAAAATTCAGAAAGATACAGAGTAAATGTTTCAAGTCCTTATCATTCCCAAAATCTTGCTCACCTTCCCTAGAATAACCACTATTAGCAGTTTTGTGTGCTTCCTTCCAGATAATTTTCTTCCCATTTGTATTCATATATATGTACATATTTAATTGATAATAATAGCAAACATTTCTTAATTATTGATAGGTTTTTACGTTGTGATCTGTTTAATCCTCTCAACAGCTCTCTGAGGTTGGGGTAATTAACTTTCCATTTACAGATGAGAAGACAGAATGGCAGTTTATATAAATGGTATACAAATCCTTTGAGAGGTGTTTCAAGAAATAACAAATTTAGGAAGCAAAATAAATCCTTAAATTGCCAATTTCCTTAAGTGGTCTGTGTAGGGCTGTTAACCTTGCTGGTGTTGTTATGTGCCATTGAGTCGATTCCACAGCGACCCTATAGGACAAAGTAGAACTGCGCCACAGGGTTTCCAAGGAGCGGCTGGGGGATTCAAACTGCTGACCTTTCAGTTAGCAGCTAACCTCTTAACCACTGCACCACCCAGCCTCCAAGAAAACTGAATGTTTCCTTATTCAAATATTACCTACTAATGGAACCCTAGTGGTACAGTGGCTGAGAGCTCAGCTGTTATCCAAAAGGTTAGCAGTTCAAATCCAACACCCGCTCCTTGGAAACATTACGGGGCAGCTCTGCTCTGTCCTATAGGGTTGCTGTGGGTCCGACTTGACCGCAACTGGTTTAGTTTTGTTTTTGGTGATGCTCGCTGAAGCAGCTGTGGTGACACAGTGGTTAAAGCAGTTGGCTGCTAACGGAAAGGTGGGAGGTTCAAACACAGCAGCCACTCCATGAGAGAAAGATGTGGCAGTCTGCTTTCCTGAAGATTTACAACCTTGGAAACCCTATAGGGCAGTTCTACTCAGATCTATAGGGTCACTATGATTTGGAATCGACTCCGTGGCAATGGTTTGATTTTGGGATGTTTGCTGATGTTTATCCAGTGTTTGAGTATTCACTATAGGCTACGATTCTTTGTAAATACTATCAAACTTGATATTTTGTAATTATTAAGCAAATTTGTTTCCGATATCCATAATAATGAATACAGAGTAAAAAGAAAATTGGTAGTATTTTAGATAGACCTTATGGTTTTGGGTATTCCTGAGAATATCTGGGAATTCTCATCTCTCATTCCCAAATTCCAAAGATTACTATCTGTCAGGAATTTGGAAATATTACTCTCTGTTGTGTTTGAGAGAGTTAGGGCTTTGCAACTGTGAGGAAGAGAGACCCTATAGGTGGTTGTAGGTCCTAATTGTAACATGGATTGAGCCCTAAAGGTGGGAGTGCGGGGCGGGGGTTAAAGTCAGTGCTCGTCCTCAACCAGTGGAGGGTGCTCTGTAGCTAGAATATTCTTCAAGGTTAAATCAGATCTTAAATAAATAAGGTTAAAATGCTTTTGATAGTGTTACAAGCATGTGGAAGTTTTATATCTCCATGTTATTAGAAACTGTACAGAATCCAAGAAAACTGAGTTGAGTGGAAAGTTGAAATTGAAATTTACAGAAAGTTCCTCTGTTAGAAATAATGACTCATGATTGTGACGGAGACAATTCTTTGTGTTCACTAAACCATTTCCTTTTCCTTTCGAGCACAGAGGAAGACTACATTTCCCAGCATTCCGTTGCATAAACGGCTCCACAGAAGCTCTCCTGTTCATTCTCACTCCGTCTGCAGGGCTAAAAGTGAAGATCCCAAGATGGCAGAGGCACATGAGCGAAGGAGTCCCGATTCCTGAATTTGCTGGTTGGAGAAGAGCTGCCCAGATGAGACTTCTGACCAGGAACATCAGTATGAACGAGCAACAGAGCTTTACAGTGTTAAGCCAGGGTTTGTTATCCCGGCATAGTTTATCCTATCCTAATACTGTGCTGACAGATCCCAGTGTGATCTTTCATACTCTGTATTGGAGGGTAGGATCCTATTAACCTGGGGAGGAACACCATATGTTGCTGTTAGTTGCCAAGAAGTCAGCTCTGACTCATGGTGACCTTATTTACAACAGAACCAAACGTTGCCCAGCCCTGTGCATCTTCATGATCATTGGTATGCTTGAGTCCAGTTGGACAATATTCTGTTCCCATCCGCAGGGTTTTCATTGGCTAAGTTTTGGGAGCAGATCACCAGGCCTTTCTTCCTACTCTCAGGAAGCTCTGCTGAAACCTGTCTACCATGCGTGACCCTGCTGGTATTTGAAATACCGGTGGCATAGCTTCCAGGATCACAGCAACACGCAAGCCACCACAGTACAGCAAACTGACAGGTAGTGGGATATACATAAAGGTGTGGGAACTGACAACAAATTAAAGTACATTCATACTGTGGTATATCTGGGGCATGATGAGTCAGAATCAACTCAATGCCAAGGGGTTTGGTTTTTGGTTTTATTTCCCCTATAGGGTCACTGTGCATTGGAATCGACTTTGGGGCAACGGGCTTATTTTCCCACACTTAGAAATAATGTACCCACTGAGAAATCAACCAGTAAAACATGCATTTAATGGATTAGTCTAGCCATTTGTTGAAATAACTTCAAAAACCCACGAGTTCTTACCATTTAACCATGTGCCTCCATCATTACTCTCCTGTGCCCTCCTTGTTGATCACGACTTAATAAATCGCAATTGTCCTTTGTACAACAATCTCCCGGGAGTGTGGTAGTGTAAGGCTCAATCGCCACACTGCCGAGTCAGTTTTTGGATCACGGTGAGAAGGAACAGACCCTGGAATGTGAGTTCCCTACCAGCTTTCTGCTACCCAGGACGACCTTCTTTAGCAGCCGCTGGGCTTAACAGCCAAAAATTTTCAGTGCAGCTCAAATTGCCCTTTCAATGGCTTAAAGAAACTTAAAAACCAGTTGGTGGTGACCCCAGATGTGTCAGAGTAAAACTGTGCTCCAAAGGGTTTTCAATGACTGACTTTTCAGAAGTAGATTGGCAGGCCTTTCTTCTGAGGCACCTCTGAGTGGACTCAAACATTCAGCCTCTTGGTTAGCAGCTGAGTGCTTAACCGTTTTCACCACCCAGAGACTCCCAAAGTAACTTAGTCCTTTTATACAGCAGAGTCTATCAGCAAGAGGAAACACCCCGAAAGGGAAAAGCAAACGGTTCTACAGCATCAGTGCAAGAGAAGGGGGCTGTATGGTGCCATCATGCAGCAACCCTGTGTGTCTTCAGAGGGAGCAGAGTCATGGGAACTGAGTGAGGCCATTTTCTTGACTGAGTGTTCAGTTTAGTCTAGAATCCTACTCCTGTCTTGTCATTAACAGCACCTACGGAGATACATGTAAGTGCAGCAGCTCATCTCGTTTAAAGATTTATCAAAACCTAAAGTCAGGTTCTTACTTAGATTTGGCATTTCAGACTTCAGACAGATGAGATTGTCTACTTCAGCAGATAGAAGCTACCGAGTCACGTCCGAACAGGAATAGTTCTGCAGGTTCTTGAGAGAGCTGACAAGTGAGAGGCAATTACCCCCAAGAGGACATTAAAAAAATGGTATATAAAGTATGTTAATGAGGCAGCAAAAACCTGATTACAACCTGACATCTCCTGCAGTCTCTAGGTTACAAACATCTGATTTGTAAAAGTCCCAACAGAATGAACGCACTGAACAACAGATTGCTTTTTCCTTTCCGAACCTCACGGAAAACGCCCCGCCCCCAGTAACAGAGCCAGCAGCCCGGCTATTACGAGCTGATGGTGACCCCTGGTGGCCAACATGGGGAACTATCTGGCCCAGCGAACTTCCTCACTTTGTGCAGACCACCCCTTTACTCTTGCACATAGGTAGAGCATTTCGAAAATCAAAAGTGAAAAAGTTGGATTTATACCAGGGCTCTGGATTTATATGCTATGCATGAATTTACATGTTATGAGGTTGCCATCCCCAGAGCATTAAAATGGGTAATCAAATTCATAATTTCATTTCATAATTTTTAAATATATATTTCTAGTGTTTTATTAACGTTTAATTTTCTTCTTTGCCTTCACCGTTGATGAGTGGACAGATTTAGGATGTGTTCCTTCAAGAGTCATCTCTGTCTCAATTGCCTTCTATTTATGTGGTCTGCATGTTATCTCTGTTTTTTCATTTCCTCTCGCTCACTCCTTTTTGTAATAAGAAAAAGCATAACAAAGTATTAACTCACATGGACAATCAGTGCCAAACAAAGATGGCAGACTGTACTGTTGGCTGGTTGGAGCCTTCATACAAGGATTCAACTTGATCATTTGCTGGGTCCTAATGTTTGCCAGGAAACCCTGGTGGCATAGTGGTTAAGTGCTACGGCTGCTAACCAAATGGCCGGCAGTTGGAATTCACCAGGTGCTTCTTGGAAACTCTATGGGGCAGTTCTACTTTGTCCTGTAGGGTCGCTATGCGCCGGAATCCACTCGATGGCACTGGGTTTGGTTTGGTTTGTTTTTTTTAATGTTTACCAAAGGAGCCATGTAAAAATGCAGGTAGCTCGATAGTTGAAGATATGAAAGTCAAAGGCTGCTTAACAAGTTTTATTAATTTTTTTTGGAGACTCTATCCTGCTGTTATTTCTTAAAGCTGAGTTCATTCCATTGCCGACAGTTTTTTTTTTTTTCTCTCCTCTATTTTTTTTTTTTTTTTCTATGTGTACACTGAGCCCTGGAGGCACAGTGGTTAAGTGCTATGGCTACTAACAAAAGGCTGACAGTTCGATCCACCAGCTGCTCCTTAGAAACCCTGTGGGGCAGTTCTCCTCTGTCCTATAGGGTCGCTATGAATCCGAATCGACTCGATGGCAACAAGTTTTTGTTTTTAATATGTGTACACATCTTTTTAAAGAAAACGTATCTTCTTTTGTCCTCTTCTGCCTGTCTTTTAATTCCATAAACAGGTACAAAACCACCTCTAATAATGGCTGAGGGAAAAAAGTCATGTAAGTGCTGGAGTGAAATAAGACCTTCTAATAATTACAGGAGCCTGATGGTGCAGTGGTTATGAGCTTGGCTGCTAATCAAAAGGTCAGCAGCCCAAATCCACCATAGGATTTCCTCTTTGGAAATCCTATGGCACAGTTCTACTCTGTCTTATAGGGTCGCCATGACTCGGAATTGACTCAACAGATGTGTGTTTTCATCTTGCACGAATTCTATATGGCCCTTCATCCTTTTTTTAATATATCCTGTTTTCTTCAAGAGCTAACTTTCAAGCTAAATCAAAAGCTACTGATGATATTTTATTGTTGTTCTGTTCCATTTTTCTGTTATTACAATAGCAGGGCCTTAAATTTGTTTTTAAATTTTACTCACTCAAGTTTAAGTGATAGGGCTTAAAGGGCCTTTTGTTTGAGGGCCTGGGAACTAAGCTTCATCTATTACAATGTTTCTGTGTAAAGATATACTCCAACTCCTGAAATCACCAACAGATGGGGACGTCCTGTGCTAACTTTATGAAATTTCTGGCTGATTTGACTCAGGCAGAGATATAACATTTGTTGAGAGTTCAGTAATAGTAATAATGATACCTGACATTTATTGAATGTTTTCTATGTTCCAGGAACCACTTTAAGAAGTTTTTTAGGCATGGCTTATTTAATTCTCACCACAACCTTATTATCTCATTTTACAGACAATACTGAAGCACACAGAGGTTAAGTCATTTAATCAAGCTCACAGAGCTATTAAATGGTAGAAGTTTGAATTCAGAGCCATGTGCTGGGCTGCGGAGCCCCTGGGTGGTACAATTAAGGGCTCAACTACTAATTGAAAGATTGGCTGTTCAAACCCACCCAAAGGTGCCTCAGAAGATAGGCCTGGCGATCTGATTCCGAAAGGTCACAGACTTGAAAACTCTATGGAGTTCAATTCTACTCTGCACACGTGGGGTAGCTATGAGTTGAAATCAACCGTGGCAATTGGTTTAGTTTTTTTTTTTTTTTTAATACGTGACTGCAGAGTCCCTGAGTGGTGATAATGGTTCACACACTTGGCTACTAACTGAAAGGTTGTTGGGTCAAGTCTACCTGGAGGTGCCTGGGAAGAAAGGCCTGATAATCTACTTGCAAAAATTCAGCCACTGAAAATCCTACAGAGTACAGCTCTACTCTGACACACATGGGGTCACCATGAGTCCAAATCGACTCCATGGCAACTGTTTTTTAGTGTTTTATGCTGGACTGCCCCTTCACAGAGTTTATTTTGTAACGTAGGGCATATTTTGAAACTGCAGTCAACTACAGAGATTGACATTAAGCCTCCTTGAAGGCAGGCAACAGGTCTTATTTATTTTATGTTTACAATAGTGTTTACCCTTAGTAGATTTTCAATAGATGGTTGTTGACATTACTGGAGCTAGTTGGCAATACCTCTCTTGAAAGCTTATTATAATACAACGCGTGTCAGGTTTCCATGTTCCTAATATACCTTAGCAAATGTGAAAAATGTCAGCGCCTTAAATGTTTATTTAATCAAAAGATCTGAAAGGCGACTTGGAGCACTGCCGTAGGCGAAGTTTCTTTAGACTACAGGGCTGCCAGGAAGTGAGACAGCCCATAGGAGTTCTTGGCCAGGTCAAGGAACACTTGATGCCTGAGGCACCTTCATTTAAAAAAAAAATTTTTTTTTATTGTGGTAAAAATATATATAACAAAACTTTTGCAAATTCAACAATTTCTACATGTACAATTCAGTGACATTGATTACACTGACATTGATCATATTCATCACGTTCATTGATCCTTTTCCAGATTACTCCACCACCATTAACGGAAACTCAGCGCCCCCTAAACACTCACTCCTCCTTCGTTTGTCCCTCCCACCCCTTAAGGCACTACCTTTTGTCCCCAACCAATCACAAACATGCTCTAAAACCTTGGGTTCTACTACTTATCCTTGTAAAATATGGGACCAGGGACCCCCTGGGCAAGTTGTGAATTCTTGTTGAAATAGCCTATGAACAGAGTGGAGCAGAGTTATTGGGTTTCCCTTTTCTTGGGGTCTGTCAGATGGGTGGGAGCAGGTATTGTGGGAGAATCTCCTGGATACTATCTCAAATGTGGGGGGCTAAGCTCACCTCCTCCCCAGCACTGCTACTAATGTTCAAAGTATTAATTGTTGAAGTCAAGCTGTTTAAGCAGGCTGTCGAAAGAGAGCAATTTTGATATTAACTAGAGACTTCTGGAAAAGAAAATGTCAGAAGTATGAGCTGGGGTGGATTACCCACTAGGCAAGATAAGTAAGGTGCTTACCTTGTTCACGAGATTGTCTGTAGAGACCAACTGCACATTTTTTCATGACATTGAAAATTCTGCTTCTAGGTATGGCTGGCATCTGTCTTCTTCCCAAACCCACAGCACCTCCCTACAGTATCGAAGTCTCTTTTCAAATTTGCAATCCCTGACTGGGACGGATTATCCAGTGAGCAAGGTAAGCACGGGTTTACTTCCTAATCTGTAGTGAACAATTTCACATGGGTCTTACTACAGATTAAGAAGTAAGCACAAGTAAGCCCATGCATACCTTGTTTATCGGGTGATCGCCCCTGGGAGTGCAAGGGACAGTGTAGAAGGAAGTCTTTAGAGCAGGATAGAGCTGGATTAGAATCTAAGTTCTGCCACTTCCAGGCTTATGTGAAGTTAGGCAAATTACTTAAACTGTTTGGCCTCGGCTCCTATTCTGTCACAAGCCACATTTAAAGTGTATTTTAAAGCTCAGAAAAGAACATTTAAGAGCTTGTCTGTCCTAGAAAATGTTTGCTTTTAGAGAGTTTAAGAACCTATATATCTTGGAATGAATACCCAACTTCTGACCAAACATCATCTCAATTATCTATTTAAAATCTGTTTAGCTTGATCACTAGGTGTGTGTGAAACAACAAATAATTATAAAAATAATAAATAACAACAATAATAATAATTACGGGTATATGAAGCCAGATCCCAGCTAACTAAGGATCTCTGTTGCTGATGCATCTAGATGGACCAGAAAAAAAACCCCAGAAACCAGTTGCCATGGAGTTAATTCTGACTCATGGTGACCCCACGGGTGTCAGAGTAGAACTGTGCCCTATAGAGTTTTCAATAGCTGATATTTTAGAAGTAGATTGCCAGGCCTTTCTTCTGAGGTGACTTATAGGTGGACTGAAGCCACCAACCTTTGGCTTGTAGCCTAGCATGTTAACTATTTGCACCACTCCAGATGGACTAACCAAGCCAAAAGCCCATTGCTGTAGAGTTGATTCTGACTCAGAGATCCTAAAGATGGACTAGCCTCCCACATTTGTATGGTTAACTATTTAATTAGAGGTAATCCCCCCAAAAAACAAGGTAAAATCATGATTCTGATTCATATATAAAATGAACATGTGTTAAAGATCTATTAAAACTCATAATGAAGAATCTAGTAAGCTATTACAGTCAGTTCAAAGGAGACTTCAACAGATACATTTATAGATCAGGAATATTGAAAGGAATCTGCAAATGGAGGCAAAGCTAGCTTTTTCCACAGAAGGGAAGGGAAGTCAATTGGACAAGACAGATTTACATGTCTAAAAGAAAAAAAAAATTCCATCCAGTTGATTCCAACTCATAGCAACCCAAAACATGTCTATAGACAAGATATATTTAGCATTGCTATAGTTATCTACCACTTAGGTTTTTAACCAGCCAAAACCCAAACCCGTTGCCATGGAGTTGATTCTGACTCCTAGCAACTCTATAGGACAGAGTAGAACTGCCCCAGAAGGTTTTCTAGGCCGTAATCTTTACTGGAACAGGTCACCAGGTCTTTTCTCCTGAGGAGTGGCTGGTGGGTGGAACCACTGAACTTTCGGTTAGGGGCCAAGCGCTTAATAACTGCACCACCAGGGCTCCTTGTCTACAATTTATAAAGCTGTAAAACCATTCTCGTGGAATATTAATCAGATGACCTAGAGAGTGTGTACTAAACAATTCACTGTTTTCCACTGCAGCACAATTTTTTCTCTACAATCTTTAGACAGAAATTCTAACCACAGATATCCTTAAAGGTAACATCTCATTTCCAGCCCAATTTTTCTTTATTAAATAAGTTAACAGGCTGTGTGAAAGTATGTTCAATCATTACATTTTACAAATTCTGACAATGTCAAATAAGTGCTCAAGGAGAAAATAAAAATCCAAGGATAATTTCAAATCAAACAGTTACATAAATTTTATTAGAAGTTCTCACCTTTTTTTCCTTCCCAAGGTATGGAAACCTGATGATGTTCAAATGCATCATACAGTACTTTGGGATTAAAATATCTTGAAAATTTTTTTGAGGAAGTAAAGCACTATGGTAAATTCTATTACCATGACAATTAACATGATGGAAACACTGGTGGTATAGTGGTTAAGTGATACGGCTGCTAACCAAAAGGTTGGCAGTTCGAATCCACCAGGTGGTCCTTGGAAACTCTATGGTGCAGTTCTACTCTGTCCTAGAGAGCTGCTATGAGTTGGAATCGACTCCATGGCAGTGGGTTTGGTTTTGGGGTGTTAACATGATGTCAGTTCAGAGTGGGAAGAATGGGCTGTGAGTTAACTAAACATTATTCCTAGCCAACTAGATATACTTTCTCTCCCACTCAAGAAAAATTTCAAAATTCAAGTCAGAGACACGGTTCTCTGGGTTATCAAGGGCTAATATCTTTGAATCCACTTTGATTCATTTGTTTTTTTTAAAAATTGCTAATTAATTTGTTTTAAAAAAAATTCCTTGAGCTCCTAGTATAGGCCCCACCTTGTTCTATGGTGCAGGAAATACAGCAATAAATAAAACAAAATCCCAGCTGTCAGTAACCATGTGGAAATAAGTCACGGGGAAATACAAATTAAAGCCGCAAAGAGATACCACCTTACACCTACTAGAACGGCTAAAATTAAAATGAATGACAACACAAAAGGTGATGAACTCTCATGCATAACTGGTGGGAATAATGTAAAAACGGTACAATCATTTTGGAAAATTATTTGGCAATTTCTTTCTTATGGAATCCAGACTTTCTGGAGCCATTGAAGCTGGATGAACCCCTGAAACTACTGCCCTCAGAAAATGTTTAAAACTTAAAGCTATCCCTGAAGTCATCTTTATATCAAACAATCTTTTAGCTTAATTAGTAAAGAATGTTTGCCTTGAGTATTTACCAAATCGAGTTATTTATATGTGATGAAATTGAAGACAAGTTGAAAAGTTAGATGAAAGGCTTAGGGGGCAGAGTTTATGTTAACGAGGGTGAGAGAACTTGGAAAAAGACATTGAGACAGGTGGCGCAACTTGAAGAATGTAACCAATATCACTGAACTGTACAAGCAGAAATCATTGATATGGTGTTATGTTTTCACCAAAAAAGGAAAATAAAAGCCATTGGGCAATTTCGTACAAACTTAAACATACACCTACTCTATGACGTAGCAATTCCACTCCTAGGTATTTACCCAAGAGAAATGAAAATTATGACCACAACTAGTTGTACAAGAATGTTCATAGCAGCTTTATAGCTTTGCTTATAATGGCCCCAAACTGGAAACAAGCCAAGCATCAATACGCAGGAAAATGGAAAAACAAATTGAAGTATGTTCATCCAATGCAATATTACTGAACAAAAAAGAGTGAACTACCAACATATATGCAACAACATGGATAAATCTCAAAGTCATTGTGCCGAGCAACAGAAGCCAGGTACAAAAGAGTACATACTGTATAATTTCATTTACATGAAACCGTAGAAAGGCAAAACTAAATTGTGGTGACAGAAATTAGGAAACAGCGGTTGCCTGGGCTTGGGGATGGATGGGTAAGATTGCTTGGGAAGGGGCAGGAGAGAACTTTCTGCGGTGATGAGAATGTTCTATTTCTTCATAGGTGTGGGTTATATGGGTGCGTCATTTGTCAAAATGCATCAAACTGTTCACTTCAGATTTGTGCATTTCAGTCTTCTTATTGTGTATATGTGTGAGAGAAAGATATAAAGGATATCTCAGAGATAGCACTAAATCGTTCTTAAGCTTCAGGTCTTCACTAATTTTCACTAATGATACATATTTCTGCCATACCTAACTTTTTTTTTTTTTAACAACTAAATAAGTATGCCAGTGTGTGGCAACGTCGTGGGTGGGCTTTTTCACAGTTTTTTAAAAAAACCTTCTTAGCTCAAAGGCAGGTTTGGCCGGTGTTAGACTAAATTATCACTAGATGGCATCACACCTTAGTTCGCTGATGATTTCCAGGCTTCTCGAGAGAGCTCAATCTCTTACCGCCAACTGGTATTAAAGGGCCAGCTGTCAGAATGATTTTTAACGCGACTCAGTGACTTGTGAAAGACGGATATACGGGTTCAGAACTTAAAAGCTATGAGCTGAAAATATGCTTGGATTGTGCATTTATGAAAATCATTATAAAAGGGAGGACATACATTGTAATTTAATTGCACTTACCTGTAAACGCCATAAAGGGATTATGCTATGTCTATTTTGCTCACCACACTATACCCATTGCCCAGAAGGGTGCCTGACACATAAAGATGCTCCATAAAGAGTTTCACAATCTTGTAAAGTAAAAATTATACAGAGCACTGCACACGAATTTAACGTTCCTTTTTTTTTTTTTCCCGAAGGGAGGTAACGGCACCCTTTGGTGTGGTCCTTCCTGCCCCTTTAAGAAAGTGTAGGGAAAAGGAAGAAAGCGCTGCTGGGAAAGAGGGCGGAAGTCGGCGGGGCCGGGTCACGTGGGGCTGCAGGCTCCGGACCCTCCGCCCTCCTACAGATTCAAGCGTGGGAAGCAGAAGCAGGAGGCGCAGGGGTAAAGAATGCACGGAAGAGTAGTAAAGGTGTCTTCCCCGTGCTTTAGCTCCTGGGTGCAGTGTTAGAAAAGCCAGGTAAGAAGAAAAGGAGGACGGTGCGTGCCCCTTTAAGATCGACTCCCTGCCCTCTCAGCGCAGGCGGGAGGAAAACAACGAGGTCACACATGCTTTAGGAGCGTACCCTAGTTACGTCTCCTGCTTTTCTTATCGGTTAATATAGTTGCCACGTGCCCACCACATAATCACTTATTTCATAACCTATGCTTCATTGGTGCTGGAATGGGAGGGGAAGGCGTCAGTCTAGATGACATGACCAAATCCAGAATAATCTCATATCTGCTCTGCTTTAGTGTTCAACCTTAGATTTGTATGATTCTGGGGATAACCCAATTGTGCCTGGTAGTGCAAGGGGTTTGCCATCAGCTGCTAAGCTAAAGATTGGTGGTTTGACCCCCTAGCCGCTCTTCGGAAGAAAGGCCTGGTAATTTGCTTAGGTAAAGATTACAGCGAAGGAAACCCTATGGAACAGTTCTGCTCTGTAGCACATGGAGTTCCCACCAGTCACCTGACTGGCTGGCGGGTAACAACAACAGGGATAACCCAATACCGCTTAACAGAATTAGTGTATGTGACGTCAGGCTGTTAGAACCCTGGGATCCAGTGTTTGGTATCCCAGCCTGTGAACTAGGATAATTAACACCCACTTAAAAGTCTAGCTGGAAACACTGGTGGCTTAGTGGTTAAGAGCTACAGCTGCTAACCAAAAGGTAGGCAGTTCGAATCCACCAGGCGCTCCTTGGAAACTCTATGGGGCAGTTCTACTCTGTTATATAGGTTCACTACAAATCAGAATCAAATCGAAGACAATGGGTTTTTCGGAAAGTCTAGTCTGAGTTTCCAGACTGTAGCCTGACACGCACGTTGGCCTGCTCTGTGTTTTGAGATTTGAATTAGTCATCAGAGTTTAAAAGGTGGGAACTTAAACATAAATATGTGAATTTCTGAATTATCTTGAGAAATTGGAAGATCTGGCTGCCTATACTTACCTGGCAACAGATTGCTGGCCCCTTTGGTCTGTTAAGATACAGTCTGTAGTTTGCCAGTGCCCCTTCTGTTACCTCACCACTAACCTGCCTTACTCATTTATTATCACCAGTCTGGCCCCTTGTAGGCATTTGAGTTTTTGACTTAATAGGTGCCTAGGTGGCTGTGTTGTTGTTGTGAGCCCTTGAGTCGATACTGACTCAAACCCATTGCTGTTTAGTTGATTCAGAGTCATAGCAACCCTACAGGACAGAGTAAAACTGCCCCATAGGGCTTCCAAGGAGCAGCTGGTGGATTTGGACTGCCGACCTTTCGGTTAGCAGCTGTAGTTTTTAACTATTGTGCTGACTCATAGTGACCCTGTGTGACAGAGTAGCACTGCCCCATAGGGTTTCCTAGGCTATAATCTTTGCAGATGCAGATGGCCAGGTCTTTTCTCATGAGGAGCTGCTGGTGGATTCAAACTGCCAACCTTTCAGTTAGCAGCCGAATGCTTAACCATTGTGCCTTTTGGGTGGCTGTAAGACTATTTGTAGAACAGATCAGACGATCCAAACAATTGGGTGTATACTTTTGGTGTTGAAGATGCTGTTCCTCATTCCTACTTAATTTTTATCAAGGTGGTGTGTTACTGGAGCAAATCTTTTCAGCCCAAGCTTGGTCAAGTTGAATCACTAAAGATATTTACAGAAAGAGATCTGAAAGTCTATATCTTATCATTTTACTACAATTAAATCTATAAGGTTTTGTTTTTTTAAATGAAAAATCAGAATATTGATTACATTGCTACTTTATGACACAGCAGTCTTTTCTGAAATACATGTTGTTGTTAGGTACTGTCGAATTGGTTCCTACTCATAGCGACCCTGTGTACCACAGAACGAAACACTGCCGGGTCTTGTGCCATCCTTACAATCGTTGTTATGCTTGAGACCATTGTTGCAGCCACTGTGTCAGTCCACCTCATTGAGGGTCTTCCTCTTTTCTGCTGACCCTGTGCTTTGCCAAGCATGATGTCCTTCTCCAGGGACTGATCCCTCCTGACAACACATCCAAAGTATGTAAGATGCAGTCTTGCCATCCTTGCTTCAAAGGAGCATTCTGGTTGTACTTCTTTCAAGACAGATTCGTTTGTTCTTTTGGCAGTCCGTGGTATATTCAATATTCTTCACCAACAACCACAGTTCAAAGGCATCAGTTCTTACTCAGTTTTCCTTATTCATTGTCCAGCTTTCACATGCATATGATGCGATTGAAAATACCATTGCTTGCGTCAGGTGCACCTTAGTCTTCAAGGTAAT
The DNA here is from genome assembly GCF_030014295.1 of Loxodonta africana. Classification (NCBI taxonomy): domain Eukaryota; kingdom Metazoa; phylum Chordata; class Mammalia; order Proboscidea; family Elephantidae; genus Loxodonta; species Loxodonta africana. The sequence goes on along the minus strand of NC_087345.1, from coordinate 107,317,630 downwards.
ATCTTTGGTTTTCAACACTTTAAAGAGGTCTTTGCGCAGATTTGCCCAAGGCAGTGCGTCTTTTGACTCCTTGACTTCTGCTTCCATGGGCGTTGATTGTGGATCCAAGTAAAATGAAATCGTTGACAACTTCAGTCTCTTCTGTGTTTATCATGATATTGCTCATTGGTCCAGTCGTGAGGATTTTTGTTTTCTTTATGTTCAGGTGCAATCCATGGTCTTTGATCTTCATCAGTAAGTGCTTCAAGTCGTCTTGACTTTTAGCAAGCAAGATAGTGTCATTTGCATAATGCAGGTTGTTAACGAGTCTTCATCCAATCCTGATGTCACATCTTCTTCATGTTGTCTGGCTTTTCGGATTTTTTGTTCAGCATACAGATTGAATAGGTACGGTAAAAGGATACAACCCTGATACACACCTTTCCTGAACTTAAACCACTTAAAAAAAAAACCACTTAGTATCCCTTTATTCTGTCTGAACAACTGCCTCTTGATCTATGTGCAGGTTGCTTATGAGCACAATTAAGTGTCCTGAAATTCTCAGTCTTCACAATGTTATCCATGATTGTTATGATCTGCACAGTTGAATGCCTTTGCAAAGCCAATAAAACACAAGTAAACCTCCTTCTAGTATTCTGTGCTTTCAGCCACTATCCACCTGAAATCAGCAATGATATCCCTGGGTCCATGTCTTCTTCTGAATCTGGCCTGAATTTCTGGCAGTTGCCTGTCAATGTAGTGCTGCAGCCGCTTTTGAATGATCTTCAGCAAAATTTTACTTACATGTGACATTAATGATATTGTTGGATAGTTTCTGCATTCAGTTGGATCATCTTTCTTGGGAATAGGTATAAATATGGATCTCTTCCAGTCAGTTGGCCAGGAAGCTGTCTTCCAAATTTCTTGGCATAGATGAGTGAACACTTCCAGCACTGCATCCATTTGTTGAACCATCTCAATGGATATTTCATCAATTCCTGGAGCCTTGTTTTTCACCAATGCCTTCAGTGCAGCTTGGACTCCTTCCTTCAATACCATCTGTTCCTGATTATATGCTACTCTTGAAATGGTTGAACATTGACTAATTCTTTTTGGTATAATGACTCTGTGTATTCCTTCCATCTTCTTTTTTTTTAGTTTTTTTTTTTTAATTAATTTTTATTAAGCTTCAAGTGAACATTTACCATTCCAATCAGTCTGTCACATGTAAGTTTACATACATCTTACTCCCTTCTCCCACTTGCTCTCCCCCCATTGAGTCAGCCCTTTCAGTCTCTCGTTTCATGCCAATTTTGCCGTCTTCCCTCTTTCTCTATCTTCCCATCCCCCCTCCAGTCAAGAGTTGCCAACACACTCTCCAGTGTCCACCTGATTTAATTAGCTCACTCTTCATCAGCATCTCTCTCCCCGCCCCCCCCGCTGACCAGTCCTTTTCATGCCTGATGAGTTGTCTTCGGGGATGGTTCCTGTCCTGTGCCATCAGAAGGTCTGGGGAGCATTGTCTCCGGGATTCCTCTAGTCGCAGTCATACCATTAAGTATGGTCTTTTTATGAGAATTTGGGGTCTATATCCCATTGGTCTCCTGCTCCCTCAGGAGTTGTCTGTTGTGCTCCCTGACAGGGCAGACATCGATTGTGGCCGGGCACCAACTAGTTCTTCTGGTCTCAGGATAATGTAGGTCTCTGGTTCATGTGGCCCTTTCTGTCTCTTGGGTTCTTAGTTGTCGTGTGACCTTGGTGTTCTTCCTTTGCCTTTGCTCCAGGTGGGTTGAGACCAATTGATGTATCTTAGATGGCCGCTTGTTGGCATTTAGGACCCCAGACGCCACATTTCAAAGTGGGATGCAGAATGTTTTCATAATAGAATTGTTTTGCCCATTGACTTAGAAGTCCCCTCAAACCATGTTCCCCAGACCCCAGCCCCTGCTCCGCTGACCTTTGAAGCTTTCATTTTATCCCGGAAACCTCTTTGCCTTTAGTCCAGTCCAATTAGACTGACCTTCCTTGTATTGAGTGTTGTCTTTCCCTTCACCCAAAGCAGTTCTTATCTACTGATTGATCAATAAAAAACCCTCTCCCTCCCTCCCTCCCTCCCCCCTTTGTAACCACAAAAGTATGTGTTCTTCTCAGTTTATACTATTTCTCAAGATCTTATAATAGAGGTCTTATACAATATTTGTCCTTTTGCCTCTGACTGATTTCGCTCAGCATAATGCCTTCCAGATTCCTCCATGTTATGAAATGTTTCAGAGATTTGTCACTGTTCTTTATCAATGCATAGTATTCCATTGTGTGAATATACCACAATTTATTTACCCATTCATCTGTTGACGGACACCTTGGTTGTTTCCAGTTTTTTGCTATTGTAAACAGAGCTGCAATAAACATGGGTGTGCATATATCTGTTTGTGTGAAGGCTCTTGTATCTCTAGGGTATATTCCGAGGAGTGGGATTTCTGGGTTGTATGGTAGTTCTATTTCTAACTGTTTAAGATAACGCCAGATGGATTTCCAAAGTGGTTGTACCATTTTACAATCCCACCAGCAGTGTATGAGAGTTCCAATCTCTCCGCAGCCTCTCCAACATTTATTATTTTGTGTTTTTTGGATTAATGCCAGTCTAGTTGGTGTGAGATGGAATCTCATCGTAGTTTTAATTTGCATTTCTCTAATGGCTAATGATCGGGAGCATTTTCTCATGTGTCTGTTGGCTGTCTGAATATCTTCCTTAGTGAAATGAGTGTTCATATCCTTTGCCCACTTCTTGATTGGGTTGTTTGTCTTTTTGTGGTTGAGTTTTGACAGAATCATGTAGATTTTAGAGATCAGGCGCTGGTCTGAGATGTCATAGCTGAATATTCTTTCCTAGTCTGTAGGTGGTCTTTTTACTCTTTTGGTGAAGTCTTTAGATGAGCATAGGTGTTTGATTTTTAGGAGCTCCCAGTTATCGGGTTTCTCTTCATTTTTGGTAATGTTTTGTATTCTGTTTATGCCCTGTATTAGGGCTCCTAGGGTTGTCCCTATTTTTTCTTCCATGATCTTTATCGTTTTAGTTTTTATGTTTAGGTCTTTGATCCACTTGGACTTAGTTTTTGTGCATGTTGTGAGGTATGGGTCCTGTTTCATTCTTTTGCAAGTGGATATCCAGTTATGCCAGCACCATTTGTTAAAAAGGCTATCATTTCCCCAATTGACTGACACTGGTCCGTTGTCAAATATCAGCTGCTCATACATGGATGGATTTATATGTGGGTTCTCAATTCTGTTCCATTGGTCTATGTGCCTGTTGTTGTACCAGTACCAGGCTGTTTTGACTACTGTAGCTGTATAATAGGTTCTGAAATCAGGTAGAGTGAGGCCTCCCACTTTCTTCTTCTTTTTCAGTAATGCTTTACTTATCCGAGGCTTCTTTCCCTTCCATATGAAATTAGTGATTTGTTTCTCTATCCCCTTAAAATATGACATTGGTATTTGGATTGGAAGTGCGTTATATGTATAGATGGCTTTTGGTAGAATAGACATTTTTACTATGTTAAGTCTTCCTATCCATGAGCAGGGTATGTTTTTCCACTTAAGTATGTCCTTTTGAATTTCTTGTAGCAGAGTTTTATAGTTTTCTTTGTATAGGTCTTTTACATCCTTGGTAAGATTTATTTCTAAGTATTTTATCTTCTTGGGGGCTACTGGGAAATGGTATTGATTTGGTTATTTCCTCTTCGGTGTTCTTTTTGTTGATGTAGAGGAATCCAAGTGATTTTTGTATGTTCATTTCATAACCTAAGACTCTGCCAAACTCTTCTATTAGTTTCAGTAGTTTTCTGGAGGATCCCTTAGGGTTTTCCATGTATACGATCATGTCATCTGCAAATAGTGATAGCTTTACTTCCTCCTTGCCAATCTGGATACCCTTTATTTCTTTGTCTAGCCTAATTGCCCTGGCTAGGACTTCAAGTACGATGTTGAATAAGAGTGGTGATAAAGGGCATCCTTGTCTGGTTCCCGTTCTCAAGGGAAATGCTTTCAGGTTCTCTCCATTTAGAGTGATATTGGCTGTTGGCTTTGCATGGATGCCCTTTATTATGTTGAGGAATTTTCCTTCAATTCCTATTTTGGTAAGAGTTTTTATCATAAATGGGTGTTGAACTTTGTCAAATGCCTTTTCTGCATCTATTGATAAGATCATGTGGTTTTTATCTTTTGTTTTATTTATATGATGGATTACATTAATGGTTTTTCTGATATTAAACCAGCCTTGCATACCTGGTATAAATCCCACTTGATCAGGGTGAATTATTTTTTTGATGTGTTGTTGGGTTCTATTGGCTAGAATTTTGTTGAGGATTTTTGCATCTATGTTCATGAGGGATATAGGTCTATAATTTTCTTTTTTTGTAATGTCTTTACCTGGTTTTGGTATCAGGGAGATGGTAGCTTCATAGAATGAGTTGGGTAGTATTCCGTCTTTTTCTACGCTTTGAAATACCTTCAGTAGTAGTGGTGTTAACTCTTCTCTGAAGGTTTGGTAGAACTCTGCAGTGAAGCCGTCTGGGCCAGGACTTTTTTTTATTGGAAGTTTTTTGATTACCGTTTCAACCTCTTTTTTTGTTATGGGTCTATTTAGTTGTTCTACTTCTGAATGTGTTAGTTTAGGTAGGTAGTATTTTTCCAAGAATTTATCCATTTTTTCTAGGTTTTCAAATTTGTTAGAGTACAGTTTTTCATAGTAATCTGAAATGATTCTTTTAATTTCATTTGGCTCTGTTGTGATGTGGTCCTTCTCGTTTCTTATTCGGGTTATTTGTTTCCTTTCCTGTTTTTCTTTAGTCAGTCTAGCCAATGGTTTATCAATTTTGTTAATTTTTTCAAAGAACCAGCTTTTGGCTTTGTTAATTCTTTCAATTGTTTTTCTGTTCTCTAATTCATTTAGTTCAGCTCTAATTTTTATAATTTGTTTTCTTCTGGTGCCTGATGGGTTTTTTTGTTGCTCACTTTCTATTTGTTCAAGTTGTCGGGACAGTTCTCTGATTTTGGCTCGCTCTTCTTTTTGTATGTGTGCATTTATCGATATAAATTGGCCTCTGAGCACTGCTTTTGCTTTGTCCCAGAGGTTTTGATAGGATGTATTTTCATTCTCGTTGCTTTCTAAGAATTTCCTTATTCCCTCCTTGATGTCTTCTATAACCCAGTCTTTTTTCAGGAGGGTATTGTTCATTTTCCAAGTATTTGATTTCTTTTCCCTAGTTTTTCTGTTATTGATTTCTAGCTTCATTGCCTTGTGGTCTGAGAAGATGCTTTGTAATATTTCGATGTTTTGGATTCTGGAAAGATTTGTTTTATGACCTAATATGTGGTCTATTCTAGAGAATGTTCCATGTGCACTAGAAAAAAAAGTATATTTTGCAGCAGTTGGGTGGAGAGTTCTGTATAAGTCAATGAGGTCAAGTTCGTTGATTGTTGTAAGCAGGTCTTCCGTGTCTCTATTGAGCTTCTTACTGGATGTCCTGTCCTTCTCCGAAAGTGGTGTGTTGAAGTCTCCTACTATAAATGTGGAGGTGTCTATCTCACTTTTCAATTCCGTTAAAATTTGATTTATGTATCTTGCAGCCCTGTCATTGGGTGCATAAATATTTAATATGGTTATGTCTTCCTGATCAATTCTCCCTTTTATCATTATATAGTGTCCTTCTTTATCCTTTGTGGCGGATTTAAGTCTAAAGTCTATTTTGTCAGAAATTAATATTGCTACTCCTCTTCTTTTTTGCTTATTATTTGCTTGATATATTTTTTTCCATCCTTTGAGTTTTAGTTTGTTTGTGTCTCTAAGTCTAAGGTGTGTCTCTTGTAGGCAGCATATAGATGGATCGTGTTTCTTTATCCAGTCCGTGACTCTCTGTCTCTTTATTGGTGCATTTAGTCCATTTACATTCAGCGTAATTATAGATAAATAAGTTTTTAGTGCTGTCATTTTGATGCCTTTTCATGTGAGTTGTTAGCCATTTCATTTTTCCACATGCTTTTTTGTGCTGAGACGTTTTTCTTAGTAGATTGTGAGATCCTCATTTTCATAATGTTTAACTTTATGTTAGTTGAGTCGTTACGTTTTTCTTGGCTTTTTTCTTGAGTTATGGAATTGATATTCCTTTTTGTGGTTACCTTATTATTTACCCCTATTTTTCTAAGTAAAAACCTAACTTGTATCCTTCTATATCGCCTTGTATCACTCTCCATCTAGCAGTTCAATGCCTCCTATATTTAGTCCCTCTTTTTGATTATTGTGATCGTTTATCTATTGATTTCCATGATTCCCTGTTATGTGTATTATTTTATTTATTTTTTAGAATTAATCTTAATTTGTTTGTTTTTGTGCTTTCCCTATTTGAGTTGCGTTGATATGAGGATGTTCTGTTTTGTGACCTTGTATTGTGCTGGTACCTGATATTATTGGTCATCAGGCCGAACAATCTCCTTTAGCATTTCTTGCAGTCTTGGTTTAGTTTTTGCAAATTCTCTAAACTTGTGTTTATCTGTAAATATCTTAATTTCTCCTTCATATTTCAGAGAGAGTTTTGCTGGATATATGATCCTTGGTTGGCAGTTTTTCTCCTTCAGTGCTCTGTATACGTCGTCCCATTCCCTTCTTGCCTGCATGGTTTCTGCTGAGTAGTCTGAACTTATTCTTATTGATTCTCCCTTGAAGGAAACCTTTCTTTTCTCCCTGGCTGCTTTTAAAATTTTCTGTTTGTCTTTGGTTTTGGCAAGTTTGATGATAATATGTCTTGGTGTTTTTCTTTTTGGATCAATCTTAAATGGGGTTCGATGAGCATCTTGGATAGATATCCTTTCGTCTTTCATGATGTCAGGGAAGTTTTGTGTCAGGAGTTCTTCAACTATTTTCTCTGTGTTTTCTGTCCCCCCTCCCTGTTCTGGGACTCCAATCACTCGCAAGTTATCCTTCTTGATAGAGTCCCAAATGATTCTTAGGGTTTCTTCATTTTTTTTAATTCTTTTATCTGAATTTTTTTCAGCTATGTTGGTGTTGATTCCCTGGTCCTCCAGAAGTCCCAGTCTACATTCTGATTGCTCAAGTCTGCTCCTCTGACTTCCTATTGCGTTGTCTAATTCTGTAATTTTATTGTTAATCTTTTGGATTTCTACATGCTGTCTCTCTATGGATTCTTGCAACTTATTAATTTTTCCACTATGTTCTTGAATAATCTTTTTGAGTTCTTCAACAGATTTATCAGTGTGTTCCTTGGCTTTTTCTGCAGTTAGCCTAATTTCATTTGTGACGTCTTTAAGCATTCTGTAAATTAGTTTTTTATATTCTGTGTCTGATAATTTCAGGATTGTATCTTCATTTGGGAAAGATTTTGATTCTTTTGTTTGGGGGGTTGGAGAAGCTGTCATGGTCTGTTTCTTTATGTGGTTTGATGTGGACTGCTGTCTCCGAGCCATCACTGGGAAACTAGTTTTTCCAGGTAATCAGCTAAAAAAAAATGCAGTCAGATCCCTATCTGAATTCTCCCTCTGGCTCAGGGTATTCGGATGTTAATGGAGCCGCCTGGGGAGGGTGGGGGAGGGATCAGAGAGCTAGGAGTGTAGAACCTCAGAATATAGAGCTGATCCCCGCGTTCACGCTCCGCCCGCGTCTGCCAAAATCCCGGCGGGATGGCTCCCCGGCTGGGATGCTGCTCTCCCCGCTCCAAGACCTGTTACTTCCTCTCGGGGACTTCTCCCTCCGGCACGCCGCTCCGCTCACGTGAACTGGGTGGGCGTCGCCCTCACGAACAGCTGGGCCCGCCCCCGGGGTGTATTCAGGGGAACGTGCTCACACCCCGCCCGCGCTCGCCCAAATCCCAGCGGGACGGCTCCCCGGCTGGGATGCTGCTCTCCCCGCTCCGAGACCAGTCACTTCCTCCCGGGGACTTCTCCCTCCGTTGCGCCACACCGCTCGCGTGAACTGGGTGGGCGTCGCCCTCACGAACAGCTGGCCCCGTCCCCGGGGTGTATTCAGGGGAACGCGCTCACGCCCCGCCTGCGCTCGCCCAAATCCCAGCGGGACGGCTCCCCAGCTGGGACGCTGCTCTCCCCGCTCCGAGACCAGTCACTTCCTCCCGGGGACTTCTCCCTCTGGTGCGCCGCACCGCTCACGTGAACTGGGTGGGCGTCGCCCGCACGAACGGCTGGGCCCGCCCCCGGGGTCGCTTTAGGGAAATATAGCTGATCCCCACGCTCGCGCCACGCCCGCTTCCCGCCAAAGTCCCCGCGGGACGGCTCCCCAGCTGGGACGCTGCTCTCCCCGCTCCAAGATCAGTCACTGCCTCCCGGGTGCTTCTCCCACCGGCTGCGCCGCTACGCCGCCCGCGCCAACCGGCTAGGCTCTCTCCCGGGATGAGTTCGGGGGTAGGGCTGGGCCCCTTGTCTGTGCCGTCTGCCCCCCTGGGCTCTGCCCCGGATCAGGCTCCGAAGGTCACCTGCCTGGTACGCTGGCTCCTGGTTCTGAAAACGATCGCTGTCTGCCCGTATTTGTTCGCTCTCCGTCTCTAAGTCTGTGTTTGTTGTTCAGAGTTCGTAGATTGTTATGTATGTGATCGATTCACTTGTTTTTCCAAGTCTTTGTTGCAAGAGGGATCCGCGGTAGCGTCCACCTAGTTTGCCATCTTGGCCCCGCCCCTCCTTCCATCTTCTTTTGATCCTTCCTGCGTTGTTTAATATTTTCCCCATAGAATTCTTCACTGTTGCAACTCGAGGCTTGAATTTTTTCTTCAGTTCTTTCAGCTTGAGGAACGCCGAGTGTTTTCTTCCTCTTTGGTTTTCTATCTTCGGCTCTTTGCACACGTCATAATAATATTTTACTCTGCCTTCTCGAGCCGCCCTTTGAAATCTTCTGTTTAGTTCTTTTACTTCATCATATCTTCCTTTTGCTTTAGCTACTTGACATTCAAAAGTAAGTTTCAGAGTCTCCTCTGGCATCCATCTTGGTCTTTTCTTTCTTTCCTGTCTTTTAAGCGACCTCTTGCTTTCTTCATGGATGATGTCCTTAATGTCATTCTGCAGCTCGTCTGGTCTTCGGTCATGAGTGTTCAACGCATCAAATCTATTCTTGAGACAGTCTCCAAATTCAGGTGGGATATACTCAAGGTCATACTTTGGCTTTTGTGGACTTGCTCTGATTTTCTTCAGTTTCAACTTGAACTTGCATATGAGCAATTGATGGTCTGTTCCACATTCGGCCCCTGGCCTTGTTCTGACTGATGATATTGAGCTTTTCCATTGACTCCAGAGACGTAGTGGATTTGATTCCTGTGTATTCCATCTGGTGAGGTCCATGTGTATAGTCACCGTTGATGTTGGTGAAAAAAAGTATTTGCAGTGAAGAAGTCAGTCTCGTAAAATTCTATCATTCGATCTCCAGCATTGTTTCTGTCAACAAGGCCATATTTTCCAACAACCTATCCTTCTTTGCTTCAAACTTTTGCATTCCAATCACCAGTAATTATCAATGCATCCTGACTGCATGTCTGATCAATTTCAGACTGCAGAAGCTGATAAAAATCTTCAGTTTCTTCATCTTTGGCCTTAGTGGTTGATTTGTAAATTTGAATAATAGTCACATTAACTGGTGTTCCTTGTGGGCATATGGATATTATCCTATTACTGACAGCGTTGTACTTTAGAATAGATCTTGAAATGTTCTTTTTGACAATGAATGCAACACCCTTCCTCTTTAAGTTGTCATTCCCAGCATAGCAGACTATATGTTTGTCTGATCCAGAATGGCGAATACCAGTCCATTTCAGCTCACTCATGCCTAGGATATCGATGTTTATGGGTTCCATTTCATTTTTGACGATTTCCAATTTTCCTAGATTCATACTTCGTACATTCCAGGTTCCGATTATTAATGGATGTTTGCAGCTGTTTCTTCTCATTTTGAGTTGTGCCACATCAGCAAATGAGGGTCCCAAAAGCTTGACTCCATCCACGTCATTAAGGTCAACTCTACTTTGAGGAGACAGCTCTTCCCCAGTCTTCCTTTGAGTGCCTTCCAGCTTGGGAGGCTCATCTTCTGGCACTATATCAGTGTTCCGCTACTGTTCATAAGGTTTTCACTGGCTAATTCTTTTTTAGAAGTAGACTGCCAGGTCCTTCTTCCTAGTCTGTCTTTATCTGGAAGCTCAGCTGAAACCTGTCTTCTATGGGTGACCCTGCATACTGGTGGCATAGCTTCCAGCATCCGAGTAACACGCAAGCCACCACAGTATGATAAACTGACAGACACGTTGTAGTCAGTATAATTTGTAAACTTCTGCCCCACAGACAATTATAGTTTGTTAACTCCACAGCTCTTGGCTATACCTCATGAAGGTTGGGACTGTGTTTGACTTCTTAACTGCTGTATCTCACCACTAGAATATAAGCTTCCTGAGTATGGGTTTTCACAGTTGCCAAGCACAGTGCTTGCTTAAAGGTGATTTGTTGAATGTATAAAAGGTCTTTAAAGGTATAACTTATTTTATGCAACAGACATGATTCTGAGGATTTTTCTCAAAATCAAATGCTTATATATTTGTCTAAAAACAAATTATTAAAAGAACTCCTTTGTGAAAAGACATGCTTTTAAAAGATTGGGTTTTCCTAAATTGATACATCAAAACTTTCATGTGAAATGAACTTGGCACTAGTTAAGTAGTCAGATATAGAGCTTTTTTTAATTATGTTACAGGATCTGGAAATGTTGCTTAGCTTTGGAATTTTCATTATTATTTCTGTTTTTAGAGATCCAGAGAGCCCTGTTGGGATCAAACTGGAAGCCAGGCCCTTGTTCTTTGCCCATGAGGAGCAACCCTTATTAACAGCAATACTGACAGAACCTGTGTTTTGGAAAAGCACTGATGGCTTTGAGCCTAAGTTGGAAAGTGTTTGCACTATTTCCCACGAACTGCTGCAGTCTTTTTCTGAGGGCTGTGAGGAGCAGTGGTCTTCCCTCATTTCCCTGGGGCCACTGTCCCTGGAGAGGAGCTGGGAGCATTTTGGACCCTGAGATGAAAGCTTTCCTGGAGGAGAACACTGAAGTCACCAGTAGTGGCAGCCTCACTCCTGAAATCCAGTTGCGGCTTCTGACTTCAAGATGCAAGTTCTGGTGGGAAAAAGCTGACCTGTGGCCCTACAGTGATCCTTACTGGGCTATCTACTGGCCGGGAGGCCAAGCCCTGTCTAGGTGCTGCCCTAATTGAAAACTGGAACTTGGAAATTTGCTACAGATCCTTTCATTTTTCAGCTCCTTCCAACTCCTCATTCTCCCCTCGCTGCCCCGAAAGAAAAAAACTAGAGCAAAAGACAAATTACTTTTTTTTTTTTTAATAATTTTTATTGTGCTTTAAGTGAAAGTTTACAAATCAAGTCAGTCTCTCACATGTAAACTTATATACACCTTACTACATACTCCCACTTACTCTCCCCCTAGTGAGTCAGCCGGCTCCCTCCTTCCAGTCTCTTCATTCATGACCATTTTGCTAGTTTCTAACCCCCTCTACCCTCCCATCTCCCCTCCAGACAGGAGATGCCAACACAGTCTCAAGTGTCCACCTGATGCAAATAGCTCAGTCCTCATCAGCATCTCTCTCCAACCCATTGTCCAGTCCAATCCATGTCTGATGAGTTGTCTTCGGGAATGGTTCCTGTCCTGGGCCAACAGAAGGTTTGGGGACCATGGCCACCGGGATTCTTCTAGTCTTAGTCAGACCATTAAGTCAGGTCTTTTTATGAGACTTTGGGGTCTGCATCCCACTGTTTTCCTGCTCCCTTAGGGGTTCTCTGTTGTGCTCCCTGTCAGGGCAGTCATCGGTTGTGGCTGTGCACCATCTAGTTTTTCTGGTCTCAGGATGATGTAGTCTCTAGTTCATGTAGCCCTTTCTGTCTCTTGGGCTCATAATTACCTTGTGACCTTGGTGTTCTTCATTCTCCTTTGATCCAGGTAGATTGAGACTCCTTGATGCATCTTAGATGGCCGCATGCTAGCGTTTAAGACCCCAGATGCCACACTTCAAAGTGGGATGCAGAATGTTTTCTTAATAGAATTTATTCTGCGGTTCACTTAGATGTCCCCTGAAGCCATAGTCCCCAAACCCCCGCCCCTGCTGCGCTGACCTTTGAAGCATTCAGTTTATTCAGGAAACTTCTTTGCTTTTGGTGTAGTCCAGTTGTGCTGACCTCCTCTGTATTGAGTGTTGTCCTTCCCTTCACCTAAAGTAGTTCTTATCTACTATGTAATCAGTAAATAACCCTCTCCCACCCTCCCTCCCTCCCCCGTCTTGTAACGACAGAAGAATGTTTTCTTCTCAGTTTAAACTATTTCTCAAGTTCTTAAAATAGTGGTCTTACACAATATTTGTCCTTTTGCATCTGACTAATTTCACTCAGTATAATGCCTTCCAGGTTCCTCCATGTTACGAAATGTTTCACAGATTCATCACTGTTCTTTATCAATGTGTAGTATTCCATTGTGTGAATATACCATAATTTATTTATCCATTCATCCGTCGATGGACACCTTGGTTGCTTCCAGCTTTTTGCTGTTGCAAACAGTGCTGCAATAAACATGGGTGTGCATATATCTGTTCATGTAAAGGCTCTTATTTCTCTAGGATATATTCCGAGGAGTGGGATTGCTGGGTTGTATGGTAGTTCTATTTCTAGCTTTTTTTAAGGAAATGCCAGATCGATTTCCAAAGTGGTTGTACCATTTAACATACCCACCAGCAGTGTATAAGTGTTCCAATCTCTCCACAGCCTCTCCAACATTTATTATTTTGTGTTTTTTGGATTAATGCCAGCCTTGTTGGAGTAAGATGGAATCTCATCGTAGTTTTAATTTGCATTTCTTTAATGGTTAATGATTGAGAGCATTTTCTCATGTATCTGTTAGCCACCTGAATATCTTCTGTAGTGAAGTGTGTGTTCATATCCTTTGCCCAATTTTTAATTGGGTTGTTTGTCTTTTTGTGGTTGAGTTCTAGCAGAATCATGTAGATTTTAGAGATCAGGCGCTAGTCAGAGATGTTATAGCTGAAAATTTTTTCCCAGTCTGTAGGTGGTCTTTTTACTCTTTTGGTAAAGTCTTAAATGAGCATAGATGTTTGATTTTTAGGAGCTTCCAGTTATCTGGTTTCTCTTCGTCATTTTTAGTAATGTTTTGTATTCTGTTTATGCCTTGTATTAGGGCTTCTAACATTGTCCCTATTTTTTCTTCCATGATCTTTATCGTTTTCGACTTTATGTTTAGGTCTTTGATCCATTTGGAGTTAGTTTTTGTGCATAGTGTGAGGTATGGGTCCTGTTCCATTTTTTTGCAGATGGATATCCAGTTATGCCAGCACCATTTGTTAAAAAGACTATCTTTTCCCCAATTAAACTGACACTGGGCCTTTGTCAAATACCACCTGCTCATATGTGGATGGATTTATATCTGGGTTGTGAATTCTGTTCCATTGGTCTATGTGTCTGTTGTTGTACCAGTACCAGGCTGTTTTGACTACTGCGGCTGTATAATATTTCTAAAATCAGGTAGAGTGAGGCCTCCCAGTTTGTTCTTCTTTTTCAGTAATGCTTTATTTATCTGGGGCTTCTTTCGCTTCCATATGAAGGGAAATATCGTTGGAATTTGGATCGGAAGTGCATTGTATATATAGATGGCTTTTGGTAGAATAGACATTTTTACTATGTTAAATCTTCCTATCCATGAGCAAGGTATGTTTTTCCACTTACGTAGGTCCCTTTTAGTTTCTTGCAGTAGTACCTTGTAGTTTTCTTTGTATAGGTCTTTTACATCCTTGGTAAGATTTATTCCTAAGTATTTTATCTTCTTGGTGGCTACTGTGAATGGTATTGATTTGGTGATTTCCTCTTCGATGTTCTTTTTGTTGATGTAGAGGAATCCAAGTGATTTTTGTGTGTTTATCTTGTAACGTGAAACTCTGCCGAACTCTTCTATGAGTTTCAGTAGTTTTCTTGAGGATTCCTTAGGGTTTTCTGTGTATAAGATCATGTCATCTGCAAATAGAGATACTTTTACTTCTTCCTTACCGATCTGGATGCCCTTTATTTCTTTATCTAGCCTAATTGCTCCGGCTAGGACCTCATGAACATAGATGGAAAAATCCTCAACAAAATTATAGCCAGTAGAGTTCAACAACATATCAAAAAAATAATCCACCATGACCAAGTGGGTATGAAAGGTATGCAAGGTTGGTTCAATATTAGAAAAACAATTAACGTAATCCACCATATAAATAAAACAAAAGACAAAAACCACATGATCTTATCAACTGATGCAGAAAAGGCATTTGACAAAGTCCAACACCCATTCATGATAAAAACTCTCAGCAAAATAGGAATAGGAGGAAAATTCCTCAATATAATAAAGGACATTTATACAAAGCCAGCAGCCAACATGATCCTAAGTGGAGACAGCCTGAAAGCATTTCCCTTGAGAACGGTAACCAAGGACTGGAAAGTTTTCCAGGTGCTGCCCAACAATTCCAGTTTTCTGGTTGCTGTGTTGCCAAACCTTCAAGCTTTAACTAGTTAAAAAAAAAAAAAAAGTTACATCATATTTTTTAAAAGCTTACATTTTAAGTGATACCTATTAGTGTGGCTGTTTTGTCAAGTCCAAATATAAATAATCAACTTCCTTAAGAGACTGTTTGAATCAGAAAGCACAAACTGGTGACCCACAGATGTGTTTTGTTTGGCCTATACTTTGTTATTAATATTTTTTTAATTAGTTGCTATTATTTAAATACTGAAAAGGTGGAGAAATTTCCTATAAAAATCAACTTTGTTTTGAAAAACAGTAATATCTGGTAACGCTGGATTTTGGGGTGGCTGCAGCAAGTTGAAGATGGGTAGCAGCTGTCCCTGTAGACAGGGCATGTTTATCTATTCCTACTTCCTCATTGTCCCCACTACTCCCTATTCATCTCCACTACTGAGGTCGTGTCAGTTCACATTTATTATTTCAGTGTTATCCCATTCATTTTCACTTATTTGTTAACTATTCATCCCTGGTCCAAATTCTCTGGTTGAACTGGACTTAGTTGTACTTTACCAGAGAAGTCATAATACGATTCAAGCAGCAGGTAAAAATCATTCTGTGATGAACAAAGGGAGACCATGAATCTGGGATCTAGCTTGCTTAGTCCTGATAATGGTAGCATTTTGTCAGTCTGTATTCCTTGTGTTTGGGAGTTTCTGGATCATAGTAAGTACTCAATGCTTTTTTTTTTTGTCTTGAAGAGCATGGTTAGTAAGTTGTGTGGAACTGCTCTTCATACCTGCTGGAGAGAAAGACCAGCTGACTAGGTTTTCTCTCCTGCTGTCTCAGCCCAGTTCTGAAGATTGACATTTTGTCTCACTCTAGCCAAGCCAAACTTGCCAAGGTTGGACCAAGTGCTTCTAAGTTCCACTACTTCATTGGACAACCCAAAGACATTATTCTTTTTTACACCTCTTACTGACCTCCCATCTCTCTCTCTAATTCTGCCATCATTCTTTCTAATTTAGGTATCTTTTGGATAATCCTGACATTGTCAGAGGAAAATCTGTGTTAGACCTTGGGAGTGGATGTGGAGCTACAGCTATTGCTGCTAAAATGAGTGGGGCATCAAGGATCTTGGCCAACGACATAGACCCAAGTAAGGATTTCATATTTAAAAATATTTAAAACTCATCTTTCTCTTTTTTTTTCCTGCAGGATAAATATGTACAGTTGCATGGTAATAAGATACCATGTGTATTTTGTAATCTGAGATTGTGAGCTTATGTTCAGTGGGACATAACTGTGGGAATCCTATGAGGCCTGAGCTGAAGGTGCATTTTACCCAAGAGGATTCGTAGGTGTTTCTGCCAGGCATCCCAGAGTGATACCAGCTTGGGACCCCTTACTGTTAATTTCTGGGCTAGGGATTTTCTGAGATATGTAGGTAATAGTTATTTGACCCAAGACCCAAGTAAGGGTAGGCCTATGTCTTTGGGGGAGTTTTTTTTTTTTCTTTTTTCTTGTGCTTTAGATGAAAGTTTACAGCTCAAGTTAGTTTCTCATACAAAAATGTTACGTGACCCGATTCGCTCTTTCTATAATGTGACAGCACACTCCTCCTTTCCACCCCAGATTTCCTGTGTCCATTCAACCAGCTTCTATCCACTTCTGTCTTCTCATCTCCCCTCAGGACAGTTGCTGCCCATTTAGTCTCATGTATCCACTTGAACTAAAAAGCACACTCTTCAGGAGTATCGTTTTATGTCTTTGGCCAGTTTAATCTTTGTCTGAAGAGTTGGCTTTGGGAGTGGTTTTAGTTCTGGGTTTACAGAGAGTCCAGGGGCCATGTCTTCCAGGGTTCCTACAGTCTCAGTCAGACCATTAAGTCTGGTCTTTTTACTAGAATTTGGTTGTGTTCAGGAAACTTCTTAGCTTTTGGTTTAGTCCAGTTGTGCTGACTTCCTTTGGGGGAGATTTTTATTCCACTAGAGCTCAAGCTGAGACAGGTATTTTATTTTATTTTTATTTTCTTCTCATCCACCCTATCACTGAGGGCATAGCCCTTTGGAGATCCTTATTTTATACAGGGGCCTCAGTTCTAACTCACCACCTTGCTGAAGCCCAAAACTCGTTTCCATCTTTTGTACAACTGTAACAAACCAAACCTCTTCGATACTGGGATCAGCAAAGTTCCTAAGATTTTAATATTTCAAAGTATGTTATAATATTTGTTTTATTTTCAGGATATCCGGTTTGTCATATTTTTAGAAATGGTAGTAAGTAGCTTATAATGGCATAACCTTTAGGCTTCTTTATAAAAACAACTTTCAACAAAAAGGGAAAAAAAATTAGGAAATTTTCTAAATTGTTCAAGTTAATCAATAGGAAATTAAAATGGCCTATATACTGATTTATTATGTGCTTTTTTTGACAGTTGCAGGAATGGCCATTACACTAAACTGTGAATTGAACCAACTGAATCCTTTTCCCATTTTAACCAAAAACATTTTGGATTTGGAACAAGATAAATGGGACCTTGTCGTTCTTGGAGATATGTTTTATGATGAAGACCTTGCAGACAGTCTTCATCGATGGCTGAAGAAATGCTTTTGGACTCACACAACTCAAATACTGATTGGTGACCCTGGGCGCCCCCAGTTCAGTGGACACAGCATTCAGAATCAACTGCACAAAGTGGTAGAATATTCACTTCCGGAGCCTACCAGGCAGGAAAACAATGGATTGACAACAAGCACAGTGTGGCATTTTCAGCCTTGAGTTCTCAAAGTGCTCCCAAGTATGGATATAGCCATATTTGGGTTTAATCCTAAAAGTTTTCACCATAAGGGATACTCTCCAGTTAAAAAAAAAAATGTTAATTCCTATTATATGGCAAATCTTGTTTCCAAAATATGCAGGTTTAAGGTTTTGCTAGCCTTTGTTATGTAACTACATTTGCATTTCTGTTTATGCCAGTTATACAAATATGTATTTGCAATCATTTTTTTTCTTTTTTCTCTAGTTTTACTGCTATAGAAATATGATTATAGAAGGTAACACCTAAAAACACCTAAGTAGAGGAGAATTAGATAATTGTAGCAGGATCTGCTTCTGAAGGTGAAGACAACACTGATGTCTGAATTAAACAAAATTAAAAAATATAGATGAATTCTGTATTAAAAAAAATCTGTAAAGATCAAAGATGCAGTTAATATGATACAGAATACCTGAGCTTTGGAGTAAGGCAGCTTCATCACTTTCTTCGGAGATTTTGAAGGCTAAACTCTCCAAGCTTTAATTTCCTTATCTGTAAAATGGTAATAACATTCAATAAACCACCTCAAAGGGCTATTGCATTAAATGAAGGAGTATGTAAGGGGCCTAATACAGTATTTATTACCTAAACCAAAAAACCAAACCAAACCCGTTGTCATCCAGTCGATTCTGACTCAGAGAGACCCTATAGGACAGAGTAGAACTGCCCCATAGAGTTTCTAAGGAGCGGCTGGTAGATTTGAACTTCCGACCTTTTGGTTAGGCACCAAGCACTTTAACCACTGCATCCCTTGTACCTGTTGCCATTGAGCCGATTCCGACTCATAGTGAGAAAGATGTGGCAGTCGGCTTCCCTAAAGATTACAGCCTTGGAAACCCTACGGGGGCAGTTCTACTCTGTCCTGTAGGGTCACTATGAGTCGGACTCCACTCAAAGGCAACTTTTTTTTTTTTTAGAGGCTTCTTGAAAAAAGGCGTGGTGATTGACTTCTGACAAATCAGCACTGAAAATCCTGTGGAGCACAGTTCTACTCTGATGCATGTGGGGTCACCATGAGTCAGAATCACCTTGACAGCAACTAGTTAGAGCTTTAATTGATGATCACAGGAAAAAAAGATATTAGAATTTCTTACATACTCTATAAAGTGATACCTTATGATGCTTCTTTATGGTTTAACATGGTTAGCTAGCAGTTGGTTTGGTACAATTGCATGCCCCAGGTTGTCGGAATCTTATATATCAATAAAACACTGTAACAAGTGAAAAAAAGCAACGTGAAGAATGTATATAGTATGTCACCTGTTATGGATTGAACTGTATCACCCCAAAATATGTGTTGTAAATCCTAACCTGTATGTCTGTGGTTATAATTCCATTTGGGAATGGGTTGTCTTTGTTATGTTAATCAGACAGGACTAGTGTAGGGTGTGTCTTGAGTCAATCTCTTGAGATATAAAAGAGATTAAATGAGCAAGGCAGAGAAGCAGAGATGGGGTAGGATAGATGCCAAGGCACATGGAGATCTCCAGGGAACCAGGAAGCAGAAGCTGAAGAGACAAGGACCTTCTTCCAGAGCCGAAAGAGAGCCTCCCCCTAGAGCCGGCTCTCTGAATTCTGACTTCCAGCCTCCTAAACTGTGAGAAAATAAATTTGTTTGTTAAAGCCACCCACTTGTGGTATTCCTGTTACAGCAGTGCTAGATAACTAAGACACCACCATTTATGTTTAAAAATATATATATATGTGTGTATCTGTATAAAATACGTATTTGTTTGTAGTATACATAGAATATCCCTGGAAGGATACATAAGGAACTGGTAACGATGGTTGCCTTCTGAGAGGGAACCAGATGACTGGTGGACTGGAGTGGGAAGGAGACCTAGTTTTTACTTTTGGGTCTTGGAATTTTATACTAATTATATGTACTGTTTTTCCTATTCTCTAATTTAAAACTAAACCCTAGCACTATATATGTTACAAGTGAAATATAAAATGCAGCCACCATAGTGTACTGTCATGCTTGTACATACTGTTTAGGAATTGATTCTGAGACTTGAATCATATGCTTTGTAATAAGCACATGCCGCTGGGATTAAGATGCCAGGAAGATGTGCTCAGAGTTATATTCATACAGCAGAAGTGTGGAAAAGGCAATTAAGGGCAAACTGCTGGTTAAATAGGAAAATAGGATAATTAGGTAGGAGTTTTAGAGCTGGGGTCACAAAGGATCCTCAGATATCTTGTGATTCTTCAACTTTGGAAGCCAGAGTTTATTACAGCCCGAAGAATCAACTGTTGCTGTGTCCAATTTTCATTGGTGTCTGTAAATCCCAAATTTTGATTCAGCCTTGGTTAAAATTAATAGAAATTATAGGCCAAAATGGCATTGGAAGAGGATATTTGAGAGTAAATACTTCTGTTGATATATTCTTTGAATATTCAGGCACTGCTGGTTATTGCCCTTATACTAAGCAAGATAAAACAGAGAAGATTAGAGAAAATAATACTCGGGAACAGTGTTAGAAACTTGCCTGGTGACGTAAAGGCTAGAATTAAATTTAAACTTCTACAAACCCAATGTTTGTTATACTCACTTAATTTATGAGAAGGGCACAGGAAGGTCTCTGAGGTATTTAACTGTTAAAAAATATTTTGTAATCTTCCATGTATATAACACTAAGCCTTGAAGTGACTTCACAGCTTAACAAACAGGTGTGTTACAGGAAATTGTATTTGTTCACCTTAGTACTGAATAAGTTTGTTACAGGAAACAAAGCAGAGATGTCACTTTGATGACTCAGGTGCATCTGATCCAAGCCATGTATCTTCAGTTGCCTCATATGCATGCGAAAGTTGGACTATGAATAAGGAAGACTGAAGAATTGACGCATTTGAATTGTGGTGTTGGCGAAGAAGAATATTGAGTATACCATGAACTGCCAGGAGAATGAACAAATCTGTCTTGGAGAAGTACATTTAGAATGCTCCTTGGAAGTGAGGATGGTGAGACATCCTCTCACTTGCTTTGGACATGTCATTAAAAAAAAAATAAAACTTGCTTTGGACATGTCATTAAAAGGGACCAATCACTGAAGGACATCATGCTTGGTAGAACGCAGCGTGTCCAAAAAGGAGGGAGACTCCCAATGGGATAGATTGACACAGTGGGTGCAACAATGGGCTCAAAGATAGCAACAAATGTGAGGATGGTGCAGGACCTGGCAGTGTTTAGTTCATGTATGTAAGATCACCATGAGTCACCTAACAACAACAACAAGGAAATGGAATTTTATTATTTAAACTTTAAATTCACAAGCCTTGTGATTAGCCCACCACTCTATGTAGGTGTCTGGGTGTGAGTGTGGGTGTGGGTATGTGGGTGGAATAGCTTTTCTGGTAAAGTACTGGGTCTCACTTTCTCCTTGCTCAAATGGTGCCTCAGGCAGAGTCTGACTCGAACATAAAGCAATATTTGATTTCTTCCATGCTACTACTGATCCAGATAGTGCTATCCTGCAGTGTAGAAGTGATTTAATAATGAACAGTATAGATTAATAGGTAAACGTGTGCTTATCAGTTAACATGGAACATTGATTGAAGTCTCTTTTCCTTCTACTAAAAATCATGTATATATATACACTCACACACATACATAGACACATACACTTGACTGGGGTTAACCAAAACCAGATCCAATGCCCTTGAGTTGATTTCAACTTAGGGAGAGCAAATGGTAAAAGGACCAGAGTTCAATGGGGGATGTTGTTGTTGCTAGATGCTGTTGATTCCCTTCCAACTTATAGTGACCCTGTCTACGTACAACAGAATGAAATGTTGCCCAGTCCTGCACCACCCTCACAATCGTTGCTATGTTTGAACCCATTACTGCAGCCACTGTGTCAGTCCATCTTGTTGAGGGTCTTCCTCTGTTTTGCTGACCCTCTAATTTAGCAAGCATGGTGTCCTTCTCCAGGGACTGGTCCCTGCTGATAACATGTCCAAAGTAAGTGAGATGAAGTCTCACCATCTTGGCTTCTAAAGAGCAATCTGGCTGTATTTCTTCCAAGACAGATTTGTGCATTCTTCTGGCAGTCCATGGTATATTCAATATTCTTTGCCAACAGCATAATTCAAAGGCATCAATTCTTTGGTCTTCCTTATTCATTGTCCAGCTTTCACATGCATATGAGGTGACTGAAAATACCATGGCTTGGGTCACACGCACTTTAGCCCTCAAAGTGACATCTTTGCTCTTTAACACTTTAAAGAGGTCTTTTGCAGTAGATTTGCCCAATGCAATATGTTGTTTGATTTCTTGACTGCTGCTTTCATGGGCGTTGATTGTGGATCCAAGCAAATGAAATCCTTTACAACTTCAGCATTTTCTCCATTTATGATGTTGCTTACTGGTCCAGTTGTGAGGATTTTTATTTTCTTTATGTTGAGGTGCAATCCATACTGAAAGCTGTAGTCTTTGATCTTCATCAGTAAGTGCTTTAAGCCCTCTTCACTTTCAGCAAGCAAAGTTGTGTCATCTGCATATGGCAGGTTGTTAATGAGTCTTCCTCCAGTCCTAATGCCATGTTCTTCACATATAGTCTAGTTTCTCGGATTATTTGCACAGCATACAGATTCAATAAGTATGGTGAAAGAATACAACGCTGACACATCTTTCTGATTTTAAACCATGCAGTATCTCCTTGTTCTGTTCAAACAACTACCTCTTGGTCTACGTATGGATTCCACATGAGCACAATTAAGGGTTCTGGTCCTATTCTTCACAAAGTTATCCATAATTATGATCTACACAGTTGAATGCCTTTGTGTAGTCAATAAAACGCAGGTAAACATCTTTCTGTTAGTCTCTTTTTTCAGCCAAGATCCATGTGACATCAGCAATGATATCCCTTGTTCCACATCCTTTCTAAATCTGGCTTGAGTTTCCTACAGTCCCCTGTCAATGTATTGCTGCAACTGTTTTTGAATTATTTCCAGCAAAATTTTAATTGTGATATTAATGATATCATTAGATAATTTCTGCATTGTGTTGGATCATCTTTCTTTGGAATGGGCACAGATATGGATCTCTTCCAGTCAGATGACCAGTTAGCTGTCTTCCAAATTTCTTGGCATAGATGAGTGAGCACTTGCAGCGTTGCTTTCATTTGTTGAAACATCTCAGCTGGTATTCCGTCAATTCCTAGAGTTTTGTTTTTTTGCCAACGTCTTCAGTGAAGCTTGGTTAAGTGCTTCCAGCTGTTAACCAAAAGGTCAGTAGTTCAAATCTACCAGCTGTTCTTTGGAAGCCCTATGGGACAGCTCTACTTTGTCCTTTAGGGTC
The DNA here is from genome assembly GCF_030014295.1 of Loxodonta africana. NCBI lineage: Eukaryota > Metazoa > Chordata > Mammalia > Proboscidea > Elephantidae > Loxodonta > Loxodonta africana. The sequence continues at coordinate 107,294,974 of NC_087345.1, read as the reverse complement.
ACTATGAGTCAGAATCAACTCAACAGCAATAAGTTTTGGGGTTCAGTGCAGCTTGGACTTCTTTTTTCAGTACCATTGGTTCTTGATCACATGCTACCTCCTGAGATGGTCGAATGTCGACCAATTCTTTTTAGTACGGTGACTCAGTGTATTTCTTCCATCTTCTTTTGATGCTTCCTGCATCATTTAATACTTTGTCTATAGAACCCTTCAATATCGCAACTTGAGATGGTAGAGAAGCTCAATATCATCAGTCAGAACAAGGCCAGGGACCAATTGTGGAACAAACCATGATATGCGCATTCAAGTTGAAGCTGACGAAAATTAAAACAAGGCCACAAGAGCCAAAGTACAAACTTGAGTATCTCCCACCTGAATTTAGAGACCATCTCAAGAACAGATTTGACACACTGAACACTAATGACCGAAGACCAGATACATCAAGGACATCAAATATGAGGAAAGCAAAAGGTCGTTAAAAAGACAGGAAAGAAAGAAAAGACCAAAACGGATGTCAGAAGAGACTGAAACTTGCTCTTAAATGTAGAGTAGCTTAAAGCATATGGAACAAATGATGAAGTAAAAGATTTCAAAGGGCAGCTCAAGAAGACAAAGTGAAGTATTATAATGAAAGTGCAAAGACCTGGAGTTAGAAAACCAAAAGGGAAGAACGCACATATCTCAAGCTAAAAGAGCTGAAGAAAAATTTAAGCTCCAAGTTGCAATGTGGGATAGTTTTATTTAAGTGTCACATGATTTATCTTTTCTCCTGTAGAGCAAGGACATTTACTCTTATTTTCCAATACTTGGAATGTTTAGTGTGCTATAAAATTAATAAAAGTATATATATATAGTATATATATATATATATATATAGTAGTCCTCACTGTCATTAGGGGCAGTGGACATACTCTCAAAAACAGGCATTTATTGTTTTCTCTGTAATTTCAACAACCAGAGAATAATGGTGTAATTTCTCCATTAACCTGTGTATGACCTGACAAGAAAGAGATGACACACTAAGGAGGGGTGATTGAAGAGGGTTTAAGGTGGGGACTATTTATATATATAGTATGAAATTGCAGATGTGAAGCATCCATTAATTATTCCTGGAGACTCTCAGAGGGAATTATTTTTTATTCTTTGTTTCCTTATTCATTCAACAAATATTTGAGGGCTTATTAAGTACCAGTACTCTTCTAGGCACTAGGATAGAGCAGTGAACAAAAGGGACAAAAAATTGTCTTCTTGGAATTTATATTTTACGATGGGAAACAGAAAATGAACAAATGAAAAATAAAATAGGTTTCAGAGGGTAATAGATGGTAAGAGAAATACAGCAGGTACAGGTAACAAGGAGTACTGGAGTGGGGATGAGGTACTGAAATTTTAAACAGAGTGGTGAGGAATAGTTAATAAAACCAGTAAGAAAAATGCAAGATCAAACCGGAAACTGCTTTAGGAAGATAAACCCTTTATAGACCCTAACAAGCTCAACCTTAGATCTTGAAACTAGTTTCACAAAAAGAAGTGGCGGGCGAGGTCGTAGCTACTGAGTTGGTTAGAAATTCCATATTAATTTTATTGAATTTGTCTTTAGAACAATTTCATAGATGGAACAGGCTTTACCCATTTAAATATATATACATACACCACCCATGCAGTGGCCATATATACATCTACACCATAACATGCCACATTTATGAAGTAACTAATAGTAAGGACAAGAATTAGATATGTAACCCCTCCCCCTAAACGTGTACAATAAACTTACCATACCATATGCTTTGTTTTTTTACTGCATCAGAGGCAAAACAGGAAATATTTAAGTCTCAAAGGATAGGTTCATGGTACAGGGAATATGCTGAATTTAGGGGGGTAGTTTAAGCAAAATATCCATGGAAGAAAGATGTGGCGGTCAGCTACTGTAAAGATTTCAGCTTTGGCAACCCTATGGGGCAGTTTTACTCTGTACTATAGGGTCGCTATGAGTTGGAATCCACTCAATGGCAGTGCGTGGTTAAGCATGGTATACTTCCGACAATCTTGTGATTAAGGAAGAGTAATATATTTCATTTGAAAACAAAGACCTGTGCTGTTTATTTCATAATGGGAAACCAATACAGTGTCAGAATACAAATTCTCAAATGATAGTTTGCAGCTATTTTCAAACATTTCTAAACACAATTTTGCTGAGGGAGAAAGTTCACTAACAACACACATTTGGGAAGATTAGCCATAAAGATCAATGAAAAAAGTGGGTGGACAAGAATCTCAGTGACATTCAGATGCTAAATGGCTAAGGTATATGATATCATGGGTTATGACGTTAAACTATTACGTTCCTTTGTTTCATTGAAATGATAAATTCTATAAAGAATTTGCAAGCCTGATGTTCAGCTTTGCTTTTGGCAAATGGGCATTTAAATACTTGAAGAAGGTAGAAGCCGGAAAACAGCTAGGAAGGGTTTTATGCTTTTAGAAATACCCTCATTTAGAGTTCTCCTAAAGTTCATTTATATTGGTAAATTTCTCTTTTAACAGCTCAAATAGCTTGGAAGGAAAAGGATATCTTCAGGGAACACAGATAATTTAAAACTTTGTTATGTAAGAAACAAAACACAACCTCCCTCTTCAATAGATCAAAAGTCATGCTAGGATTACCATTTAAAAAACAATGTCTTATTAAATATAGAATAATAGCACTATTAAAAGGTTTAAGAGCCTGGTTAACATCAAAGCACAAACCATGTATATACTTGGATTTAGGTGGTTAGCTGAGAGTTATAACTTGAAATATGACAATAAAATAATAGGGTAGTGTTAAATGGAATGCCAATCTCTATAGAGTGTTGTTTCCTGTGAAAGCATTATGAAGGTCCAGTCTGATCAGCTTCAATAAGCATCAATAAACAGTCCACGTCACTTGCTTCAGTTTGTTTGGGCCTACTAACTGCTCCAAGACTTCTCTTGAATGATCTACAAAAGAAAACAATGACAATATATAATTCATAGTCATCGAAGATATTTAATGTTTCCTCATTTGTATTTGTAAACAGGAAATGATAATACCTATCATATCTCATAGGGTTCTCTTGAAAGATCAAACGAGATCCATAAAGCACAGTATACAACTGAATAAACCATTTAATTAATGGTAGTCCTCACTGTCATTAGGGGCAGTGGACATACTCTCAAAAACAGGCATTTATTGTTTTCTCTGTAATTTCAACAACCAGAGAATAATGGTGTAATTTCTCCATTAACCTGTGTATGACCTGACAAGAAAGAGATGACACACTAAGGAGGGGTGATTGAAGAGGGTTTAAGGTGGGGACTATTTACAAAGGTGTGCACAGGGTTAAAGAAAGCCAGCAGGGATGGCAAAACACCTTGGGAAGCTGCAATATACCTGAAGAGGTTAGGGGAGAGAATAGTTACCAGAACATGACAAGCTGAACATTTTTGCATGTTATACAGTGCTATCATAAAGCATGATTTTTAATAGATAACTAATATAGGTTTGCACTGTAATTTAACCAGTCCTTATTACTGGACACTTAGATGGTTTACATTTTTTCAAAGTAGTACAATAGTGATTTTGATATGATGTTCATCTTTTTTTTTTTGCAAAGTCAGTTTTACAAAAATATGAATCAAAGAAAGCAAAAATAGTGATAAAATTTTATTTAAAAAATTGCGTAAGTTAATAAACACATTCCACAGATACAGCTTATGTTGTATGTACCATATCTCTCCGACCCAGTCTTGGATATTCTGTAGTGGTTTCTAGATTTACAGATTCCATAGACCAGTTTTTAAAAAAAGAAAAGAAAAAAGTGCACCCAGCATATAGTTACTAAATTTTATTTTAAGCAAAACAAAAAATATGCAAAAATACCAGCTTACTTTCCCATACAATCACCATTGTTACATGAAACAAGGGGTATGTGAATATTAAAAAAAGTAGGAATGCCAATCTCAGAGTAAAGAATCATCTTTTCTAAGAAATAGGAACTGGTAAATAATATAGTGATTTTTTTTGGCCTCAGATTAGGGAAAATGTCACATATCAACTCTAGCCCTAGGATTCACATTTGAGAGCTACTGTTTATTCTTAGGTGATAAGAAGGACAAAGTGACAGTTATGGACAGATGAGGAAAAAATTCATACTCCATGCTCTAATGACCAACAGCCATAGCTTTATGTTCACAAAACAGCATAATACCACAGTTCTGGCTTAATGAGTTTAAGTGATAGATGTCCGTAAGAATATCATTTTTACGTCTGAATCAATGGGTTCTGCTGTTATGGCCCAGCAAGTTTTGAGCCCTCTGGAACTAAGTGCAACGTATAGAAAACAAAGCTCAACAGTAACAGGAAGAATACGATAAGCCCCCTGGTCAAAGGATCCAGAAAACCAGATATGGAGGTGATATCTCTGATCCTATCTTACACAGGTACTTTTTGGTTTCATAGTCCTCAGTGACTAAAATGCAAAACTGGATGACAGATTTGTTATCTATTGCTCTGATGGATAAGATTTCTATCTTATTTATCGGTACTTTCCTGGGAAAATAAGTGCCTTAGCTTCTAGATATTTTCTTATGCATCAAGTCTTTTCTGTGCCAGAAGTTTCTCTTCCTGTGCTCCACGCCTAATATCTTCATTTGCCCACAACAGATATGACATATTCTATCTGAAACAAATAAACACTATCTCCTCAGTGTAAAATTTCAATCACATTAGATGCTACTGGAAATCACACATCAGATTACAACTTCTGGTGATGACATAACACTGTAAAGTTTAATTTTAAAGTATTATTTTGAACAGTGGTAGAAATGAGAAAATGGTACATTACAGGCATGAATACAATAATAATTCAGGCATTTTTATACAAAGTTAATTTTTATAAATGAAGACTGAAATTTTTAGCAAATTGGAGGATAGCGTGTAAGGGGGAGGGGAAGAGCTTGCACTCAGGAAGAGGAAGAGGCAGGGGGTGGTGACATTCCTCAATAAGACAGTCCCTACAAAGGAAGAGACAGGGGGTGGTGACATTCCTCAATAAGATGGTCCCTACATAATTAAACTTTAAGCCAAGGAAATGATCCTTACAGGAGTCCTTAATTTGATAAAGTCCTTAACTTGATAAAGTCCCTAACTTGATAAGGTCCCTAACTTGGAATTAAATCTTAAGCCAAGGAAATAGTCTTCATAGGGGTCCTGTTCTGGCTGTTAAATGTTAACAGAGAGAGATAAGAGACAAGAGGGGCATAAAACTCTAAAAAAATGACTATCGGGGCACTCAGATTCTTTCTCTACCTGAGTAGCCCACTTGATGCTTCCTAGTCAAGTGTGCTTTTACTGCTAACCGTCTGCTTGTTAATAAACCTCTGCTCACTTGGCACTATTTGTCCCAGTGTTTGAATTCTTTCCTACACCCAAGACAAGAACTGAGGCCATTCTCCGGTAACAAACGTATCAATCAATAACTGCATTTACCAACCAAATTAGAGCACCAAAGAAGAAAACAGAGAGACGACTGCTACGGAAAGCCAGCACGAGTAGCTCCGCAAACCCTCTCCCCAGCAAAACAACCATAGCTGGTGAAAGTGATTAAAAAACAAACAAACAAAAAAACCCCAACCATTTAAAATCTCTATAAACTGTCCTAAGGGCACACAGCAAAAGAGGAAGCATTTATTCAAGAAAATCTACTAAATCTAGTAAGAAAATTATGAGTCTGTAGGACTTGCTACAACCTCCTCCCTCCCTCACAGCTCATTGTGACAGAAGTTCCACTCCAGGAAGGTGTAGCCAAGAACACAGGGCATCATCTCCCCTCAGATCTCAGTTGATGGTTATGGTATCCCCCCTAGAAGCAGCAGGCCACCAGCATTTCTTATCCCCCCGCCCTGCTAGCTCTGTGTTGCAGAAGCTTGATTCCAGGGAAAAACAGCTGAGAGGTCTGAGGCTTTCTTCCTCCAGCCCCCACTAGTAGGGCAAAAGCTCTGCACCACACATGGCAGGTCAAGAACACTGGGGCCCTGATCATCTTCCTCACCCCAGCTTGCTCATGGGAAAGAGGTTCCATGCTGGGAGAAGCAATTCAAGAAAACCAGAGGCTACTGTCCTGAGCCAGTACCCTGCTTATGAAGCAGGGATATCCCTAGAGAGAAGTAGGCCACTGTCCCTGTCCACAGCTCCAGAGCAAGGACATAGAGGTTTTGCCCAGGGAAAGAGGGAGGCTGTAAGGACAGGGAGCTCCAGAGCTCCCTTCAAAGGAACTGATTTTATTTGTCCATTAACTGATAAATAGATAAACAAAATGTGGTATTATCTATATAATGGAATATTATTCAGCCATGAAAAGTACTGATATACGCTACAGCATAAATGAACCTTGAGAAAAATATGCTATGTGAAAAAAAAAAAAAAATTTTTTTTTTTTTTTTTTTTGTGTGAAAGACGTCATAAAAAAAGGACACATATTATATGACTCCATGTATACGAAATGTCCAGAAGGCAAATCCACAGAAACAGAAAGTAGATTAGTAGTTGCCAGGCGCTGGGAGAAGCAGGGAATGGGAAACGACTGCCAATGGGTGTCGGGTTTCTTTTGGGGGTGATGAAGAGTTCTAAAACTGATTGTGGTAAGAGTCTACAACTCTGAATCTATTAAAAACCACTGAATTGTATACTTAGAATAGATGAATTGTATGGCATGTGAATTATGTCATTAAAGTTGGGGGAAAAAAAGCCATGAAAGTATACGACGTTTTTCAAGGTTGCTATTAAGAGGCCTTAATTAATTAACTAGGAGCCCTGGTGACACCACTATTAAGTGTTTGGCTGCTAAATGAAAGGTTGGCAGTTCAAACCCATCAGCCATTCCAAGGGAGAAAAAACCTGGCGATCCGCTCCTATAAAGATTGTAGCCTAAAGGTCATGGAAGCTCCGTAGGCACATCCAAACTCCCTGAGGAACAAATTACTGGGCTGAGGGCGGTGGGGACCATGATCTCAGGGAACATCTAGCTTAATTGGCATAACATAGTCTATAAAGAAAATGTTCTACATTCTACTTTGGTGAGTAGCGTCTGGGGTCTTAAAAGCTTGTCAGCGGCCATCTAAGATATTCTACATGGAAAATGGAGCAAGGGAAAATGAAGAAAACTAAAGACACAAGGGAGAGATTAGTCCAAAGGACTAATGGACCACAAATACCACAGCCTTCACCAGACTGAGTCCAGCACAACTAGATGGTGCCCAGCTACCACCATCAACTGCTCTGACAGATCACAACACAGGGTCCTAGACAGAGCTGGAGAAAAATATAGGACAAAATTTCAACTCACATACACATACAAAAGGACCAGACTTACTGGCCTGACAGAGACTAGAGAAAACCCGAGAGTATGGCCCCCAAACACCCTTATAGCTCAGTAATGAAGTCAATCCTGAGGTTCACCCTTCAGCCCCAAATTAGACAGGCCCATAAAACAAAACAAGACTAAAGGGGCACACTAGCCCAGGGGCAAGGATAAGGAGGCAGGAGGGAACAGGAAAGCTGGTAATGGGGAACCCAAGGTAGAGAAGGGAGAGTGTTGATATATTGTGGGGTTGGCAACCAATGTCACAAGACAATATGTGTATTAATTGTTTAATGAGAAACTTGTTTGCTCTGTAAACCTTCATCTAAAGTATAATTAAAAAAAAAGTATGTCTGCCCAGACCAATCATTAGTGCTAAATTTTCATTACTAAATAATTCTATATCATATAGAAATATTTTGACGCCAGAGTTACTTTAGTGAATCTACCTTGAGATTTCATATATGTTTCAACTAACCAAAAAAATCATTTATTCATTTTCATAATTGTGTAAATTATGGCATGTTTCTGCATGCTATTTTACACAAAAGCAACCTAGAGGCTCAACATGTGCATTATTCCTTTTACTTTTTTAGGTATCAGATATAAAAGCTTTCTTTGGGCTACTCATTAATAAATTTTTATTAAGGACTTGTATGTGAAAGAGAGAATGGAAGTTAACATCTACGTGTGACTAACTTATGGTCCTTGCTCCCTAAAGTTTTTAATTTAAAAGACATGTAGCCAATGGCTTTAGTTTCTTATGTGTAAAAATACACTTATAATGATTCATAAAAAAAAAAAATTCAGCCTAGGAAACCCTATGGGGCAGTTCTACTCTGTCACATGGGGCCACTATAAGTCAGAATGGACTCTACAGCACACAACAACAATTGATTAACTAAAGACAAGACTGTTTGAGTGCCTACCATGTATTTTCTTAAAATGATTGTTGCTTTTGTTAGTTGCCACTGAGTCAATTCTAATTCATGGTGACCCTGTGTGTACAGAGCAGAGCTGCTCCAGAGGGTTTTCAAGGCTGTGTTCTTTCAGAAGCAGATTGCTAGGCCTGTCTTGCAAGGTCCCTCTGGGTGAGTTTGAACCATCAACCTTTCAGATCGTAGTACAGCGTAAACTGTGTGTGCCACTCAGGGACTCCTAGATGATTCTTAAAGTTAATTATGGTTCTTAAAATTAAGTTTAAAATTCTTATTTTAAGACAGTAAGCTTTAAAATTAATACAAATTTTACAGTTCTTATCTAAATCATAGTAATCTTTTTAATCATCTTGAATTGTTAATGAGTCTTTACATTTTTAGAGTTAAAATCTAATTAACATTATATTATGGAAATTATTCTTCGATTAAAAAACAAAAACATAATTACTATACATTCAAATTTATATACGGTAGGCACTCAATACTCTGTGTAACAAACAGATTTATAGATTCCACTGAAATTGTCTTTTTTTTTAAATCTACTACAAAATGTCTTCTTTAAAAATGAATAATCTTGTACCATAAATGCTTGATTGACTTGAAAAGGGAGAGGACAACTTTAGTTGTTGTGCAATTAGCTTTTCAATTTTATCTTCAAGCTATTTTTTTTAATAATTTTTATTGTGCTTTAAGTGAAAGTTTACAAATCAAGTCAGTCTCTCACACAAAAACTTATATATACCTTGCTATATACTCCCAATTACTCTCTCCCTAATGATACAGTCCACTCCCTCCCTCCACTCTCTCTTTTTGTACCCATTTTGCCAGCTTCTAGCCCCCTCTACCCTCTCATCTCCCCTACAGGCAGGAGATACCAACATAGTTTCAAGTGTCCACCTGATCCAAGAACTTCACTCCTCACCAGCATCCCTCTCCAACCCATTGTCCAATCCAATCCATGTCTGAAGAGTTGGCTTTGGGAATGGTTCCTGTCCTGAGCCAGCAGAAGGTCCGGGGGCCATGACCACCGGGGTCCTTCTAGTCTTAGTCAGACCATTAAGTCTGGTCTTTTTATGAGAATTTGGGGTCTGTATCCCACTGATCTTCTGCTCCCTCAGGGTTCTCTGTTGTGTTCCCTGACAGGGCAGTCATCAGTTGTTGCTGGGCACCATCTAGTTCTTCTGGTCTCGGGATGATATAGTCTCTGGTTCACATAGCTCTTTCTGTCACTTGGGCTTCAAGCTATTTTTGAAGCATCTCACGACTGAATAAGATGCATTTCAAAAACAAAAGCACAGATGAAATGAAAGAGGACCTAAATAAATGGAAAGAAGTTCTGTGTTCATGGATTGGAAGACTTAATATTGTTAATATGTCAATGCTGACCAATGTTATACACAGATTCTTGTCAAAATTTCAACAGCCTTTTTTGCAGAAAATAGAAAAGCTGATCCTCAAGAAGGCGTCCTTCTAACAAGGTGAGCTCTGACCTAATTCTGGGTGACTAAGGCTTAAAGATGATATCCATCTAACTTGTTAGCTCTGACCCAGCTCTAGGGGGTTGGAGCTGAGAGAGCGAATGCCTTGAATGCCTTGTGAGTGGAAGCAACAAGAATTAGAGAAGTGCGAAACTGTTTCTACACTTTGGGAACTGGATTCATGCCAAACCTTACCATGCAGTTAGCAATGAAAGTGAGAATTGCCCATTGTGCCCCTTGCTGAGTACAGTGGGGCCTGGAATTTATATAAATTTGGGGGCCTTCTCTAAGAAAGAAAATACAAAAATGAAATAAAGTATAAAAGTACACAATAACTTAGAATAAGGAAAATCATCACAACAAAATACTGCATAACTGGAGATTCAGGTCTCTTTCTTCTGAGATCTCTTTAGTCACTTTATCTGAAATCCTTATATAGAATTGCTTTCTGACTGCATCCTGGCTTTCCTGGCTTACCATAGAACACTCTAGAATTTCTAGCAATTCCCAGCCCTTACAGGAGCCCTGTGTAAGTGAAGGACCCTGAAGCTTAAGCTTATTAGCTTCATGGCAAATCTACCTCTGGTGGCATGATAGAAAAAAGGTTATAGTCTTTTAAAAGTCTTTTAGGTAGGCCTGAACTCTAATAGCTTTTCTTATCCCTTTTGATATCTCTGTATTGCACAGATTGCTTTCTGATTATAGACATTTTAGCTGGCATTTCTAAGATTATTATGGCTTGTTTCTTAGTTGTGAATTTATTGATTATATCTTATATACAAATCTTTGTTTTCTGATTACATTTGTGTCAGTCCTCTACCCAAACCCAAAACCCAGTGCCGTTGAGTTGATTCTGACTCATAGCCGCCCTACTGGACATAGCAGAACTGCCCCATAGGGCTTCCTAGGAGTGGCTGGTGGATTTGAATTGCCCATCTTTTGGTTAGCAGCCAAATGCTTAACCACTGTGCCACCAGAGCTCTCACTCTCCTATAAAACCAAAACCAAACCCACTGCCATTGAGTCAATTCCAACTCGTAGTGACCCTAAAGGACAGAGTAGAACTGCCCCATAGAGTTTCCAAGGAGTGGCTAGTGGATTTGAACTGCCGATATTTTGGTTAGCAGCTGTGGCACTTAACCACTACACCACCTGGGTTTCCTCACTCCTGAATAGGAATAAATCAATTCTATAGGAATTTTTTTTTTTTAGGAATTTACTATTGGGCAAAAATAAGAAGACATTTTCCCTCTAATTAGTAAGTTGCAAGTGCTTTACCACTACGCCACCAGGTCTTCCTAGTAAGCATACAGCATATTTTTATGTAATTAAAATTTTTGCTGCTAGATGGCGGTATTACATTACTCAAAATCTTCTTAGGCACCTTCCCATGAGAATACAGTTAGGATATCTAGGACTGTGGATTTCAACAGCAGGAATATTCAATGCCTGTGGGTTTATTATGATGTAGGGAGAAACTGTGGGCTCTCTTAAGTACTTCATGATCCCTTGCCAGAATATTTTACAGAAATACAGACTTTCAGGACTGAAAAAGACCCTGAAGATCAATTAAATCAATTACACTTCTTTTTTTTTTTTTTTTTTGTACTTTAGATGAAGGTTTACAGGACAAACTAGTTGCTCATTAAACAATTAGTATTCCCATTGTTTTGTGACACTGGTTACCAACCCCAGAACATGTCAACACTTTCCCCTTCTCCACCTTGGGTTCCCTATTACCAGCTTTCTGTCTCCTCCTGACTTCTACTCCTTGCCCCTGAGCTGGTGTGCCCATTTAGTCTCATTTTGTTTTACAGGCCTGTCTAACCTTTGAATGAACAGTGAACCTCAGGAGTGACTTCATTTACTGACCTAAAAGGGTGTCCAGGGGCCATACTCTCAGGGTTTCTCCAGTCTCTGTCGGGCCAGTAAGTCTGGTCTTTTTTTGCGAGTTATAATTTTGTTCTACATTTTTTCTCCGGCTCTGTCCAGGATCCTCTATTGTGATCTCTGTCAGAGCGGTCCGAGGTGGTAGCTGGGCACCATTTAGTTGTACTGGACTCAGTCTGGTGGAGGCTGTGGTAGATGTGGTCCATTAGTCCTTTGGACTAATCTTTCCCTTGTGTGTTTAGTTTTCTTCATTCTCCCTTCTCCAGACGGGGTGAGGCCAGTGGAGTATCTTAAATGGCTGCTCATAAGCTTCTAAAACCCCAGATACTACTCACCAAAGTAGAATGTAGAATATTTTCTTTATAAAGTATGTTATGCCAATTGAGCTAGGTGTTCTCTAAGACCATGGTTCCCACAGCCCTCAGCCCAGTAATTTTTTCCCTTGTTTGGATGTGACTGTGGAGCTCCCATGACCTTGCCTTGGACAAGTTACGCTGGCTTTCCCAGTATCGCGTACTGTCTTACCCTTCACCAAAGTTACCACTTATCTATTGTCTATTTGCAAAGTCTGGTGACATAGCGGTTATGAACTATGGTTGCTAACCAAAAGGTCAGCAGTTCGAATCCACCAGACACTCCTTGGAAACCATATGCGGCAGTTCTACTCTGTCCTATAGGGTTGCTATGAGTAGAGTTTATTGTCTATTTAGTGTTTTTCGATCTCTACCCCTTCCCTCCCTCATTAACTATCAAAGATTGTTTCTTTTTGTGTGTAAACCCTTTCATGAGTTTTTATAGTAGTAGTCTCATAATACAATATTTGTCCTTTAGTGTTTGACATCTTTCACTCAGTATAATGCCCTCCAGATTCATCCATGTTGTGAGATGCTTCGCAGATTCATCATTGTTCTTTATCGTTGTGTAGTACTCCCTTGTGTGTAGGTACCACAGTTTGTTTATCCATTCATCTGTTGATCGGCCTATAAGTTGTTTCCATCTTTTTGCTATTATGAACAATGCTGCAATGAACATGGGTGTGCATATGTCTATTCATGTGATGGCTCTTATTTCTCTGGAGTATATTCCTAGGAACGGGATTGCTGGATCACATGGTATTTCTATTTCTAGCTTTCTAAGGAAGAGCCATATCATTTTTCAAAATGATTATACCATTTCACATTCAACATTCATTATTTTCTGTTTTTTGGTTTGTGCCTGTAATGCCCGGGTGAGATGGTATCTCATTGTGGTTTTGTAAATCAATCACTCTTTTGATGCCTCATGTCACCCTCCCATTTCCTTCCCTTTCCTAGTAACAGTTAAGCTACTTTACACCAAAGGCTCAAGAAGTTGTCTGATGGGAAAAGAATTACATGTGAATCAGGTGACTTAGGTTTTACTTCCAGTTCTATTATCAGTTATCTATAACATCTGGGGCAAGCCTTGTAAACCCACTGTGTCTCTGTTCCCTGATCTTTAAAATGAGGGAGTTGTGCAGATGACCCCTAAGAAGCCTTTCACCAAGTCCCTAAAAATGTTTGACTAATATAAATGGAGACCACTTTTTGAAAGAGATTCATGGCGGGGACTTTTGGAGCACCAAGGATAAAAGGAAACTATGGGAACTATAAACTTTTAACAAACCAAATTTTCAAACAATCAAGGAAAATATAACACGGGCATTTTTGGTAAAATTTTTTTTTTTTTATATGGTGAAAAAAAGTGAGGCTGGGCACATTGATCAAAGTTCCAATGCTTCATTACACTGTCTGACATAAAGAAGTTCTGCTATGCCAGTTTAGTAATAAATGAATGAAACAGAATGAGGAAGCAGAACAATATAGGGTTTAGAAAAAGAAATATAGGAAATAAAAGAGTCAGCTTTTAAGTAAAGAATCAGCTTAAATTAAAGAGAAACTCTGACGCAAACCACTAGGGTTTTAAAATACTTTGTTTTTTTGGTGCTTTATGGTAAATATTGGAAGATTTATTATCTGGGAAGCTAAGTAAAGATCTTGCCTGTAAAGTAGTCTGACTCAAATAAATCCTAAAGTGCAAGTAAAATTCGACTCAACAATCAAAAGTGGCAGATTTCCTGTTGGATTTTCCTGCCTTTCAATGTAAAACATAAAGACTCTCTTGCTGTCTACTTGCTTTATTGCTCTTCTGTTAAAAATTTTTATACAGGCAAGAGTGAAAATGGCTTCTCTGGGTCAAGAGCCAAACAAAATTAGTCACTAGGCCATTTAAAAAAAAAACAGCATTATGTAAAATCGAACTTGGGCAAGTTTTTCTTATCAGCATGAGTTAGCGTAAGTTGTTGTTAGGTACCACTGAGTCGCTTTGGAATTATAGTGACCCTATGTACAGCAGAATGAAACACTGCCCAGTTCTGCACCATAGTCATAATCATTGTTATGCTTCAGCCCATTGTTGCAGCCACTGTGTCAATCCATCTTGTTGAGGGTCTTCCTCTTTTTTACTGACTGTGTACTTTACCAAGCATGATGTCCTTCCCCAGGGACTAGTCCCTCCTGATAACGATGCCCAAAGTACATGAGACAAAGTCTCACCATCCTAGGGAGCATTCTGGCTGTACGTTTTCCAAGACAGATTTGTTCATTCTTCTGGCAGTCCACGGTACCCATGGCATATTTGATATTCTTCGCCAACACTATATTCAAAGGCGTCAATTTTTCTTCAGTCTTACTTATTCATTGTTCAGCTTTTGCATACTTATGAGGCAACTGAAAACACCATGGCTTGGGTTAGGCGTACCTTAGTCCTTATAGTGACATCTTTGCTTTTTAACACTTTAAAGAGGTATTTTGCAGTACATTTGCCCAATGCAATGTATCCTCTGATTTTCTGACTGCTGCTGCCATAGGCGTTTATAGTGTATCCAAGTAAAAGGAAATCCTTGACAACTTCAGTCTTTTCTCTGTTTATCATGATGTTGTTTATTGGCCCAGTTGTTTTATTTATATTGAAGTGTAATCCATACTGAAGGCTGTGGTCTGTGATCTTCATCAGGAAGCGCTTCAAGTTCTCTTCACTTTCAGCAAGCAAGATTGTGTCATTTGCATATCACAGGTTTTTAATGATTCTTCCTCCAAGCCTGATGGTGCATTCTTCTTCATGTAGTCTCCCTTCTTGGATTATTTGCTCAGTATATAGATTGAATAAGTATGGTGAAAGGATACAACCCTAACACACATCTTTCCTGACTTTAAACCACATAGTATCCCCTTCTTCTCTTTGAACGACTGCCTCTTGGTCTATGTACAGGTTCCTCGTGAGCACAATTAAGTGTCCTGGAATTCCCATTCTTTGCAATGTTATAATTTGCTAGGATACACATAGTCAAATGCCTTTTTGTCATCAATAAAACACAGGTAAATATTTTTCTGGTATTCTCTGCTTTCAGCCAAGATCCATTTGACATCAGCAATGATATCCCTCATTCCACGTCCTCTTCTGAATCTGGCTTAAGTTAGCAATACTTATCAAAATGATTTAAGAACACTCATCCAATCAAGATAAGCCAGCTTAGCATTCAGTGACCAACTTTTCCAAAACAAAAGGAAAATTAAATATGATTAACTAATCTAAGCAAAGGGCAAGATACTTACTCATCTAAGCAAGCTTTAAAAAGGCATTATCACTGTGAGGAGCCCTGGTGGTTCAGTGGTTAAGGCTCTGCTGCTAACCAAAAGGTCGGCAGTTTGAATCCACCAGCCACTCCTTGGAAACCCTGTGAGGCAGTTCCACTCTGTCCTATAGGGTCACTATGAGTCGGACTTGACCACAGTGGGTTTTCTAGTTTTGTCACTGTGTAAAAATCCGAACCCCCTCACTATTTTCAGTCTAAGGTGCTCCCTGTTTGAGACAGCTTCTCGCTCAACAAACCTTGTTAACTCATTAAGCAAATTTTTTCTTTGAGACTTTTAAAGTCTAAACTTCCATGCTCATGAATACTGAGATGCGTGTTATTATAGGAGATTAACAATGGTGTATAAATTGAATTTATAGATAATCATTGCAAATATAATTGAATTAAAAAGAATTTAATGAGTTAAAAAATTTTTTTTCCATCCAAAATACTAACTTCCTTAAAAAGTACATCTTGATTTACAATATGTCAAGTACCAATTTAGTTTGTTGTTTTTTCCGCAGAAATCAAATCAAAGTGCTTCTAAAAATTTCAAGACCTAACTCATAATGTGAAGTTCTGTTTAAAGTCTGAATGTAAGGTTAAGAAATTCTACAAATACGTAAAAGTACAGTAGAGAAGACAGGTGAATTCAGGGAATTTGATGGGAAACTACAGTGGACACTGCCAATTTGAGGGTCAGGTTGCCTTGAAGATAACATATTATAACTGTACATTCTCACATATGAACAATCACAGGAGTAGATAAGCAACAGTAAACATTATATAGGATGTTATAAAAGAAGAAAGGACTGGTTACTAGGGGCTAAGGGGAGGAAGGAACGGGAGTTACTGCTGAAGGAATACTGAGTGTCTGATGTAAAACTTTTGGAAATGGACAGTGGTGATGGTAGCACAACACGGAAAATGTAATTAATAAAAACAACACTTCTTGCAACCTTTTCAGATTGGCACTGTGCTGAGGCACTTCTTCAGCACTTAGCTAGGCTTACCCTGGGCCTAGAGGTCTGCCTGATGTGAAAGTTTAAGGTTTTCTCGTGTCTCTGCTCAGCACATACACCTTGCCATGACCACTTATGTGGGTTTCTAAATCCCAAGGTATACATGGGCCCTTCAGAATGCTCCAACTTCCCAAAGAAACTCTCTTCCCAGATCCTTGACCCTAACCCTAAACTTTATATTGTACGTCTCAATTGCCCTCTCTTGCCCCAGGCAGCTATAGGCCTTTCAGTTTGCCATAAAGTGACGTGGGTTATGCCCTCCCCTCATGCACAAACTCTTTTGTATTGTCACATCTCTCATTTTTATGACTGATCATTATACCCAAGGGAAAATTAAGGTCCATAGAAGTTAAGTGACTTATTTGAAGTTTTAGAGAACTGTCAGGAGACAGGATCAGTTCTCATTTCACTATATCTTGAGATTTTAGTTTTGGTCTTGATGCTATTGTAAAAAACTGTGTTACATTGGGAAAATAACATTTCAGTATCTCCCTCTCTTATTCTGTGAAATCAGGGGTCAGAAAAATACTATATAACGAAATGAAGGAGTTAGCTATACCAACCAAAAAAAGTATTCTGTGCTACAAAAATTGGAAAATATTTGGATAAACAAAGTTAAACAGGTTTCTCAGCTATAGTACTTCTCAGAGCCTTTGATAAATTAATGTTCATTATAGTGGTGTGTTGCTTTCCAAACTTTTTGGACATGAAAACTCTTTGTGTTTTATGCTGTACCTAAAAAAAAAAAAAAAATTTTTTTTTGTTTATGGATGTCTTCATGTAACATAGTTGATAAATGCTGGACTAGATAATCTTTCAGGTCAACAGTGTTGTAATTCTATCCCAAATATTTTTAATTCCTGCCATTTCAATGTCTACTTACACCACTTCTAGCAGCCAGATGAAATTAAAAGAAGTGATTTGAAAGGGATACGGTATTCTTGTTCCAAACGTTGAAGTAGATTGATAGCTTTGCTTTATGATAAAGCAGTGGTTCTCAATGTGTGGTCCACAGATCCTACAGTCTGAGGCCCTATCAGAGTTGTGAGCTGAACTAGTCGTCTTTTTCATGGAACACCATTTTTACCTCAAAGAACTACTGACAATATAAGGTTACTCAGACTTGGGTACTTTGGCAGACATTTCCTTGAAAAGGAATGAAATGAGCCTGTCAACTCAAAGAAAACAAAGGATGGTATTTGTTGCCAATGATAAAATTTTAGCTTTCAAATGAAAATTCAAAATTTTGAAAGCTGTCAGCTGCCACTGTGGTCTCCACAGCTTCCCAATAGTTTTCTGATGAGATGGTATCAACAAGTGTGATTTTTTGAAGTATAGAAATGTGACAACATTTGGAAGATCTGTATAATTCAGAGAACCAATATTTTCCAGATTACCAATACATGATATTACAAAATCATGCATGGGTAAAATATTAATTTTAAATGCAAGGCAGAGTAGTGGATATGGTTTCAGCTTCTATGCTGTGCTAGCCTTTAGGAAATAACCACCTGTTGAGTTTTGGGGTAATAACAAAGAAGACTATCTACAATAATCTGAAAAGGTAATGAATATATTTCTCTGTTTTCCATGAAATGGGTTCAATATTTTTTAAAAAATTAATGAATTTATTAAAATTTCTCATTTTAATTTCTAATACAGTAAATATGATAAATATAACCCACATAAACAAAAACTCTTTAGTATCCTCAACACTTTTTAAGAGTGTAAATGCTGTGAAATGCTGCCATAAAATACTGTCTCAATTACTGAATACCACAAATGGTTAAGTCTTACCTTATCACCAATATAAGAATACAAAGGAAAACTAATAGAATTTGTTCTGAAATACAACAGGGAAATATAGAATCTAAAACCCTCTTAATTGAGTTATATTTCTACCACATATCTTCTAGTGGGAAGGAGAAAAACATGATTTTAACATGAATACATAGGTCAACATCATCAGAACATTATTTCTTATAAAGAGTAACCCATGGGACACATTTTGCTTTCAAATTAACACAGCTACTTAACAATGTATATGGATCATTGCTCTCAAAGGGGGCTGATTTTGTTTTGGGACTCTCTATTCTCCAGTTAGCCATGCCCCATAAATTCATAAATTCCAGGTTTATTTACAATATGCAAACTGAACAGATCTTCTCTAGCTGGCAAATACCATTAGCACGTTTATAAGGAGGGCTCGTTTAGCTAATCATTCTCAAAGGTGATCCAGAATTAGGAGGCAGTGAGTTACATTCTTGATGGCTATGCTTTCCTTCCGAATACCAAAAGGACTGAACTATAGAGACAAAATCCCCTGGACCAGGGAAGAAATGGTCTATATTCAGTGCTAAAAGAGTAAACTATATATGCATAATTTACGGACTATAATTTATGAAGGATATTACAGAATGAACAATATAGCAATTCCATAAATACTCTAAAGATTACAAGTAAGTAGCTTTTCAAATAGTTTTCTAAGCATGTTAATTTGAAAGTCTACCGAATGAATAAGAATTTCTTGAAGTAGGAAATGGTTAGGCAAGGCTCTTAGTATTAAGAATCAGCTTAGGTTTTTGTAACACATTTTTCAGGTGTTACAGCCTCTGGATAAATCAGAGTATCTTTGAAGTATTTTTCCTCTTCCATAGGAAGGAAAAGCAGTAATCTTTAACTGATCACAGGCATGGGAATGGCTTTTCTGACTGAGGTATTTTTTTTGTAACTATAATTATCATTTCGTTTTGTGATTAAAAATGTTTCTAAATATATTGTGACATTTTTATATAACAGTATTTTTAACTAATATATTAAACAAGCATGACTCTTAAGGTACAACCTTAATAGCAACTCTATTTTTGCCTCCTTTTGTCCCTCTAAAGCTGTTCAGTGAGGGATAATTCTCTCTGCTCCTGAATAAAAATTTTGGTAATACCATGACTTTCCAGTCATTCCTACTATAGAATGCCCAACGATGTTTTAAGTTGCAGTATATAAACTCTCTCTATTGAGATTTCACCAACCCCTCCCTCTCCACCCATCTCTAGGATGGCTCTCCCTACCATCATGCCCTGTTCCAGTCTATGGAAAACACTTAGACATCTTCAAATTCTGGGAGTTCAGGCTGATTCTAATGAAGCAGCAGCAACCTATCCTTCATTCCTCCTGTCAAAGAGCTAGCCTATGCCCACCTCCCAACTGCAGAGGATGCATAACATGCCTGAGTAGTCCTGCTCCATTTTTTACTCTCTACATAAAGCATCATGTTTAATATCATGACCACAACCCCCACCACCACCAACACTACCATCATATCATCCTCATTATTGAGTACCTACCATCACCACCACTATCATCATCATCAGGACTAACATTTATTAAAAAAAATTAAGCCCTTAAAAAAAAATTTTTTTTTTTTATGTGCTAGCACTTTATAAAGAGTTATCATATAATCAGCATGACTAAGCAATGTCATAGGTACTATCACTATGTTCACTTTACAGATGAGGAAACTCAGTAATTTACTCAAGGTCACACAGTTTATAAAAAATGAAGCCAGGATTTGAATCCAAGCAGTCTATCAGACTAACCTGTTATCAGGGGACATCCATGGAAGAGCAAAATACATATCTGAGGGCAGCAAGTAAGGACAGCTTCCACAGCCTCATCAGTCAGATTCACACAGTATCCCATGTGAATCTGCTATTTTAAAAAAAGAAAGAAATAGGTCTATAATAACAGTATGAAAAAGTTTTGGAAATACTCTAATACAAAAGAACCAAATACCTACTTATAAGAAAAACTATGTAGAAAGGGCCAATGTAAGCCTCCAGTAATTTGGAAGGCATAGTAGCTTTAAAAGTTAAATGCTTAGCCATTTTAGAAAACAATTTGGTAATATCTTTATTAAAATTAAAGATGACTATATCCCAGAACCCAGTAATTCCAATTGTAGATGTCCACTATAGAGATATTTCTGTATATGTGCACAAGGAAACAATTTATAAATATGCTCATTGCAGTATTATTCGTAATAGTAAAAAGCAGTAGAGAATTGGTAAATAAATGATGGGCTATCAATATAACAGAATAAGATAAAACAGTTAAAATTAAAAGCATCTACTTGTATTAATGGATATAAATCTCAAACATGTTAGTTCAATCACTTTGGAAAACATTATGGTAATATCTTATAATGCTAACCATGCACTTACTATCCAA
Source organism: Loxodonta africana (assembly GCF_030014295.1). Lineage (NCBI taxonomy): Eukaryota > Metazoa > Chordata > Mammalia > Proboscidea > Elephantidae > Loxodonta > Loxodonta africana. The sequence goes on along the minus strand of NC_087345.1, from coordinate 107,274,388 downwards.
CCCATCAATTTCACTTGTAGGTATTTACATAAGAAAAATGAAAATACATATTTATACAAAGACTTGTATGAAAATTTACATAGCTATATTCAAAAAAAAAAGTCCAAAATTGGAACAATCCAATGTCCTTCAAATGGTGAATGTATAAACAAAGTGTGACATATCCATACTAAGGAACACTACTCAGCAATAAAAAGGAATGAAATATTAACACATAAACAAAATGGATGAATCTCAAATGTATGAATCGCCAAAAAACAAATAAATAAAGCAAAACAAGCAAAAACATGAAGTTCCATTCCATATGATTCCATTTATATAAAATTCTAGAAAAGGCAAAACTATAATGATGGGACGCAAATCAACGATCGTGTGGGGTGAAGGTCAGGGAAGTGGATCTACTACAAAGGGACAGGAGAAAACTTTTTAGGGTGATCGAAACGTTCTATATCTTGATCGTGGTGGTGGTTACATGACTGCATAAAAATTACAAAAATTCATCAAACGGTACCTTTAAAATGGGTACATTTTATTCTATATAAATTATGCCTCAATAAAGCTTGACAATTTTTTTAAAACACAATTTTGAATAAAAAAAGCAAATTGCAAAAGGACACGTACGTTATGAAAGTATTGTATAAAATTTTTAAAAATGTAAAACAATACTGTATCTTATTTATGGATCTATGCATATATAGAAAAAGCATCCAAACATGCAAGGAAATATACATAGTCAACTTTAGGATAGCGGTTACCTCTGGAGGAAGAAAGGGGTGGGTGCAACTTTTAATTTTAAAAAAGGAACAGAAATAAGTGCAGAAAATGTTAAAATTCAAGTGTTGGGTCCACAGGTATCTGTTACATTACTTTCTATAATTTTCCATATGTTTGAAATAGTATATATGCTTTGTTTGATGAACTAATTTCGAAATTAGCTTAAAATTGAGGAAAACTATATTTTCCAGTTTAGTTAACTATAACAATATGAACACAAAACTAGCACCAATAAATAGATTCAAACAAGAAAGGAACGTGACCTTCATCCATTAATATTAAAACCTCAGCAACTGTATTTTCTTGAACTATTTGGAATCTCCCTTTTCTCATGAGGCTTTTCCAGGCTCCATTCACCCCAGCTAGAGTATCCCAGTTGGCCCCAAGTTAGACCTAATTTACTAAGAAATTACTACCTGCTCCTTTCTCAAGAAAACTGCAGAGGAGCCCTTTTGTTCTTGCTCATACCAACAGAAATCCTGTTCACTGAAACTTACAAGTCAGAGTGCTTAACCCAAACTCTGCAGTCAGTGCCATCACTAGGGGGATGGGAGGGTGAGGGAGAGGTGTGCACCTCACCCCCTGACACTGTCAGAAGGGGAGACACCAAAATGACCCCAGGGTCTGCAGCTGTGGTAGGGGTGGGAAGCCAGTGATGCAGAGGCACGGCCACCAAGGCAGTGGTGTCACTATGTTTGTGTCACCCATCACCCAGTGTGCTAGGTCATCAACCCCCCATCTGCCAGTCAGGGTGCAGGCGGGTGGACCATGGTGCCCGCCATTGGGCAGAGAGTAGGATCTCCCCCTTGGCCAATGGGAGAGGGGAGGAGCTGCAGGGGGAGGGGCAGGGCCAGGCTGCTAAGCCCATGGCCCCACCCACAGGGGGGATGACACCATGTTACTGCACTGGGTGACATCAACCCTAGTGATGTCACTATCTGCAGTATCTATTCCCAGAACCTCTACTACTTTTTCACCGAGTAGCTTTATCTCCCAAAATTCTACAAAAAAAACTCCTTTCCTGCTTAATCACTCAGAGCCTGCTGTGTATTAGCTAATAAAAAGAAGTCCTTCTTTCCTTCACATTTCAATAAAGCATTGAAAACAGCCCAACTTCCTTTTTACAGAGAAGATCTAATTTATTTCACTTCTGAGATCAAGCCACAGTAATGTTATCTGTACTTTAAGCTAGATGAAAATCATAGGAGATAATTATTAGCATTATTGCAGTTAACGTACGTATTTCCCTAAGCAACACATTTAGCTAACATGATAAAACTTTTTAATTTTTTTCTCTGCCAGTCTCTGTGCAAGATCAAGACAAGTGTAAGGTGCAGCTATAAGCATAAATTCTCTAATAAACATTACCAATAACGCTACCACTGAGAGATAATCACTTTAAAGTATTTCTTCCAAATCTTTTTTCTCTACATATATGTTCATTAATAATTTTAACAAAAGACAGTTAAACAAGTTTCCTGAGAATATAGACCTTTGCTGTTTTCCCTTATGATGAAGATAATGAGAATTATTTTAATTAATTAATGTATTAATAACTATTTCGTATAAGGCAAAAACCAAACTGTTGCCATCAAGTAGATTCTGACTCATAGTGACCCTATAGGACAGAGTAGAACTGCTCCAGAGGGTTTCCAAGGCTGTCATCTTTATGGAAGCAGACTGCCACATGTTTCTCCCATGGAGTGGCTGGTGGGTTCTAACTGCCAGCCTTCTGGTTAGCAGCCAAGCACTTAGGTTCTCTATATTTGTCACTGAGGGGAGCATAAAATATGTTCTCTCTGCTGAAATTCCCCATCTGTTTATGTATGTGGTCCAGCTTTCCCCTAAGATCTTTTAATATATTATCATGATTATGTTAAAGTTTCTGTCTGGATAATTTTAAAATCTGGTCATTTCTGGGTCTGGTTCTATTGGCTATTTTATCTCTTAATGATAAATCATAATTTTTTGCTTTTTTTCGTGTATCTTGTAATTTTTTTTATTAAATGCTAACGTTACATGTAAAAGAATAGCAGAGGCTGAAGTAAATAATATTTACACCCAGAAATGGAGATATCTTTTCTGTCAGGCTGTAGTGTGTGGGTTAAATCAATCTAGTCTATAGTTGAGCTTCAGTTACATTCAGTGCGTGCCGCTCTTCAAATTCCTCCACTGGTGGATTTCTACTTTCTTATATTCAGTGTCAGGCCTCAAGTGCCAGATGATTTCTCTCGTTTCTCCTGTTCTAAACCTCACATCTCAGCAGACTCTGAACACCTGTACCACAAAGAGGATCTCTAGTGTTTCTGCTGCTTCCCCAGTGGTAAACTGCTGTTGCTTAGTACTTGGAACAAGACCCAGAGTATTGGGGTAGTGAGCTGAGACACATTCTTAGCCCATATCTCAATTCTACTCCACCCTCAGACTTAGGCAAGCCCTAAGACTTAGGCAAGCTTATGTCTGGGATGGAGGAGGTGTCAGTCCTGCCCCTGGTAGAACATTATTGACTGGCAGTTGATGAAAGACCCCATATGCAGAAGAATTAGGCAGGAGGAGAAGAGATCATCCAGCTGTTCTGTGCAGGGGATGGACAGCAGGAGGATTTTCCATCCTCCCCAATGGCAGACAACTGTCGCCTTGTACTCATGTAGGGTTCAGAGCTCAGAAAGGTGTTTCTCAACTCTCCTACTCTACCCTCAAACTTAGGCAGGCTCTATGTGCCTATGCCATCTACTATCCCTCTCAGGTTACTCTGATGATCAGCTATGTTTGTGAACTACTGGTTAAAGTTACATGCAAGAACACATTTCTTATGTAGATTCCAAGACCAAATACACACCTCTACTTGGATACTTATTGAAATATATTATAGTTCAAAAACTATAATTCTTTGTCTTCCTATATAGTCTGAGAGACACTTGAGGAAAGATAGTAGTTCTTATACATCTTTTTAGTCACGATGGCCACCAAAGTATCTGTTACATGTTAGATACTCAACAAATGTTTACTGAATTAAGTTGATCGTCTTTTGAAACAATATTTTTTATATACCATTTCAGGAATTAAAAAAACCCACTGTTATCGAGTCGATTCTGACTCATAGTGACCCCATAGGACAGAGTAGAACTCCTCCATAGGGTTTCCAAGGAGCTCCTTGTGGATTCGAACTGCTGACCTTTTGGTTAGCAGCTGTAGCTCTTAATCACTATGCCATCAGGGTAACTATAAGTCAGAATTCATTTGATTGGCAACAGGCTTGGTTTTGGGTGTATTTCAGGAACACTAGCCACATAGCTTGTTTCCTCCTACATATATAGTCTCATCATCAGTCTTTGATGCAATTTAATACAGGCAAATTAAAATTAGTCTTAAGATTCCAGAAGGAAAATTGATGTGTCCAATTCATTTGTGCTGTTACCCCTTCATCCTCCTAGTAATGTCCCGAGAATTATAGCCAAACACAGCAAAGATTAAAACCAATTTGGTTTGCAGACTTTTGAGTGTTTTTATTGACAATGTGACACACCCAGCATATCTGGATTAGGTAAAATGATGTCAGCTCAAAACTGAAATAACCCAGGGTTTCTGATTGACCATACCAAACCATAGTTATACTAACTGTAACAGAGTAATGGTAATAGAGTAGCCCCTCTGTACCAGAAATAGTGGTCAAATCAACATATGCTCTTTCCAAAATCCAGTGTCAATGTATAAAGATAAGTACTGAAATTAGAGTCTACATAGCAATTATAAGAAAGGTGAAAGAATTCCAAATGTAAACATACCCTAATCACAAAGGGGACTGTAAAACATTCTTGAAGTTAACAAAGAAAAATAAACACAGGATGGTCCAAAAAAGCCTTAACCATAAACTCAAACAATTCTAGCAATAAATGATTACCACCTAAACCCAAGAAGCATTATCCACAGGTAGGCCAAGCTGGAGTTTGGAATGTCTAGAGCAGATTTTTGTCTTTTGAGCCAATATTGGGCAAAGGGCAATTTTTTTTTTTAATTTATTGTGCTTTAAGCGAAAGCTTACAAATTCAGTCTCGCATACAAAATCTTATACACAACTTGCTATGTACTCCTAGCTGCTCTCCACCTAAGGAGAGAGCATACTCCTCCTCTCCACCCTGTATTCCCCATGTCCATTCAGCCAGCTCCTGTCCCCCTCTGCTTTCTCATCTCACCTACAGACAGGAGGTGCCCACATAGTCTCATGTATCTACTTGAGATAAGAAGCTCACTCCTTACCAGTACCATTTTCTGTCTTATAGTCCAGTCCGATCCCTGTCTGAAGAGTTGGCTTGGGAATGGTTCCAGTCTTAGGTTAACAGAGGGCCCTGGGGCCATGACCTCCAGGGTCCCTCCAGTCTCAGTCAAACCATTAAATCTGGTCTTTTTTTTGGGAATTTGAGATCCTCATCCCACTCTTCTCCTGCTCCATCAGGACACTATTGTGTCAGGGCAGTCATTGGTGGTAGCCAGACACCACCTAGTTCTGGTCTCAGTCTGATGTAGTCTCTGGTTTTTGTGGCCCTTTCTATCTCTTGGGCTCATCTTTACCTTATGTCTTTGGTGTTCCTCATTCTTGCAAAGGGCAATTTTTAAAGCCTTATCAACACATGGGGTTACCACAGTCAGAATCGACACCACAAAAACAGGTTTGGTCTGGGTTTATCAACATATGCTGTCAAGCTGAAGTTGATCTCCATTATCAGTCTTTAATGCAATTTTGAGATACTGCTTGTGATATTATTAAATCCACTAATGATAATAAACCAAAATAAGGTAAAGATGAATCTTTAGTACTTTTAATGTCATTGAAACAAATAAAAGATAGTTTCAATGAAATAAAACTATCTCACAACACTATAGATTAGTGGAATCTGAAAACTTTCTATAAAGTATGATAAACTGAAATTGTGTAATACCCATTATTTGTAATTTAAGAATTGCAAATATTATAGATATTTTTAATTATTATGTTTTTATACTTTTTATTTTGGGCAATATGAATATTAGTTATAAAGAATCACATAGCTCCAAGAAACTTCAGAGCCCTTAACCCTATTTTTCCTACAGGGTATTTTCTCATCCATGATGGTAGTAATAATGGGGTAATATTGTCTCTGGAGAAGGATATCACCCTCGGTAAAGTACCAGGTGAGAGAAAAAGAGGAAGACCCCAGTGAGATGGATTGACACAGTGGCTGCAAAAATGGGTTTAAACATAGCAACAATTGTAAGGATGGTGCAGGACTAGACAGTATTTTGTTCTGTTGTACATAGGATTGCTATGAGTCAGAACCGAGTCAATGATACCTAACAACAACAATAACATTGTTGTAAGAATTAAATGACCTTGGAAGCTACATAGACACATACAAACTCCCTGAGGGACAGAATTGCTGGGCTGAGGGCTGTGGGGACCATGGTCTTGGGGAACATCTAGCTCAACTGAAATAACATAGTTTATAAAGAAAATGTTCTACATTCTACTTTGGTGAGCAGCATCTGGGGTCTTAAAAGCCTGTGAGTGGCCATCTAAGATACTCCATTGGTCTTACCCCTTTGGGAGCAAGGGAGAATGAAGAAAACTAAAGATACAAGGGAAAGGTTAGTCCAAAAGACTAATGGACCACATCTCCCATGGGCTCCACCAGACTGAGTCCAGTACAATGAGATGGTGCCCAGCTACCACTGCCTGCTCTGACAGGGGTCACAGTACAGGGTCCTGGACAGAGCTGGAGAAAAATGTAGAATAAAGTTCTAACTCACAAAAAAAGACGAGACTTATTTGCCTGACAGAGACTGGAGAAACCCGAGAGTATGGCCCCTGAACACCCTTTTAGCTCAGTAATGAAGTTATTTCCAAGGTTCACACTTCATCCAAAGATTAGACAGGCCCATAAAACAAAATGAGACTAAAGGGGCACAACAGCCCTGGGACAAGGAGGAAAAGGCAGGAGGGGACAGGAAGCTGGTAATAGGCAACCCAAGGTCGAGAAGGGAGAGTGTTGACATGTCGTGGGTTGTTAACCAATGTCATAAAACAATATGTGTACCGTTTATTGAGAAACTAGTTTGTTCAGAAAACCTTCATCTAAAGTACAATGAAAAAAAGCTAAAAAACAAAAAAAGAAACAGTCATTCTTGTGTGTTGCCATCACTTATTTATAGAATTTATTAAAATATATATTGCATTTAGTTGGTTGCAAAAAAAAAAAAAAAAAGAACTAAATGACCTAATACATATAAACGTAGCACGTCAGCAAAAAAGAGGAAGACCCGCGATGAGATGGATTGACACAGTAGCTACAACAATGGGCTCAAACATAGCAACAATTGTGAGGGTGGCACAGGACTGGGCAGTGCTTCGTTCTGTTGTACATAGGGTCTCTGTAAGTAGGAACCAACTTGACAGCACCTAACAAACACAACAAAAATAAATACAAGGCAGCACAGAGGCTAACATATAGTAAGTGCTCAACAAATGTTAACACTGAAAACAGTAAGGATTATGGCAGAGTTTATTGCCCCTATATTTAGTATGCAATTTGAAATTTGGAACTTGGTATAAGAAAAATGTGGTATTTCTTAATAAAAAGAGTTTTAATAATATTATATACATGACAGTAATACGAGCAGGACTCAGATAAATAAATATCACAAAAGAGAATCTCTTTGGGCAATACTTCAAGAGGAAATATTCTGGCAAAAACATGACACTGCCATTCTATTACAATAGTTAACAATACTAACATTTATAATTAATTTATAGCCTGCTTACTTTAAAATATAATTTGGTTGTGCTTTATTGTTAAAAAGCATGGCTATATTAAATAAGAGTTAAAAACAAACAGACAAAAAACACTGTTAACTAGGAAAGGAAGAAGCCAAAATCCTGAGATAAAAGGCTTCTTAATATATCTAGAAACAAGATACAGGTGACATACCAGTTATTGAACCTAAAAGCTGAAAAATAATTCAAAATCTTTTTAAATGGTTTTACAATGCACTGATAATTACTAGTGATTTTAATGTGAAAGTTGGAAACAAAGGAGGAGGATCAGTAGTTGGAAAATATGTCCTTGGTGACAGAAACAATGCTGGAGATCGAATGACAGAATTTTGCAAGACCAACCACTTCTTCATTGCAAATACTTTCTTTCACCAAAATAAATAGTGACTATACACATGGACCACGGCAAATGGAACACACAGAAATCAAATAGACTACATTTGTGGAAAGAGGTTATGGAAAAGCTCGATATCGTCAGTCAGAACAAGGCCAGGGGGCTGACTGTAGAACAGACCATCAAATGCTCATATGCAAGAAAATCAGAGCAAGTCCACGAGAGACAAAATACGACCTTCAGTATATCCCACCTGAATTTAGAGACCATCTGAAGAACAGATTTGACGCATTGAACACTAGTGACTGAAGACCAGACGAGTTGTGGAATGACATCAAGGACATCATCCATGAAGAAAGCAAAAGGTCACTGAAAAGACAGGAAAGAAAGAAAAGACCAAGATGGATGTCAGAGGAGACTCTGAAACTTGCTCTCGAATGTCAAGCAGCTGAAGCAAAAGGAAGAAATGATGAAGTAAAAGAACAGAAGATTTCAAAGGGCAGCTCGAGAAGACAAAGTACAGTATTATAACGACACGTGCAAAGCTGGAGATGGAAAACCAAAACGGAAGAACATGCGTGGCGTTTCTCAAGCTGAAAGAACTGAAGAAAAAATTCAAGCCTCGAGTTGCAATAGTGAAGGATTCTATGGGGAAAATATTAAATGACGCAGGGAGCATCAAAAGAAGATGGAAGGAATATACAGAGTCATTATACCAGAAAGAATTAGTCGATGTTCAGCCATTTCAAGAAGAAGCGTATGATCAGGAACCAATGGTACTGAAGGAAGAGGTCCAAGCTGCTCTGAAGGCACTGGCCAAAAACAAGGCTTCAGAAATTGATGGAATATCAATTAAGATGTTTCAACAAACAGATGCAGCACTGGAGGTGCTCACTTGTCTAAGCCAAGAAATATGGAAGACAGCTTCCTGGCCAACTGACTGAAAGAGATCCATATTTATGCCTATTCCCAAGAAAGGTGATCCAGCCGAATGTGGAAATTATAGAACAATATCATTAATACCACATGCAAGAAAAATTTTGCTAAAGATCATTCAAAAACGGCTGCCGCAGTATATCAACAGGGAACTGCCAGAAATTCAGGCCAGTTTCAGAAGAGAACATGGAACCAGGGATATCATTGTTGATGTCAGATGGATCCTGGCTGAAAGCAGAGAATACCAGAAGGATGTTTACCTGTGTTTTATTGACTATGCAAAGGCATTCAACTGTGTGGTTCATAACAAATTATTGATAACGTTGCAAAGAATGGGAATTCCAGAACACGTAATTGTGCTCATGAGGAACCTTTACATTGATCAAGAGGCGGTTGTTCGGACAGAACAAGGGGATACTGATTGGTTTAAAGTCAGGAAAGGTGTGCACCAGGGCTGTATTCTTTCACCATACCTATTCAATCTGTATGCTGAGCAAATAATCCGAGAATCTGGACTATATGAAGAAGAACGGGGCATCAGGATTGGAGGAAGACTCATTAACAACCTGTGTCATGCAGATGACACTACCTTACTTGCTGAAAGTGAAGAGGACTTGAAGCACTTACTAATGAAAATCAAAGATCACAGCCTTCAGTATGGATTATACCTCAACATAAAGAAAACAAAAATCCTCACAACTGAACCAATGAGCAACATCATGATAAACGGAGAAAAGATTGAAGTTGTCAAGTGCTGGGAGCCAGGCTGCAAGGGCAGCCCCTCTGCACCCACTGCCCCCAGCATAAACATCGAAGAATTCCTGAAAAGTCAGGAGGAGCCAGGCTGCAAGGGCGGCCCCTCTGCACCCACTGCCCCCAGCATAAACATCGAAGAATTCCTGAAAAGTCAGGAATATCTCTGTCATCTGTGTTATGTTTCTGTTTCATTTTCAGCCTGTGTATAGCAGAATGTATAAGCATAAAATTCCATTATAGATTTAGGGACCTTTGGAGGGGGGCGTCCTACTCATAATCCCCTGGTAAAATCCCAGGTAGGGACAGCCCGTGTATTACCTGGGGATCAACATGAAGTTGTCTTAGGGGGAAAACAAATAGCTCAACTATGGAAAACAAAAACAGGATGGTGGAATCCTGGTATTTACCGAGGCCCTTTTGTGATTAAACCACCACCCACACATGATCCCATAAAAGTGGAAAAACAAAAGGCAGTGAGTTCTCTCAGCCAATTTCTCAGCCAATTACAGGTCGACCTTCTCGTCTACCCCGCTCACTGCTGCGCTTGACTGGTCTTTGGGTATAGAGATTGGGCTAATTGTCCTTGGCATAATCGTGGACAATATGACGTAACCCAAAGTGGCTGGACTTCAAGAATTTGGCCACCCTGGACAAAATGGACAAAGCCTATGTGGCAATGGTTTTTGCAAAAAGATTAATTATTATAAAAACTGTGGAAGGTATTGCAAGATTAAGCATAAGTGTAAAGCAGTATGAAGTCAATTGTTACTTTGTGTAAAAATAAATCAACAAAATATTCTCTTCAATTAAACAAAAACTCATTGTACTTGTGTGCATATGCGGAACTGTACTATGTGTCACTTGGAAAATTATGTCTCTGGGAAATGATGTTATCTATAATGATTATATCTTGTACTGCCCCTTTATTGATCATGCGATGTTATGCTTTTGTAAGCTTATGATATAAAAGACCATGTAAAAAATAAAGAGCAGGCTTCTTTTTCTGCAGAATGAAAATATAAGACACACTACGTCTCATTCTTTTTCATCAAACTCTACCCCTCCTCTGGTGACCCTGTTCTTTGCTGAGGCTGGCCCCCGGCAGTCAAGGATTTCATTTTACTTGGATCCACAATCAACAGCCATGGAAGCAGCAGTCAAGAAATCAAAACACGCATTGCATGGGGTAAATCTGCTGCAAAGGACCTCTTTAAAGTGTTGAAGAGCAAAGGTGTCACCTTAAAGACTAAAGTGCGCCTGACCCAAGCCATGGTATTTTCAATCGCATCATATGCATGTGAAAGCTGGACAATGAATAAGGAAGACCGATGAAGAACTGATGCCTTTGATTTGTGGTGTTGGCAAAGAATATTGAATATACCATGGACTGCCAGAAGAACGAATAAATCTGTCTTGGAAGAAGTACAACCAGAATGCTCCTTAGAAGCAAGGATGGTGAGACTGCATCTTATATACTTGGACATGTTGTCAGGAGGGATCAGTCTCTGGAGAAGGACATCATGCTTGGCAAAGTACAGGGTCAGCAGAAAGGAGAAAGACCCTCAACTAGGTAGACTGACACAGTGGCTGCAACAATGGGCTCAAGCATAACAACGATTGTAAGGATGGCCCAGGACCAGGCGGTGTTTTGTTCTGTTGTGTATACGGTTGCTATGAGTCGGAGCCGACTCGAGGGCACCTAACAACAACAACAACAACAACAACAATGTGGCTATGAAGAAATACAGGATGCCAGAGAATTAGGAGCCCTGGTAGAAATATCAAACTTGAAAATTGCTAAAGAATGTCACTTTTCTTTTATAAATTTTCACAATCTTTATCCACAATAAGAGTGTCTTTAAATCTGTTAGAAGCTAAAACTTCTATAAGAACTTTAACTGGACGTAAAATGGATTTTTATTTTAAAACATACTTTATCCCCTAACTTTACCAGTTTTTCTTTAGAATAAAGAGGTAAAGGAAAAAAAAAAAAAGTCCATGGAATACCCAATTAATAATAAGGCATTGGTTGCTACTTGTCTGGAGCAAAAGAGAAAGAAGGAAACGAAATACTCAAAGAAGAAACTAGTCTACAGGACTAACTGCCTACAAGAACCATGGCCTCATCTATCCAGAGACCAGAACTAAATGGTGCCAGGCTACCACTACCTACTGTTTTGACCAGGGACATAATAGATGGTCCTAGATAGAAAGGGAGAAAATTGTAGGACAAAACTCTAATTCTTAAAAAAAAAAGTCCAGACTTACTGGACCCGAAGAGACTAGAATCTCCAAGACTATCACCCTGAGATACCCTTTAAACTCTAAACTGAAATTACTCCCAGAGCTCACCCTTTCAGCTAAATAACAGACTGACTCATAAAATAAACAATATCACCATGAGTACTGTGGGGCTGGACTATGCTCCTTTTACTAAAAAAATCATCTATACGAGACTAAATGGTCAACATTACCCTAAAGCAAAAATGCGAAGGTGGGGAGGGGGGAGGGGGGAGGGGGGTGGGTGGGAGGCAGGGAAGCTGTATTAATGGAGGTGAAACAACCAGAACAGAAATAATGAGAATGTTGACACAATATAGAAAATGTAACCAATGTCACTGAACAATATGTATAAACCAAACCAAACCCACTGCCATCGAGTCAATTCCGACTCATAGCAACCCTATAAGAGAGTGCAGAACTACTCCATATAGCTTCCAAGGAGCACATGGTGGATTCGGACTGCCAACCTTTTGGTTAGCAGCTGTAGCTCTTAACCACTACACCATCAGGATTTCTGAACAATATGTATAGAAATTGTTAAATGGGAACCCAATTTGCTGTGTAAACTTTTTTCAAAAAAGAAACAAAAATAAGGCCTTGGTTGTCTGGTAGGTTTAAAGTGTTCTAAGGATAAATATAGTTAGCATCATATTTATAAATACTTTTTAATTACCTCCAATTTCTTGGAACAAGGCCCACTAACAAGTGCAATCACACCATTGTCAGATACCTAAGCAAAGAGAAAAGTAAACAAAGCACATAAATGGAGATAATAGAAGTAAAATTTTCTAAAAATTATTAATCATTAGAATAGTTTCATTGCCTCCCATTCAGCAAACACGTATTTTAACTATACATACCTTTCACCCTTGTTATTTAAACTAATTGAGGGGAATCTGCCAAACTATATTGCAATTATTTAACCACCAAAGCATGAAGTGGTTAACATTTTAATAACAACGAAAAGAATTTTGTCATGGAAAAACACTGGGCAAACACATAGTATATATGTTTCAAGTCTATATTTACATTTACCTGAGTAGCTGAAAAGTCAACACACTGCAAGAACAGGCAGTTTTTTCCTAATGCATGTAAGGACACGTCAGTAATACCAAAGCAGCCACCTAAATCAATGACCTTTAGCAGCCGGCAGTTGAGTGCAAGAGCAAGGACTCCGTCATCAGTGAGATTGCAGCATCTTTTCAAAAAAGCTTCATGCAGGTATAAACAAGATGAAGCTACAGCTTTTATTCCTGGGGGAAAACATAATTATATATTGATGAGATATGTGTGTACACATATGAGAAATGTTACTGCTTCTCATTTTAACAATCACCAGTACTAATTCATCTAACTGTATATATATTAGCCTTTTCCAAAGTAGTCCAGCTGTGAGGATGGACTTATTTTCCCTTGATGCTGTCATTATTCAAAACTCTTCTGGGATGTTTCCAGAATTTTCTACACAACCTGTGGTATATTCTTCAGAAAATCTGCAATTGGTGGCAAGTCTATTTAAGGTTAGATTTGCTTTTGAGAAATAGCCAAAAGTCATTCAGAAACAGATATATAAATAGCAGATGATTCCCTTTTGGTGAAACAAAAGTTTTAAAGTAATAAAGTTAGTTTTCTTGAAGACTCTAAAGGGGAAAAAAATTTTAAGTTGCCCAAATGCTTTAAGCAACAGTCTTTACGCTTATCATTAGTAATGATACCTACACCTCTGCATTCTCCCTTCTGTTTTAGACTCTGTCTTCAAACTTGGATTTCTCTTCTGTCACTATGTTCCTTCTCTGTTGGCCTGGACCAATCTTACATTTTTACTGAGGGTCAAGAGAAGAGAAGTCCATGAATTCAACCAAACTCATGTAAACTCACATGGGAGACTTGTACATGACAGTGTCACGTAAATAAGAGTACTTCAGGGCTCCTGGGCCCTTCAGTCATGAACAAACATTGTAACACTGTTAAAAGATACCTTTATGGTCAAAATACACAAAGGGAGGATAGTAATATGGGTAGGTCATTTTATTGTTTTCTTTGTCTTAAGAAAGAATTGTTATTTTACCCATCAGAGTCCAGCCTGGAAGTTCTTTCTAGTGAGTCATTACTTTAGGCAAATATTTTAAAATTTATGCCTTTTTGCAATATTACGAACATACTAACTTGCTAAGCAAGATGACTGCAAAACTATAGCTAACTACCCACAAAATTTCCAAGAAACCTAGTTGGCCAGATAAATTCCTCTTTCTTAATTTAGCCAGAGGAACAGCCTATGTTCAAAAAAATGTTAAACATCCACTATTTCATTTAATAGTGACAATAAAAAATTTAATTGCATGGCCATGTAAAACTAAGCATTGCACAGACTGTAAAGAGAGTGCCTAGTAAGCTTAATTTGATAATTAACTCTCCATTATTTACTGCATCAAAAAAGCCTTAACTTTAAAGTGTGCACTGGTTATCCACTACACTAGGAAAAAACAACATTGATGGAGATCTCTATATTTTAAATATGTTTAAAATGAAAGGCAGTGAGTTACCCAATGTATTTTTTAACTTTCAGCACTGGTGATAAAAATTAAGTAAGAATTCTAATTTGGATGCTTTATCTTAGTCTCAATATTTTTATTGATAATTTTTTTGATAATTTCTATTTCTTTCACATCTTCATACTCCTTTTGACATATTTTCCCCCTTCTTAGCTCCAAAATTATACCGGATGGGCGAATAGGAATTTGTCAGTTCCTTCAGTGCTAATAAACATACTGTGATGATTAATGTTGCGTGTAAGCTCGGCTAGGCTATGATTCTCAGTGGTTTGGCAGAATCTGTTCTGGGTGCTCTTCCATAATGTAATACAATGTAATCATCTTCCACAATGTGACCTGATGTGATCAGCCAGTCAGTTGAAATGGAACTTTCCTTGTGGGTGTGGCCTGCCTCCAGTATAAAAATGGATGCTCTGGCAAAGCTCTTTCTCTCTTTCTCTCTCTCTTGAACCTGCAGTCTTCTCACTGCCTGACCTCCGTTTCTTGAGACATAAGCCTGCAGAAGTCTCATATCTGCAGATTTTGGGTTTGCTAGGACTTGCAACCCTGTGAGCCAGCAGTTCTCTAGCCTACTGCCTGACTCATGGGATTTGGGACCTACCAGCCTCCACAATTGCGTGAGCTATTTCCGTGAAGTAAATCTCTATATATATTCATATATATGTCTCACTTGTTTTGCTCCTCTAGAGAACACAGACTAAGACACATACCTTCTGACGTTATAGAAATTCTGTCTTCTTTTGAGGAATTTAAATTTAGTTTCTTCAGTTTTCTGCAGTTACACAGGTGCAGGAGAGCAGTATCTGAAATATCACAGCTTTGTAGATCTAGAGTTTGAACTTCAGGATGTAAAATCTGTAGTAAACGCATGATTTGGAAAAATTAGGTTTTTCTATAAATACAAATGTTTATTCAAAATTCAATGTTTTGATGTTTCCTTTGATCACAGGCTTTGGGATAAGTGGTTGATGAAAAATATAGCAAAGAATACACAAATGTATTTATATGGAGACAGATACATAAAACAGGACAAAACCAAGCCTACCTCCAACTGGAGGTACAGCTTCCAGAGCCTCCAAAGTCCTAAATGGGACACACAGCATTGTGGAGACAGCTGGTGCCACGTAAGGACCCATCAGACCTGAGGAGCATAACCAAGGCCAAAAAAAACCCCAAAAACCCATTGCTGTCGAGTTGATTTCGACTCATAGTGACCTTATAGGACTGAGTAGCACTGCCGCATAGGGATTCCAAGGAGCAGCTGGTGGATTGGAACTCAGATCTTTTGGTTAGCAGCCAAGCTCTTAACCACTGCACCACCAGGGCTATAACCAAGGCAGTAGGTGCTTAATCTCTTCCTCTAGTTACTGTTAATATTTATGTGCCTCTTTGCTCAGCAGGTATGATTCTTTAATTACTTACATAATAGGGTAAGCATTATTACATTCTTCATTCTTATTTTTGGGAGCTAGTACAAACAACCTCACGCATCTGTCAGTCCGTTGTATTGTGGGAGCTTGCGTGTTGCTGTGATGCTGGAAGCTCTGCCAAAGGTATTCAAATACCAGCAAGGTAATCCACAGCGGAGAGGTTCAGCAGAGCTTCCAGACTAAGACAGACTAGGAAGAAGGACCTGGCAGTTTACTTCTAAAAAAGAATTAGCCAGTGAAAACCTTATGAATAGCTGTGGAACACTGCCTGATCTAGTGCTGGAAGATAAGCCCCTCAGGTTGGAAGGCACTCAAAGGTGACTAGGGAAGATCTGCCTCCTCAAAGTAGAGTCGACCTTAATGATGTGGATGGATTCAAGCTTTTGGGACCTTAATCTGCTGATGTGGCATGACTCAAAATGAGAAGAAACAGCTGCAAACATCCACTAATAATCGGAATGTGCAATGTAGGAAGTATGAAGCTAGGAAAACTGGAAATCGTCAAAAATGAAATGGAATGTGTAAACATCGATATCCTAGGCATTAGTGAACTGAAATGGACTGTACTGGCCATTTTGAATCAGACAATCATATAGCCTACTATGCTGGGAAGGACAACTTGAAGAGGAATAGCGTTGCATTCATCGTCAAAAAAGAACATTTCAAGATCTATCCTGAAGTACAACGCTGTCAGTGATAGGATAATATCCGTACACCTACAAGGAAGATCAGTTAATATGACTATTGTTCAAATTTACGCACCAACCACCAAGGCCAAAGTGAAGAAACTGAAGATTTTTACCCACTTCTCCAGTCTGAAATTGATCGAACATGCAGTCAGGATGCACTGATAATTACTAGTGATTGGAATGTGAAAGTTGGAAACAAAGAAGAAGGATTGGTAGCTGGTTTGGCCTTGGTGATAGAAATGATGCTGGAGATCACATGATAGAATTTTGCAAGACCAGTAACTTCTTCATTGCAAATACCTTTTTTTCACCAACATAAACGGCAACTATACACGTGGACCTCGCCAGATGGAATACACAGGAATCAGTCGACTACATCTGTGGACAGAGACGATGGAACAAGGCCAGGGGCTGACTGTGGATCAGACCATCAATTGTTCATATGCAAGTTCAAGCTGAAACTGAAGAAAATTAGAGCAAGCCCACAAGACCCAAAGTACAACCTTAAGTATATACCACCTGAATTTAGAGACCATCTCATGAATAGATTTGATGCACTGAACACTAATGACCAAAGGCCAGATGAGTTGTGGAAGGACATCATACATGAAGAAAGCAAAAGGTCATTAATAAGACAGGAAAGAAAGAAAAGACCAAAATGGTTGCCACGAGAGACTCTGAAACTTACTCTTCAACATCAAGTAGCTAAAGCCAAAGGAAGAAATGATGAATTCAAAGAGCTGAACAGAAGATTTCGAAGGGTGGCTCAAGAAGACAAAGTATTAAAATGACATGTGCAAACACGTGGAGATAGAAAACCAAAAGGGAAGAACGCTCTCAGCATTTCTCAAGCTGAAAGAACTGAAGACACAATTCAAGCCTGGAGCTGCAAAACTGAAGGATTCTATGGGGAAAATATTAAACAACACAGGAAGCATCAAAAGAAGATCGAAGGAATACACAGAGTCACTATATCAAAAAGAATTGGTCAATGTTCAACCATTTCAGGAGGTAGCATATGATCAGGAACCAATGGTACTGAAGGAAGAGGTCCAAGCTGCACTGAAAGCATTGGCAAAAAAGAAGGCTCCAGGAACTGATGAAATACCAGTTGAGGAGTTTCAACAAACGGATGCAGCACTGAAGTGCTCACTCGTCTATGCCAAGAAATTTGGAAGACAGCTACCTGGCCAACTGATTGGAAGAGATCAATATTTATGCCTATTCCCAAGAAAGCTGATCCAACCAAATGCAGAAATTATTGAACAATATCATTAACATCACATGTAAGTAAAATTTTGCTGAATATCATTCAAAAGTGGCTGCAGCAGTACATCAACAGGGAACTGCCAGAAATTCAAGCCAGATTCAGAAGAGGATATGGAACCAGGGATTACATTGCTGATGTCAGATGGATCCTGGCTAAAAGCAGAGAATACCAGAAAGATGTTTACCTGTGTTTTACTGACTATGCAAAGGCATTCGACTGTGTGGATCATAACAAATTATGGAAAACATTGCAAAGAATGAGAATTCCAAAACACTTAATTGTGCTCATAAGGAACCTGTACACAGATCAAAAAGCAGTCACTCCAACACAGCAAGGGGATACTGCATGATTTAAAGTCAGGAAAGGTGTGCATCAGGGTTGTATCCTTTCACCATACCTACTCAATCTGTATACTGAGCAAATAATCCGAGAAACTGGACTATATGAAGAAGAATGCCACATCAGGATTGGGGGAAAACTCATTAACAACCTGCATTACGGAGATGACACAACTTTGTTTGCTGAAAGTGAAGAGGGCATGAAGCACTTACTGATGAAGATCAAAGACCACAGTCTTCAAAGACCACAGCCTTCAGTACGGATTATACCTCAATATAAAGAAAACAAAAATCCTCACAACTGGACCAATAAGCAACATTATGATCAACAGAGAAAAGACCAAAGTTGTCAAGGATTTCGTTTTATTTGGATCCACAATCAACAGCCATGGAAGGAGCAGTCAAGAAATCAAAATTGCATTCAGCATATTTGCTGCAAAAGACCTCTTTAAAGTATTGGAAAGCAAAGATGTCACCTATGACTAAGGCGTGCCTGACCCAAGCCATGGTGTTTTCAATCACCTCACATGCATGTGAAAGCTGAACAATGAATAAAGAAGACCAAAGAAGAATCGATGCCTTTGAATTGTGGTGTTGTGAAGAATACTGAATATACCATAGACTGCCAAAAGAACGAACAAATCTGTCTTGGAAGAAGTACAACCAGAATGCTCTTTAGAATCAAGAATGGCGAGACTATGTCTCACATACTTTGGACACGTTATCAGGAGGGATCAGTCTCTAGAGAAGGACATCAAAGTAGAGGGTCAGCGAAAAAGAGGAAAACCCTCAACAAGACGGACTGACACGGTGGCATCAACAATGAGGTCAAGCATAGCAAGGATTGTGAGGATGGTGCAGGATCAGGCAGTGTTTCTGTTGTACATAGGGTGCTATGAGTCGGAACTGACTCAATGGCACCTAACAAGGATAACAGTACAAACAAACCCAAAACCAAATGTACTGCCATAGATTCTGACTCACAGCATCCCCATGGGGTTTCCAAGGCTGTAAGTCTCTACAGAAGCAGACTGCCATATCTTTCTCCCACAGAGCCGCTGGTGGTTTCGAACTGTTGACCTCTGCTTAGTAGTCCATTCCTTTAAGCACCATATCACCAGGGCTCAGGACAAACAGACCCACAATTATTGAATGTTTACTTGAGACCAAGAAATAGCAGATTCATTTCCAAGCATTCTGAACTTTAGATCACTCTTGAGTTCTTTTCCTAGGGGTATTTTTCTTTGTTTTTTTTTTTTTCCAAAACAGATGGGGCGAGTTTGGAACGGTGATTTTTAACTGCTGATCGTTATCCATTAATGGTTACAAAATCAGCTTTCATCAAGTATTGTGATCAACATTTTTTTTTAATTAAATAAGACATGTAGTAAAGTAACAGAGAAAATATCAAAGTGTACAGCACACAGTACTGTTGCACGCATGTGTGGCTTGTGTATGGGACCGCGATGTAATATGTATTTCTTACTGTAGGTATTAAGCAAAAAGTTCTAATTTTTTTAAAGATGGGGTGTTGGTACCATGAAGACAAGGAAAATAATTCAAAGAATGGTGGGAGAAGCTTTTTTTTTTTTTTTTTTAGGAACTATTGCATATGGACTTTTTGGTTATCTGGAGGGAAAAATAAACTGATCCTTTACTACATTTAAAAATGATTACTAATCCTACTATATACCATGGCTTCAAAAATCTGAAACCATATCCAAACAGTAAAATCTAACATGTTTGGTTTAAAGTTATACATTCTCTTACCTCACTGATATTTGAATCTGTTATCCGCCCCTGCATGCTCATTATTTTGATTAGTCTGTCTTTTATGTTGGGAGGCAAAGGCTTAATGTCTGTGATATATCTGGAAATATTCTTCATGAAGCACCAAAGGCATCTGAAATAAAAATACAATAAAGTAGATTACATTGTACTGATTCCTAACACTTACTCCAATGCTTATTAACATTTAGCCCTTACATAAGACAAGGTGTGTATTTTATATTAATATTTACAACTTCAGCTCTGCAAGATTCAAAAGCCTAGTCGGTACTCAGTAATCAAGATGCTCTTCCTCTAGGCTGGGTGCACGCATGTGTTAGAATCTCTCTCACCGTCTCCCTAGCTACTAATGGACACAAACTAATGTGTGTACTTTAGTGGGAGATGATTGCCCCCTGAAGAAACTGAGAACTCTGTTAAGCTATCTCAGTGGGGTAAAGGGGGAAAGAATGCTCCTGATGCCAGTAAATTTAAAATAGCCATTGAGAGATGGTTGCCCACCCTCAACTGGGGCAATGAATAATGTCCATTACCAGAGGGGGGCTTCCTCTTTTATTACCCCCTTTTAACTTTTTATTACCCCTTTCATTGCCCCTTTCCCTTACTTGATCTCTCTACACGTTATTTGTCCTGTTAGTATATTAACGTGGGGAGAGAGGGGCACCAGCATTCCTCTTCCATGGTGCTAAGTGGGGCTTGTACGCTTGCGATCATAAGATCACACCCTGGGACTGGAGCTTAACTTCAGGGAATTTGGTTGTTGAGGATGTTTGCTGTTCAACTCATCTCTGTTCGATTTATTCTGTGAGTGATAAACACCTGTTGACCACGCCACTAGAACAGTGTTGGGTCTGTGCTCTGCTTCACAGTCTTCACTAAGAACTTATGAATACAGAGTGTTGCACTACACATTTTCCTCCAGCATACTTCATTTATTAAAATGAAATTTTAAATGACAAAAAAAAAAAGTGTTTCTCCTAAGGCAATCTTTCTAAGAAACAGTTACCACTATGATTTCAGTCATATATTCCTAAATAAACATAAAAGTGTAGCTCACTAATTTAAAAGCTTCTCTCTAATCCTACCAATTTATTTTTACTATTTTCCTTAAAATTTATGTGAGTAATGAGATCATCAGAGAAAGCACTATAACCACAAGGATTACTCAAACAGTACAAATCATAGAGAGACCAAGCTAAGCAAGTGCCAGGATAGTATAGGCATAATGTAGAGTAGGCAGAGAAGGCAACAACCAAGAAGCAATTTAGGGATTGTTAAAACCCATCTGGAAACCTGGTGGCACAGTGGTTAAGTGCTTGCCTGCTAACCGAAAGGTCTGCAGTTCAAACCCACCAGCTGCTTTTCAGGAGAAAAATGTGGCAGTTTGCTTTCATAAAGATTACAGCCTTGGTAAGCCCATGGGCAGTTCTATTCTGTCCTATAGGGCTGCTATGAGTTGGAACTGACTTGAAGGCAATGCACGTCTAGCCAACGTATCTCATATGGGACCTGAAATTCCAACTATCTGAGAAACTCATCCTTTAAACAACAACAACAAAAATTAATTTCTGTATATAAATACCCCCAATTATACAAGACTTTACATTCATGAATAAAACTCATCACATACTTATATTTTTTAGTGCAATCTTTATTTTTCCTTTTCCTTTTTTGGTTACCTCCATCTTTCCCTCTCTTATCCCCTCTTCCCATTAGTGTATATTCTAACCTGTTGTTGTGTGCCGTTGAATCAATTACAATGCATAGTGGCCCTATAGGACGGAATAGAGCTGCCCCATAGGGTCTCATAGGCTGTAACCTTTATGGGAGCAGATCGCCAGGACTATTCTCTTGTAGAGCCACTGGTGGGTTTGAACTGCACACTTTTCGGTTTGCAGCAGAGCGCTTAACCATTGTGCCACCAGGAATCCCATACTAACCTAGCGTATATTATTTCTTATTTTTCTCTGTGTTTATAAATACACATATAAGTACATATATGTACAGGGTCATAGGGTCATTATTTTATAAAAAGTTACCATAGTATATTTTGGTGTACTTTTCTGACTCTTCTTTCATCCAATGATACCTTATGGAAATCCATCAAAGGCAGTAATTTTCATTCTAATTCTCCTTTAATGGCTTCATAATATTTCACAGTGTGGATGATTTAGTCATTCTGTTGACGAGCATTACCACTGTTTCTAGGGTATATAACTGTATGCCGAAAGACTGTTTTCCGGAAAGTCTGTAATACTCCACATTTCAGCAAAGCTGAAGCATACCTCCTCTCATCCCTCCACATACCTCCAGCAATATTCCATGTAGTTAAGAGATTTTTGGCCACCATTTTATTATTTGTCTAATTTTATTGATAATTGTGAGAAAGTATAATCTCTTGAAAAATTGTTAAGGTTGTCTGGTGGCCAAGAACATGAATGATTTTGCATATGTTCTACAAATATTCAGAGACTATACATTCTCTATTCGAGAGATATAATGTTCTTTGTCTCCATATGCATGTGTGTACATAAATCTCTCCATGTAAGTTTATGTGTGTATACACAAATATATTTTATGTATAATTTTCTTATTGATTGTTGTTGTTAGGTGTTGTCGAGTTTGCTCCCACTCATAGAGACATTATAGGACAGAGTATAACTGCCCCATAAGGTTTCCAAGGAGCAGCTGGTAGATTTGAACTGCTGACTTTTTCGTTAGCACCCAAGCTCTTAACCACTACACTACTAAAGCTCTGCTTGCTTATTGATAAAAAAATATTTATTTATTTATAATAGTATTACTTAATTCCTCTATGTTCTTTTTTTTCTACTGAATCTGTAGAATTCATAGTTTACAATACTTGTACTGTTAAATTAAGTTTTCCTCTCCTTTTACTACTTTTTGCTAGTTTTTCTAAGAAAATATTTTTAAAAATACAGGGAAAAAAACCCATGTACTCACTACCTAGAGTTTTAAAAAGTTACTATTTTATCTTATTTTTGTCAGATATTCCTTCTTAAGACATAAAGCGTTACAGATAGTTAAAATCTCCTTTGTATACCATCTCTCCCTCTGTAAAGGTAACTACTACCATGAATTTTTTTAATACTTCCTGTCCATGATATTATTATACATTGAATACTAATGTATATATCTGCTATAGATTGAATTATGTCCCTCAAAAATATGTGTTACAAATCCTAACCTTTTGCCTGAGGTTATAATCCCATTTTGAAACGGGTTGGCTTTCTCATGTCGATGAGGCAGGATTAGTGGAGGGTGTACATTGAGTCAATCTCTTTTGAGATATAAAAGAGATTAAATAAGCAAGCAGAGCAGAGATGGAGTTAGATGCCAAGACACATGGAAATCTCCAAGGAATCAGGAAGCAGAAGCAGAAGAGACAAAGACCATTTTCCAGAGTCCACAGAGAAAGAGAGCCTTTCCCTTGAGCCGGCACTCTGAATTCGAACTTCTAGCCTCCTAAACTGTGAGAAAATAAATTTCTGTTTGTTAAAACCATCCAGTTGTGGTATTCCTGTTATAACAGTGCTAGATAACTAAAACAGAATTTGGTACTGGAAGAGTGGGGTACTGCTCTAACAGACGCCTAAAACATGGAAGCAGTTTTGGAATTGGGTAATGGGTAGAGGCTAGAAGAGTTTTAAGGTGCCTAATAGTGCACAATGGTTAAGAGCTATGCTGCTAACCAAAAGGTTGGCAGTTTGAATCCACCAGCCGCTCCTTGGAAACCCTATGGGGCCATTCTACTCTGTCCTATAAGGTTGCTATGAATCCGAACTGACTCAACAGCAACAAGTTTTGTTTTGTTTTGTTTTAATAGTAAAAGCCTATGTTGCCTTGAAGAAACTGTTGGTCAAATTATGGATATCAAAGGCAATTCTGGTGAGGGCTCAGAAGGCAGTGAGGAGAGCTATGCAGAAAGTCTCTATTGTCTTAGAGAATATATATGGTGCCTGCGACAAAATGTTGCTGGAAATGTGGATGTTAAATGTGCTTCTGGTGAGGCTTTCAGAGAAAATGAAGAACATGTGATTGGACAGTGGAAGAAAGGTGATCCTTTTTATGCAGTGGCAAAGAACTCATCTAAATTATGTTCAAATCTTTGGTGGAAGATAGAACTTATAAGTGATGAACCTGGATATCTCGCTGATGAGATTTCTAAGCAAGATCTTAAAGGGCTCATGTGGTTTCTCCTTGCCACTTATAGTAAAATTCGAGAGGATCGAGATGGGCTTAAAAATGAACTTGCAAAACGAAAACAGAACTTAAAGATTTGGAAAATTCTGTTGTACAAACTAAGGACCAAAAACCCATTGCTGGCGAGTCGATTCCGACTCACAGTGACCCTACAGGGCAGAGTAGAACTGCCCCATAGAGTTTCCAAGGAGTGACAGGTGGATTCAAACTGCCGACCTTTTGGTTAGCAGCCATAGCACTTAACCACTACACCACCAGGGTTTCCAAACCAAGGACATGTGTCCTATAATGTTCATCAAAGATGTGGCTACACAATCTTTTATTAGAGATTAAGCCTGTGACTGATGGATCTAACCAACTACCACAGCAGAAAAACTATCAGCTCAGACTGAAGAAGGCAGAGAAAGAAAAAAGGAAAGGATGCTGTCAACCTCTTGGAATTCTATAGGCAGGAAACAGTCCAAAGGAGCTACACCTCTTGTCCTCCAAGAAAAGAAAAGGACCATTCCTGGAGCAGCTCAGAGATCAGCAGAACTGTTGGAAGGAGCAGGTGGAGCAGCCTTTTTGTTTTCAAAGGGTGAGGCCATGGTCTCCTGGATCTCAAAGGATGGGGCCACAGCCTCCTAAGTATCAAAGAATCAGATCTTGGCCAACTCTGTTCTGGAGTGTGGGGCTGACGTTAAGGTGTGCCAGGGGGATGGGGCTGCCACCCAAAGCTGAGGGGTTAAAGATACCATGCCCAAGGGGCAGAAGAATGGGACAGAAGAATGGGGCTGAGGGGGTAGGGTTGCCACTCAGATGGACTAAGGAATGGGGCAGCCTAAAGCCGAGGGAGCAGAGTTGCCATCCCAAAGGGCCTGGATGACGGAGCTGAAGCCCAGGGCTGAGGGACCTCCACCCAGAATCCAGAGGGCATGGCCAATACCCAAAGTGTAGAGGGCAGGGTCACTGCCCAGATGGTCTCAGAGAAGAAGAGGTTATTTTCAAGCTTTGAGAACTAATACAATTTGTTCTGCTGGGTTTTGGACTTGCTGTTTTCCCTCCAATTTCTCCTATTTGTAATAGAAGTGTCTACCATATGCCTGTTCCACTATTGTACTTTGGAAACATATTCTAGATTTCACAGGCTCACAGATGAAGAGGAATTTTGCCCCAGAATGGGAAAAAGCCTAAAATCTCACCTATATTTATTTAGGTGATTCAGAAGATGAGATTTTGGATTTGGAGTGGATTTAAAACTTTTAGGATGATGTGATGGGGTGAATGTGTTTTGCAGCTGAGGACATGAATTTTGGGGGCCAAAGGGTGGAATATTATGGATTGAATTGTTTCCTCAAAATATGCGCTGTAAATCCTACCCCTATGCTTCAGGTTTGGAAACCCTAGTGACATAGTGGTAAAGTGCTACGGCTACTAACCAAAAGGTCAGCAGTTTGAATCCACCAGGCGCTCCTTGGAAACCATGGGACAGTTCTACTCTGTCCTACGGGGTCGTTATGAGTGGGAATCAACTCAAGGGCAAGGGGTTTGGTTTGGGTGTTTTATGCCTGTGGATATAATCCCATTTTGGAATGGGTTGTCTTTGTTATGTTAATGAAGCAGGGTTAGTGTAGAGTGTATCTTATTGATATGTGGGAGTTCCTTGCATATTCTAGATAGAAGCCATCTATTGGTTACACGTGTTCTCCCATTCTGTTGATTGCCTTTTTACTCCCTTAATCTTTTGCCAATGAGAAATACATTTTTATGTAGTCCAATTTATTGGTGTTTTTTGATATAGCAAGCAGTTTTTGCTCACTGTTTATGAACTCTCTTTGTCTGAAGTTCATGGGAGTATTTTGCTATGTTTTCTTAAGGAAAATTAGTTTGGTCTTTCACTTTTTGATTTAAAATAACCAGGAACTGATTTTTGTGTATGTGAAGTTGTGTGGGATTGTATAGCATCGAGGGAGTCTTACTCAATTTTAATAAAGTTCAATGTGCCAATTTTTTTGTCTGAAAATCTTTGCCTTTTGATTGCATTATTTATTTGAACATTTTATTGTACTTTAGGTGAAGGTTTACAGAGCAAATTAGTTTCCCATTTAATAATTTATGTATAAATTGTTCTGTAACATTGGTTGCAATCCCCGCAATGCATCAGCACTCTCCCCATTACCACCCTGAGTTTCCCGTTTCCGTTTGCCTGATTTCCTGCTTTCTCATCTTTGCCTTTGGGCAGATGTTGTCCTTTTGGTTTCATATAGATTGTTGTTCTAAGGAGCACTTTCCTCATGGGTGTTATTGTTTATATTATAGGCATGTCTATTATTTTGCATGGAGTCCTGGTTGCTCAGTGGTTAAGGGCTCAGCTGCTAACCAAAAGGTTGGCAGTTCAAATCCACCAGCTGCTTCTTGGAAAAGTTATGGGGCAGTTCTACTCTGTCGCATAGGGTCTCTGTGAGTCGGAATTGACTCAATGGCAATGGGTTTGGTTTTGGGTTTTGTCTCTTATTTAGGTGAGAGGTGATTTCCAGGAGTAGCTTCAGTTCCAGGTTAGAAGGGTATCTAAGGACCACAGTCTCAGAAGTTCCAAATCTGGTCTTTTTTTATGAAGTCAAGTTTTGCTCTACATTGTTTTCCCACTCTGACCAGGACCTTCTATTGTGATCCTGGTCAGAGCAGTCAGTAGTGGTAGCCAGGCAACATTTAGTTCTTCTGGTCTCAGGCTTGTACAGATGATGGTTCTTGTGGTTCATTAGGCCTTTGGACTAATTGCTTCCTTGAATCTTTGGTTTTCCTTACTCTCCTTTGCTCTGGATGGAAAGAAACCAAGAGTTGTATCTTAGGTGGCTGCTCACAAGCTTTTAAGATCCCAGACACTACTCACCAAAGTAGGACGTAGAACATTGTCTTTATGAACTATGTATGGCAATTAGCCTAGATGTCCTCTGAGACTACAGTCCTTAGCCTCTGGTGATTGGATTACTTATTCCATTCACATTTAATTTTATTACTTACAGATAGATTTACATCTGTCATTTTATTTTTTGTTTTCTATGTCTTATGTCTTTTTTATTCCTCTATTTCTTCTTTGGCGCCCTGGTGGTGCAGTGGTTAAGAGCTCGGCTGCTAACCAAAAGGTCGGCAGTTCGAATCTACCAGCTGCTCATTGGAAACCCTATGGGGGCAATTCTACTCTGTCCCATAGGGTCGTTATTATAAGTTGTAATCAACTTAACAGCAATGGGATTCCTCCTTTACTGCTTTCTTTTATGTTGAGTTTTTACTAATGTCACATCTTAATTCCTTTAATGATATTGTCACTATATATTTTGGATTGTCTTAATGGTTGCTTTAGGGCTTACTATATACATCTTTTTTTTTCAATTGTGGTAAATATATACATAACAAATTGCCGTTTCAACATTCTTCATGGGTACAATTCAGTGATACTAGTTACATTTATCATGTTATTCGAGCACTACCATTATCTGTTTCTAAATTTTCCCGTTACCCTTAAGAGCTCAGTCCCCTAAGCAGTAAAGTTCCCCTTTCCCACCTCCCTCCCACCCCACCATTTACATCTTACTTTATTAAAATCTACTTCAAATTTATATTAATTCCAGCGAATTATAGAAATGTTACTACTATATAGCTTGTAAAAATGGTGGGGTTGGGGTTTGACCTTCTCTAATTTCCAAAGGGGGAAAAAGAATAAAGATCAACAGCCCGAAGCTAATTTCTATGAAGGGGAGGTCAGACATGCCTCCTATCTCCACCATCTTTGCCATTCTGACACCAACTGTCCCTCTTCACAGCACTCTCTACTTATTTGTTGGGTTCAGTAATTCATTGCAATGGCCACACAGAACTCACAGACAGTACTCATGATTATGGGGTTTATCAAGGAAGTAACAGGTAACAATTCTGGTTGACGAACGCTCAGGATACAGCTCTTCCATCAGGACAGCCTCTTCCCAGTCGTGTTCACAGGTAGGCCTCTGCCTGGCTCTCAACCTCTGCCCTGCTCAGGCAAGTTTTCAAAGTTATTTTAGCTCTGCCCATAAATGCCTACAGGCATTCCACTTTACCAGCAAGCCTCCTGCCCAAAGGCACTCAGCTTTCTTACTCTGTGGGCCAGGAAACTCCTGCCGGTCTTCCGGCCAGCCTCTCTGTCCCTGCTTGTCGTCATCTTCAGTGTTGCTGCTTTCTTTCTCTCCTTTGGTCACCTGGTTCCAGGAGCTTCTCAATGCAGGGATCCTGGGTCCAAAGGCCATGCTCCACACTTGGCTCTCCTTCCTTGGAGGTGGTGGGATCCTCTCTTTTCCAACTCTGGGATGGTTCATTTTAAGCCCAGCGGGATGGCAAACCTGACCAATCCCCTTGGTGGGGCACGATAACCTTATATGTACACCCTCACCCAATCACTTGGGTGAGAGTTATAAGATCATGGTGAGAAAGGCCACACAAAAGTGATCCATGGCACTGCATAGCTCTATTCCTTTTTACCTGCTTTTGGTGACTTTTTTTTTTTTTAATGACCGTACTTATTTGGGGAAAAAAAAAAAATTTATTTTGGACTGGAGAAAATTTAACCCCCTCCCCCATAACTTTTAGTTGAGTGGGTAATAAAACGAAATTTGCTCTCTCAAGTTTTACACTGTCTTGTTAATACATATTTTGTTTCAAAAGGACGACATCCATTAAGCCTCCTGGGTATTTCTGAATTGTGTTGTGTACGTGTGTATAAGAGAGCTCAAACGGCTTGTCTTTTTACAGCATTTGGTTGTTTTTTGCTTTGTTAGACGAAATATTAGCAATGTATCCTTTCTGCATTCCCTGCCATCATATTAAGGTCCAAAATCTTCATCAAACATCTGGTTTTAAAACCCTTGAAAGAAGATGGTAGAAGAAGAAAAAGCTCTTGTACAAATCGTCCATTCCACACATGTGGGGCCTGTGCTATAACTTTTTCCCCATAACACTAAATATTCACTCTAAGTAGCTGACCTTTAAATTCTATTCGTATTAG
Organism: Loxodonta africana; assembly: GCF_030014295.1. Classification (NCBI taxonomy): domain Eukaryota; kingdom Metazoa; phylum Chordata; class Mammalia; order Proboscidea; family Elephantidae; genus Loxodonta; species Loxodonta africana. Next base: position 107,245,192 of record NC_087345.1, on the reverse strand, counting down.
AGGATCAAAACATGGAAAGGAGGCACATATATTTACCCTTTTCCTAAGGCAGGCCTCATTTTGAAATTTTAGTTGTCACCTAATAAAATTTCATTCTGTTCCCTATGTCCTTTTCAAATCTTGAGAAATAAAGCCCTGAAACTCTTGCCCTGGGATAATCTTTAAACCTAAAACCAAAAATATCCCTTGAAGTCTTCTTAAAACCAACAATAGTTTAACTAGTAAAAATGTCTGCCCTGAGCGTTATACTCTTTTAAGAACTACTTATATGGGTTCAAAGTGACATCAACTCAAAAAATTAGACAGGAACCTTAAGGGGCAGTGAGTTAATGTTAATGGGGGAGGGACAACTCAGAAAGGGAGGGTGAGAATGGTTGCACAAAGAAGAATGTAATCAATGTCACTGAATTGTATATGTAGAAATAGTTGAATTGGTATATGTTTTGCCGTGTACATTCTCAACAACAACAAAATAAATTTAAAAGAAATCTTGACAAATACTAAAGTCCTCTTATTAGAGCCATCTGTGTTTCTCAGATCCGTTGTATGTGTTGAGTGGGCTTCCGTATAGAGTAGACTAGAGGGTATGAGCAGACAGGAGGATCTAGTGAGACTCTAAGGTACTTTCCTCTACATCCATTGGCAGGTTGTACCCCTGGTTCTCTCCAGGGCAGATGATCCAATGAATCCTGACTTCTTGTTCAAACAGCTTGTCAGTGAGGAGAAAGACACACCCATGCCTTCATTATTGAAAACTGGTCGGCTCTTGAGTATGACTAAATTGCATGGAAACATACCCCTCTTTGTCTAAATAAATATTGCGCTATTTCTTCTAAAAGTGTCTCTCCTCATTTCTTTCTAAGACACACCAATTTCTCCAGTTTCAAGGATGGAATGGGTCCCTCTAGTTACTGTTAGGGGCTACTTTAAGTGTAAAGTTAATCCTTATCCAGTAGTTTCACAGTACTTGTTACTTCAGACATCAGTTTGGGCAGCTTAAGTGCTTCCATCAGTGCTTCAATTCTTGACACAACAGGGTGGAACTATCAATGAGGTCATGTAAGCTGCTAAAATAACAAGTTTGTAAGACAAAGTTGTTATGTATTTCCCGTTTTTGGGGACCTGTGCAATGTTTTCTACTAAGTCTGAAATGCGGACTCTGAAGGAATAATGATATACAAGTTATCTGGGTACACAATAGTCTGAAAGACATTTCCCCTGGTAATACAAATACATATAACAAAGAGAAGGAGAGTGCTTCCCTTACACAGTCTAAATTGGATCTGAATATTCTGTTACAAAGGAAGGAGTACTTTCAATAGGATATCTACATACTAAGAGGTAGTGTGGCAGTTAATTCCAGTGCAAGACTGAATCCAGCTTTTTGTATTGTGGAAAAAAACTCATGCTTTTTCAGGGAAATTAGATACTCTTTACTGTTGTTGTTAGGTGCAGGCAAATTGATTTTGACTCACAGTGAGCCCATATGTGACAGGGTAGAACTGGCCCACAGGGTTTTCTTGGCTGTAATCCTTACCGAAACAGATCACCAAGTTTCTTCCCATAGAGCTGCTGAGTGGGTTCAAACCACCAACCTTTCTGTTAGCAGCACAGTGATTAACCTTTTGTGCCACTAGGGCTCCTGTATACTTTACTAGTTTACTGAATTAAAAAAAAATGGAAGATCACCTGTTTAAAAGTTTTTTTTGCAAAGAACTTCTAATTGACAGATTTTGAAATAAATCTGAATTGAACATACTGTGAATTCAACACCCAGATGAGATTTCGTCATACCATTACCTTGACATGGATTTGATACCCAACCTCAAAATAATCCTATAAAAAAATTGCTTCAAAGCCCCTTTGAAACCACAATAGTGCAGCAAAACCACAAGTAAACAATTGCCTGTTAACCTGTTATTTCAAAATAGACTGAGAAGCCAACAGAAATTTTTTTGTGCATTTTAAAAAAACAAACAGCAAATTGAAATAGCAAATCTGCACAGCACTGTCCCTTCACAGAGGGCAAGAACCTATCCGTGCATCATGCTGGAAACTGTTCTTCAGGATCTGGTGGATGTGGAAATAAAGGTCTTGGCAGAATGCAGGTGCCTGGAGGCAGACTGAGAGGTATTCAGGCTGGAGCCTGCCATGATCTGGTTTAAGCTGCCTTCTGGCCCACTTCCTCTGTCCAGGCTGTTGATTCTGCTGCTGCTCCCACCACTATCACTGCTTGAAGACTCTTTGTCCCCGGAATCTTTTTTTTTTAAATAATATTTTATTTTGTTTTTGGTGAAAGTTTATACAGCAAGTTAGGTTCCCATATGACAATTTTCACACAAATTGTTCAGTGACATTAGTTACAATTTTCACAATGTGTCAACATTCTCTTTGTGCTCTGGTTGTTCCATTTCCAGTACTCTAGTTCCCCTGCCCCTTTATCTTCTCATCTTTGTTATAGGGTAAATGTCGACCTTTTGGTCTCATACAGATGGTTTTTTGTTTTTTTTTTTAGCACAGCACAGTTATTACGGGTAATATCCTTTATTTTACGTGCTACTCTGTTCTTTTGCTAAAAGGTGATCTCAGGGTATAATTTTGGTTCAAGGTTTAAAGAGTGTCTCAGGGTGACAGTCTCAGGGAGCCCTCTGGTGCGAATTGGTTAGTCCAGTTAGTCTGGACTTTTTTTGAAGAATTTGAGTTTTGTTCTATATTTTTCTGCCATTCTATTCAGGACCATCTATTGTGACCCTGGTCAGAACGGTCAGCAGTGGTAGCTGGGTACCATCTAGTTTTTTTTGGTTTCAGGGTAGATATCAGCCTTGCAGACGTATTTCTTCTCTGAGATTTTCATTACCTTCTTACTCTTTTGCCCCTGATGAGTAGAGGCCAATAACTGTATTGTACAGGGCTGCTCGCAAGCTTTGAAGGCCCCAGACACTACTCACTTCACTGCGATGCAGAACACAAACTTTGCAAACTATGTTATGCCAGCTGACTGAGTTGAAACACAAGACTATGGCCCTAAGCTTTCAGACCTAGAAAATCAATCTCAGAAGGTGTTTGGCTATCTCTGAGGAGTATCTGGAGTTGTGTCTTCAAGGAATACATATGTCTCCTGTCCCAGAAATCTTGAAAGAGTTTCTACTGTTCCATTTGGTCTAGGGAGGAGGGGGAGACACTGTTGTCCTCTTCATTGCTGTTACTTCTCCTTTTTCTAGGGCAGAGGTTCTCACTCACGGCAGCTGGTAGAGGGGAGCAATGGGGGCGCCACTCCCTTTTTGGTACTTTTCTGATATTCGTATTACATCTATTTATGTTACAAGCACAACTGTCAAATTCAGAGAGTCTGGGTGGTGCAAAGACTTCCCAGGGTGAACTTTTTGTCAGTAGCCGAGTTCTTAGCCACTGTACCACCAGTCCTAGATTAGGGGTCAGCAAACTACGACCCATGGCCAAATCTGGACAGCTGCCTGTTTTTGTAGATGAAGTTTTATTGAAACACAGCTATGCCCATTTCTTTAAGTATTATCTATGGCTGCCTTTGCCCTAAAACGGCAAAGTTGAGTGATTGTGGCAGAGATTGTGTGGCCCACAAAATGAAAATATTTACTATCTGGCCCTTCACAAAAGTTTGCCAACCCTTATCCTAGATAATGAATATAAGGGCCAACTGGTTGAGTACATTGCTCACCAAGTTCCCATATAGTGGACCATGATAGTCAAGGTAGAAAATGGGATGCTTCTCTATAAATTTTGTTAAAATGCCCTTGCTTCTCTTACACTTGACCTCTGTAAGTAGGGAATGATTGGAGAAAAAGCAAAATTACAGGTAGTAGTATGGGACATAAGGAGCTCTGGTGGCAAAGTGGTTAAGTGCTCAGCTGCTAACTGAAAGGTCAGCGATTCAAACCCATCAGCTCCTCCATGGAAGAAACATGTGGCAATCTACTTCCGCAAAGATTACAGCCTTGGAAATACTATGGGGCAGTTCTACTCTGGCCTCTAGGGTTGCTGTGAGTCGGAACTGACTTGATGTCAATGGGGCAGTAAAGGGCCTACCGATAATGTGATCATGACGGATAGCAAGAACCCCAGAACTTGGGGAGAGAACATCTGGGGTTGGGAGGGCAATTAATGCTCCCTTTGTCCAGAACTGTAGCTTAGCAAAAATAATCATAATGGTTCACCTGAGGCAAGCAGAAGCTGCAGCTGGACATCTGACCCACTGTTGATTCTGTCATCCCTGTCCACGTGCTACAAAAATAGAAAAACTCATGTGCATATGACTGGCCTTGAATTATTCTGCCATGCCTGACACCATCAACAGCAGTTCCTGAACATGGACCTCATTTCATTCATGTATAAATACATGGACCAGCACAACCTTGTTTCAATCTAACATACAAATTTATGTTTCTCCTGACACCCAAGTGATCTTGGATTATTCTATGTATGGCAATTAAGGCTGCAACTACTCAGTGACACTGCCCATGTGGCTTAACAAAAACAATGTAATGGTGATCCAAATCAAGCTTAACAATAAATTCCAAAACTGGAGTGATCTGTGACCCTTTAGGTTACATGCTTGTATATAGAGAAGAATATTTCTCATTTGGGGATGAGTGTTGCTTTTTGTCCCATCTACTGTCGCTGTAATTACTGGCAATGATATCTTTTATTTATTTATTTCCTTTAATCTCCATATTCCACTCCCAAATCTTTCCTATTCCCACAGGCAACCATTCTAATGAGTTTAATGGTATCTATTTTTTTTTATAGGTGTATGAGGACTTGTAAAATGTACACGATAGTTTTGTATGCATATTTTTAATTCAACTAAATAGTACTATGTGTCAAAAATATACTTTGGAAAATATTAAAATAAAATAATAATGCTTAAAAACACAGTGAGCATGTGTCAAAGTTTTAACTCATTAATAACAGAAACAGTAAATTGACAAGGCTGGTTCAAAGGAGCACATGAGAAATTTATGTATCATCAGTGAAAGATTTTTTTATTATTAACTTTTATTGAGCTTCAAGTGAACGTTTACAAATCAAGTCAGTCTGTCACATATAAGTTAATATACACCTTACTCCTTACTCTCACTTGCTCTCCCCCTAATGAGTCAGCCCTTCCAGTCTCTCCTTTCCTGAAAACTTTGCCAGCCTCCAACTCTCTCTATCCTCCCATCCCCCCTCCAGACAGGAGATGCCAACACAGTCTCAAGTGTCCACCTGATATAATTAGCTCACTCTTCATCAGCATCTCTCTCCTACCCACTGTCCAGTCCCTTTCATGTCTGATGAATTGTCTTCGGGGATGGTTCCCGTCCCGTGCCAACAGAAGGTTTGGGGACCATGACTGCCGGGATTCCTCTAGTCACAGCCAGACCATTAAGTATGGTCTTTTTATGAGAATTTGGGGTCTGCATCCCACTGATCTCCTGCTCCCTCAGGGCTTCTCTGTTGTGCTCCCTGTCAGGGCAGTCATCGATTGTGGCCGGGCACCAACTAGTTCTTCTGGACTCAGGATAATGTAGGTCTCTGGTTCATGTGGCCCTTTCTGTCACTTGGGCTCTTAGTTGTCGTGTGACCTTGGTGTTCTTCATTCTCCTTTGATCCAGGTGGGTTGAGACCAATTGATGCATCTTAGATGGCTGCTTGTTAGCATTTAAGACCCCAGACGCCACATTTCAGAGTGGGATGCAGAATGTTTTCATAATAGAATTATTTTGCCAATTGACTTAGAAGTCCCCTTAAACCATGGTTCCCAAACCCCCGCCCTTGCTCCGCTGACCTTTGAAGTATTCAGTTTATCCCAGAAACTTCTTTGCTTTTGATCCAGTCCAGCTGAGCTGATCTTCCGTGTATTGAGTGTTGTCCTTCCCTTCACCTAAAGCAGTTCTTATCTGCTAATTAATCAGTAAAAAACCCTCTCCCTCCCTCCCTCCCTCCCTCTCCTCGTAACCACAAAAGTATGTGTTCTTCTCAGTTTATACTATTTCTCAAGATCTTATAATAGAGGTCTTATACAATATTTGTCCTTTTGCCTCTGACTGATTTCGCTCAGCATAATGCCTTCCAGGTTCCTCCATGTTATGAAATGTTTCAGAGATTCGTCACTGTTCTTTATCGATGCATAGTATTCCATTGTGTGAATATACCACAATTTATTTACCCATTCATCCATTGATGGACACCTTGGTTGCTTCCAGCTTTTTGCTATTGTAAACAGAGCTGCAATAAACATGGGTGTGCATATATCTGTTTGTGTGAAGGCTCTTGTTTCTCTAGGGTATATTCCGAGGGGTAGGATTTCTGGGTTGTATGGTAGTTCTATTTCTAACTGTTTAAGATAACGTCAGATAGATTTCCAAAGTGGTTGTACCATTTTACATTCCCACCAGCAGTGTATAAGAGTTCCAATCTCTCCGCAGCCTCTCCAACATTTATTATTTTGTGTTTTTTGGATTAATGCCAGCCTTGTTGGAGTGAGATGGAATCTCATCGTGGTTTTAATTTGCATTTCTCTAATGGCTAATGATCGAGAGCATTTTCTCAAGTATCTGTTAGCTGCCTGAATACCTTCTTTAGTGAAGTGTGTGTTCATATCCTTTGCCCACTTCTTGATTGGGTTGTTTGTCTTTTTGTGGTTGAGTTTTGACAGAATCATATAGATTTTAGAGATCAGGAGCTGGCTGGAGATGTCATAGCTGAAAATTCTTTCCCAGTCTGTAGGCGGTCTTTTTACTCTTTTGGTGAAGTCTTTAGATGAGCATAGGTGTTTGATTTTTAGGAGCTCCCAGTTATCAGGCTTCTCTTTGTCATTTTTGGTAATGTTTTGTATTCTGTTTATGCCTTGTATTAGGGCTCCTAGAAAGGGTTGTCCCTATTTTTTCTTCCATGATCTTTATCGTTTTAGTCTTTATGTTTAGGTCTTTGATCCACTTGGAGTTAGTTTTTGTGCATGGTGTGAGGTATGGGTCCTGTTTCATTTTTTTGCAAATGGATATCCAGTTATGCCAGCACCATTTGTTAAAAAGACTATCTTTTCCCCAATTAAACTGACACTGGGCCTTTGTCAAATATCAGCTGCTCATACGTGGATGGATTTATATCTGGGTTCTCAATTCTGTTCCATTGGTCTATGTGCCTGTTGTACCAGTACCAGGCTGTTTTGACTACCGTGGCTGTATAATAGCTTCTGAAATCAGGTAGAGTGAGGCCTCCCATTTTCTTCTTCTTTTTCAGTACTGCTTTGCTTATCCGAGGCTTCTTTCCCTTCCATATGAAATTGGTGATTTGTTTCTCTATCACCTTAAAAAATGACATTGGAATTTGGATCGGAAGTGCATTGTATGTATAGATGGCTTTTGGTAGAATAGACATTTTTACTATGTTAAGTCTTCCTATCCATGAGCAAGGTATGTTTTTCCTCAGTGAAAGATTTTTTAAAAAATGCTGGAGTAATATTGCTAAATTAGATACAAAACTTCTTGCAAAAGCAGTCCTTACAGGGCAGAAAAATAATTTATATTGCAATGGGACAAAATCATTTATTTACTTTTCTACAAATTACAATTTCACTTTACCGAGGTGCAAAATATCTGGGTTGTAATAGACAGTAAATAATAAAGCAAAGTTACACGCCCGTATGTGGAGGAGCAACACCCTAATAAGAATGAGGGTCATCTGATCATCTTTTTGCTTTACTTCCAAGTTTTGGATAATTTTTCTTTTTTAATTTTATTTTGTTGTCGTTGAGAATATATACAGCAAAACATACATCAACCATTTCTACATGTACAATTCCGTGACACTGATTATATTCTTTGAGTTGTGCAACCATTCTCACCCTCCTTTACTGAGTTGTTCTTCCCCTATTAACATAAAGTCACTGCCCCCTAGGTTTCCTATCTAATCTTTTGTGTTGCTGTTGTCACTTTGATCCCATATAGATCTTAAAAGAGCATACTGCTTAAGGCAGACATTTTTTACTAGCTAAGCTAAACTATTGTTTGGTTTTAAGAAGACTTCAGGGGACATGTTTGGTTTAAGTTTTAAAGATTACCTCAGGGCAATAGTTTCAGGGTTCATCGAGCCCTGCTGGCTCCAGAAAGTCTGCAGTCTATGAGAATTTGAAATTCTGTTCTGCTTTTCCCCCTTTTGATCAGGGCTCTTTGGATAATTTTTCTTAACATGAGTTATTCTGTTTCCTCTTTTTTCACTCAGTGCTATATTTTTAAGTTGTAGCCATGTGAATATGTGTACCTACTCTTTATTTTTCTAATAGCTATATAATACTCCAGAATACCTCTCTCAGTGATGGACACCCCCACTCTCTGACACCAGAAATAACTCTGCAATGAACTCCTTCACACATGTCTCCTAGTTTGGACTCTTTACTTCTTTCCAAGATTTTGCAAGGTTCTTAAGTGTTTCCTCACTCCCAACTTCTCCCTAATCCCTGCACATTTCCAAAATCTTTCATCGCTCCCTACACTAAATTAAAACACACTCTCTTCATTTTGGACCCCAAAGCTCTCCAAATATGGCTCTACTCCAATTATCTGGCTTTATGTCTCACTCCTCCACTATTCATACTGTATGCTTCAGTCAAATTGGAATACTACTTTCTGGCTTTCTCAGGTATTTCTAACTTCCCTGCCTGTCAAGCTACCGTACTCATTATTCCACACCTCTTCTCCCCCACTCCACCTTCTTGGATGAATGTCCTCCCATCAGCAAGTGTCTGATTCTACCAATCTTCAAATATAGCCCCCTTCAAAAAGCCTTCTCCTAGTCTTACGTGTTCTTTTTCTTATCAGAAATTTCAAAGCATTTTGTTAATTTCTCTTCAGTGGTATTATTTACCTATATGTATAGTTATTTATATACTTGTCTTATATTAGTCCTATAAGACTGTACCGCCTTTATGCAGCTTTCTACATGCTGCAACCTTCAGATTTTGCACATGCCACATATGCTCTTTAACCACTAGTTAAACTGGATAACAAAGAAAATTGAGCAACTCCACAAATAAAGAAAGATACAAAGACACAAAAGAGTTGGTTCTGGCTGCAGCAGTTCAGAAGATCATTTGTATGGGAAGCTTCAGGAAAGAAACAGGATTTAAGTTGAGCTTTTTTTTTTTAGAATAAGGTCAGAACTTAAGTAACATATTCCTTGTTACACTGCTGTTCATGGTAAAAACAAACCAAACCTGTTGCTGTGGAGTTGATTCCAACTCATAGCGACCCTATAGGGCACAGGAGAACTGTCCCATAGTGCTTCTGACCAGCGGGTGGTGAATTTGAACTGCCAACCTTTTGGTTAGCAGCCGTAGCTCCTAACCACTGTGTCACCTGGACTCCCTGCCCATGGTAGGCATTCAATAATATTGATAACAATTAACATAAATGAATACTTATTATGTGCCAAAGCATTGTTCTATGGGATTTTCATGTAGTGGCTTTTAATCTTCACAACAGCTCAGAAAAGTAGGTAATATTATCATCAGCCCCCATTTACAGATGAGAAGACTGAAACCCAGACATGTTATATCATTTGCTGAAGGTTATATAACTAATAAATGTTAGATGTATAAACAGAACTCAACTAGTCTGTCTTCCTGGCTTGAGCTCTTTAACGATTAGTCTAAACTGCCTTTATTGATAGAAATAAAATCTCATTTGGATCAGGTGTAAAATTTATGACCAGAACTAAAGCAAACTCTTTTTCTCAGGACAATACAAAAGGCTTAGTCCCCACAAAGGGGAACCAACAGATGTCTTCTTTACAAAACTGACTGTGGACTGAGGACCAGAAATTCATGAGATATAATGTAAATGTCAAATCCCCACTGTCTGAGAAAGCCTTCAGTAGATTAAGGCCATTAAATCTTGGTGGCCTACTGGTTAAGAGCTATGGCTGCTAACCAAAAAGTTGGCAGTTTGAATTCACCAGGCGCTCCTTGGAAACTCTATGGGGCAGTTCTACTCTGTCCCATAGGGTCGCTTTCAGTCGGAATCAACTAGATGGCAGTTTTTTTTTTTTTTTTGTATTCTCTTTAAAGTATTTTCCACATGTTAATATTACTGGAAGATGCCCTCTGCAGGAGAAAGATGTGGCAATCTGCTTCCATAAAGATTACAGCCTTGTGAACCCTATGGGGCCCTTCTACTCCATCCTATAGGGTTGCTATGAGTCGGAATCGACTCCGCGGCAACAGGTTTTTTTTTTTTTTTTTGTCATTATTATTAATATTTATTTCACACTGGAAATGTGCTGGAAGTTGCCGTTACAATGCCAATCTCTTCTCTCCAGAAACGTTCAGTCCAATAATATTATAACATACCCATTACCATCGAGTGGATTCCAACTCATTGCGACCCTGTAGGACAGAGTAAAACTGCCTCATAGAGTTTCCAAGGAGCGGCTGGTGGATCTCAACTGCCAGCCTTTTGGTTAGCAGCCAAACGCTTAACCACTGCGCCACACTTTAATGGGGCTTATCATTTGCCAAGCATCCTTTTTAGGGCTTTACGTGTTAAATTATTTCTCGCTACAACTTCATGAGATAGGTACTATTATTATCCTAATTTTATAGATAAAGGACTCAGGCACTGAGAAAGATTAAGTAACTTATTCATGGTCACACAGCTGGTGAATGGGAGGGCTGGGAGCTGAACCAAGCAATCTCAATCAAGAATCCATATTTTTAGCCACTGTGCTAGATACTGCCTCCAAGAATGACTATTTATCCTAGTTACAGTAACAATAAAGACCAGGGTGGAATTTTGCTGAAGGCTTTTGACAGCCCCATCTAGTGTTTCCTTTTGTTCTGCCAGGGCTTTCAACTCCTGTCAGAAACAGGCCACTGCCAGGAACCAGCAGGGCTACGAGCTGTCAGGTCTGACAGGAGTTCGGACACCCATCTGGTAGCGTCCAGGGCACAGGACGAAGGAACAAGCCTGTCCAGCAGCCCACTTTGCTCAACCGTCCTCAGTGGGGAGACAACAAACCAGGAACCCAAGAATAGAAACATCAGCACGTTCCCGTTAGAGGCCGGGAGGTGGTAAGGGGGCGGGGAAGGAAAGGAGCGAAGGGCCGGGCTCCACGGAGGAGGTGCCGGGGAGGCGCGAAGGGGAGGCGGGGACAGGGTGGACTCACAGATCCAGGAGCTGACTGACCCGCCGCGGGCGAGGCATCGCGGCCACCCTCAGGAGCCTCTTCCGCGGTCCCGGGGCCGCCAGAACGCAGCCAGGGACCGTCCGCTAACTCCCTCCCCCGCGCGAAACGTAGGCTCTCATGACGTCACACGGGTTCTTCCGGTGACGGATGCGCGGCCACGTTCATGACTACCAAGGGAGAGAAGAGGGCCCACCCCCGAGGGGCGGAGCCAATGAGCGATGCGCGGAAGATAAAGTGTAGAGAATCCCTAAACTTGGGTGTAGCCTGACAGGAGTTGTAGTCCTGACCGGGGGGCGTCGGCCCTCGGCTCAGCCCGAGGCAGTTTCTCCGGGATTCCAGTTCTCTGCGGTTCAGTCCCGGACGCCGCGAGTTGGGAACTCCCTGTGCTGTGGGGAGTGCTGAGAGGTTGCTGCTTTACTAAAGGGATGCGATTGATGCTGGGTCATGCGATTGGTGATGAACACCCGAGACTTCCCTGGATGCCCACTCCATTAACATTAAACATCCATTATTTATCCTTAGTTTACAAACGAGGATGCTGCAACCCAACAAATAAGCTCAACATGGCGGGGGGGAGCTTATATTCAAATCGGAAAGGGTTCTAAAAAGCGAACACTTTTCCCAGGTAGAATTATCTCTCCTTGTTATGCTGCAGAATAGTTGCTACGTTTTGGTGCTGTCGAAGAGAAAAGTAACTCAAATTGGATTATGAGTGGATAGAGTTTACTGAAGAACAACTTGGGGAACAGAATCTTCTCACCAAATTACAACTTTAGCTGGTGGCGTTGTGGTTAAGTCATACAGCTGCTAACCAGAGGATCGGTTGTTCGAATCCGCCAGGCACTCCTTGGAAAATCTGTGGGGCAGTTCTACTCTGTCCTATAGGGTCCTATGAGTCGGAATCTACTCAACGGCACTGGGTTTGGTTTTTGTTTTTTTTTATATACACAAACAGAGCATTGCCAAAGGGGAAGTTACAGAGATTGATGTTGACTCAGTTGGCAGATAGTAGGATCTCTAAAAACCAGGGCTTCCGTTCAGGTTCACACTCTGGCAACTAACAACAATCTACAGGTTAATCATTTGTGTTATATGTTTTCCAGCTTGGTTATATTAAAAAGTGCTTAGCTGACTTTTCCCAGAACCATTCTTACTGTTGAAGAACAAAATCCCAAATTCTGTTGGGAGTGAAAGAAAATGAGTTTTATTGAGGAATAGAAACAACTATAGCTGGGCTGCACCAGGTGAAAATACACAGCACACTGGTTAGCTGGAGCTCTCGGGAGGCTTATATACAGAAATATGAGGAACCAGTGAATATTTTTTCTGATTTGGATGACATTTACGTTGTTCTGCAAAACAGTTTCAAGATTACCATAGGACCATGAGGTCTTGGTCACAAAACCACAAGCATTTCAAAAATAACTTGTTTTTTAGTTATCACATACCAGTTTATCCACAGACTTCCTGGAATCTGTCCACACAAGTATTTTGCAAAGGTAGCTCAGCATAGTTTCTGAGCATAACGATGGGTTGCTCAGGCCTTCTTGCATGAGAAACATTCAGTCACAAGCTTCCTGAAACATTCTTGTCATAAGCTTCTCAGAACGTTATGATTGCAATTTTAACCACACACTTTGCTAGAATAGCTGCATTTTGGTCCCTCCTCCCTAGCCCTGCAGACCCAGTGCAGGTTAACCCACTACTGTGAACCCAGCCTGAACTCCATTATTTTTGGGATGCGCTGACATTACTGTTTGGTTTGGTTTTTACTATAGGCTCCCAGCTTCTCAGAGGGGTTCAAATTAAGTTCAAGTAATGGGGCCCTTTTTCTTTTAACAGTGATCTTTCATTCTTCCTTGTAGATTTGTCATTTGTTGTCTTCCTTTTATATGCTCCTTGAAAGTTGCAACCCAGTCATGTTCAGCATGCTGTTCACTCAACACACATTTCAGGGCCTGGGATTATGCAGGGTCCTAAGAATTCAGTGGTGAGCACCTACAATTTAGCGGAAGATACAGGCAAGTAAGGTCCCTGGGTAGTGCAGACCATTTGCGCTGGGCTACTAACCTAAAGTTTGGCTGTTTGAACCCACAACTTCATGGCCCATGGAAGAAAGGCCTGGTAATCTGCTCCTATAAAGATCATAGCCAAGAAAATCCTGTGGAGCATTTCTACTCTGTAACACATGGGGTTGCCACAAGTTGGACTCCATAGCAATGAGTTTAAGGGTTTTTTTTTTTTTTTTTTTTAACAGATAAGTAAAAGGACAATTAGAATTTGTTAAAAGAAAAACCTGGTCAAGCAGTCAGTTAGAGTTAATAGGGTTTATTGAGTGAGAAGCTGTTGGAGAAGAGGTAGCACCCAAACTGAAAATGGTAAAGGACTCAGTTTACACAGTTACAGTGCAGCCTTTAAAGCTTAGATGAAGAAGCATGTTGCACTTTGCTTTGATTGGTTAATCACATTTCATTTTCCTTTTTGGGAAAAAGTAGGTCACTGAATGCTAAACTGGCTTATTTTATGGGATGAGTATTACTGACTATACTGATAAGGAAAATTCATTGAAATTTAGATTCTGCAAAAAGTTGCTGTATTTTTAAATGGGCTTCTGGTTAATTTTTGTTCGTTTCTTGCCAGAGGGAAGCCATTTTAACTCTTGGCTCTATAAAAAAAAAATTAGCATTGTATGAGACCACTACTGTAAAAACCCATGAAAAGTTTTAGACACAAGAAGGAACAATCTTTGATGGTTATGAGGGAGGGGAGAGGTGGGGATGGAAAAACGTTAAATAGGCAATAGACAAGTGGTAACTTTGGTGAAGGGTAAGACAGTACTACACAATACTGGGGAAGCAGCACAACTTGTACAAGGCAAGGTCATGGAAGCTTCACAGACATATCAAAACTTCCTGAGGGACTGAACTGCTGGGCTGAGGGTTGTGGGGACCATGGTCTTAGGGAACATCTAGCTCAACTGGCATAACATAGTTTCTAAAGAAAATGTTCTACATTCTACTTTGGTGAGTAGCGTCTGGGGTCTTAAAAGCCCACAGGCATCCATCTAGGATATTCCACTGGTCTCACCCATTCAGAAGCAAGAAAGAATGAAGAAAACTAAAGATACAAGGGAAAGATTAGTCCAAAGGACTAATGGAACACATTTACCACAGCCTCCACCAGACTGAGTCCACTACAACTAGATGGTTCCTGGCTACCACCACTGACTACTCTGACAGAGATCACAATAGAAGGTCCTGGACAGAGCTGTAGAAAAATGTAGAATGAAATTCAAACTCACGCACAAAAAAAAACAGACTTGCTGGCCTGACAGAGACTGGAAAAACCCCAAGAGTATGGCTCCCGGGCCCCCCTTCAGCTCAGTAACGAAGTCACTCCTGAGGTTCACCCTTCAGCCAAAGATTGGACAGGCCCATAAAGCAAAACGAGACTGAAGGGGCACATCAGCCCTGGAGGAAGAACTAGAAGGCAGGAGGGGACAGGAAAGCTGGTAATGGGGAACCCAAGGTTGAGAAGGGAGAGTGTTGACATGTTGTGGGGTTGTTAACCAATGTCATAAAATATGTATACTGTTTAATGAGAAACTAGTTTGTTCTGTAAATTTTCATCTAAAGTACAGTGAAAAGAAAAAAAATTAGCAACTAACAGAGCTATTAAATGCTGAAGTGGGGTTAGTTCTATAGGAGCACCCATAGGGAGCAAGGTGAGGAGAAGAGACCAAGAAAAAAGAGTGGTCTGTTAGGGACTGCAATTAATTCCAAATGGTTAGACTTCAGAGTGGTGAGAGATAAGTTCAGAGCAAGGGTTGGAAAACTTTTTCTGGAAAGGGCCATATAGTAAATGTTTTAGGTTTTGTGGACCATGTTGTCTGTATCACAACTGCTCAATTTGTAGCTCAAGAGCAGCCACAGACAATAAGAATGGGTGTGGCTATGCTCCAATAAAACTTTATTTATGGACAAGGGAATTTGAATTTTCAGTGTAACAAAATATTATTCATCTTTTGATTTATTTTCAACCATTTAAAAATGTGAAAACCACTTTTTTTTACTTTACAAATGTTTTATGTTTATGTTGGTCTTCATGGTTGTCCATCAAGGTTCATCTTCTCTGTTGGAGGGCTTCCCCTCTTTAGGTTCTGGGATGGTGGACAGTAAGAAAACTGCCCACATGTTTATGAAATGCACAGTTTAATAGCACTTACAGGATAATGTAGCCAGGGATTCATGCAGGGTCAGGGCACTGGTGGCCTAGCAGCTTTCCCATCATCCAGGAAGATCCTCTGAGGAGCTCTTAAGGGTGATTTACCAAAGTTCATTCTGAGTTAACGATGTGTCTTTCAGTTCCTCATCTAAGCAGCTGTTTTGGAGATGTTTACCACTTCCTTCGTGGTGGACACATGTTCTTAGTGAACTGTTAAAAACAACAAGACTTAAGCAACTTAAAGGATCAACTATTTACTGAGAAAAACAGGTTGCAAAGTGGGCAGTCATTTCCAAAGAAATGCCACAGACACAGTGAAGTGGTTTTGAGCTTATGTATTGAAATGGATTGAACTGGGTCCCCCCAAAATATGTGTTCTAAATCCTAATGTCTATGCCTATAGTTATTATCCTGTTTGGGAATGGGTTGCCTTTGTTATGTTAATGAGACAGAAACAGTGTAGGGTTTGTCTTGAGTACATCTCTTTTGAGATATAAAAGAGATTAAACAAGTGACGGAGAGAGAAGCAGAGATGGGGGAAGAGAGATGCCAAGACACATGAAGATAGCCCAGGAGCAGAAGTTCAGAAGAGACAAGGATCTTCCTCCAGAGTGGACAGAGAGAAAAAGCCTTCCCCTAGAGCTGGCAGCCTCAATTCAGATTTTATGACAATCACACATTAATTTTAAGTATGTGCAAAAGCAAGTCATATAGAATGTATATATAAATCTTAGAGATACAGACCTTGGAAAGAGAAAGGCTTTTAGGTTAAACATCTACCACTTGTTATTTTAAAGTGAGTGTGATCATTGGGAAAATTTAAGACAGTAAGAAGCATTCTTAGGAGGTTAATGAGATTGGTGTGCTGGTTGTTGTTGTTGCTAAGTGCTGTCGAGTTGGTTCCGACTCATAGTGACCCTATGCACAACAGAACGAAACATGGCCCGGTCCTGTGCTCCTTACAATCGTTGTTATGCTTGAGCTCATTGTTGCAGCCACTTTGTCAATCCACCTAGTGAGGGTCTTCCTCTTTTCCGCTGACCCTGTATTCTGCCAAGCATGATGTCCTTCTCCAGGGACTGATCGATCCCTCCTGACAACATGTCCAAAGTATGTAAGACGCAGTCTCGCCATCCTTGCCTCAAAGGAGCATTCTGGCTGCACTTCTTCCAAGACAGATTTGTTCGTTCTTTTGGCAGTCCTTGGTATGTTCAATATTCTTCGCCAACACCACAATTCAAAGGCATCAATTCTTCTTCGGTCTTCCTTATTCATTGTCCAGCTTTCACATGCATATGATATGATTGAAAATACCATGCCTTGGGTCAGGCGCACTTTAGTCTTCAGGGTGACATCTTTGCTCTTCAACACTTTGAAGTGGTCCTTTGCAGTAGATTTGCCCAATGCAATGCGTCTTTTGATTTCTTGGCTGTTGCTTCCACGGCTGTTGATTGTGGATCCAAGTACAATGAAATCCTTGACAACTTCAGTCTTTTCTCCGTTTATCATGATGTTGCTCATTGGTCCAGTTGTGAGGATTTTTGTTTTCTTTTTGTTGAGGTGTAATCCATACTGAAGGCTGTGGTCTTTGATCTTCATTAGTAAGTGCTTCAAGTCCTCTTCACTTTCAGCAAGCAAGGTTCTGTCCTCTGCATAACGCAGGTTATTAATGAGTCTTCCTCCAATCCTGATGCACCGTTCTTCTTCATATAGTCCAGCTTCTCGAATTATTTGCTCAGCATACAGATTAAATAGGTATGGTGAAAGAATACAGCCCTGGTGCACACCTTTCCTGACTTTAAACCAATCGGTATCCCCTTGTTCTGTCCGAACAACTGCCTCTTGATCTATGTAAAGGTTCCTCATGAGCACAATTAAGTGTTCTGGAATTCCCATTCTTCACAACGTTATCCAACACAGTTGAATGCCTTTGCATAGTCAATAAAACACAGGTAAACATCCTTCTAGTATTCTCTGCTTTCAGCCAGGATCCATCAGACATCAGCAATGATATCCCTGGTTCCACGTTCTCTTCTGAAACTGGCCTAAATTTCTGGCAGTTCCCTGTTGATATACTGCTGCAGCCATTTTTGAATGATCTTTAGCAAAATTTTGCTTGCATGTGGTATTAATGATATTGTTCTATAATTTCCACGTTCAGCTGGATCACCTTTCTTGGGAATAGGCATAAATATGGATCTCTTCCAGTCAGTTGGCCAGGAAGCTGTCTTCCATATTTCTTGGCTTAGACAAATGAGCACCTCCAGTGCTGCATCTGTTTGTTGAGACATCTCAACTGATATTCCATCAATACCTGGAGCCTTGTTTTTCACCAATGCCTTCAGAGCAGCTTGGACTTCTTCCTTCAGTGCCATCGGTTTCTGATCATATGCCACCTCTTGAAATGGTTGAATATCAACTAATTCTTTTTGGTATAATGACTCTGTGTATTCCTTCCGTCTTCTTTTGATGCTCCCTGCGTCATTTAATATCTTCCCCATGGAATCTTTCACTATTGCAACTTGAGGCTTGAATTTTTTCTTCAGTTCTTTCAGCTTGAGAAACGCCACGCATGTTCTTCCCTTTTGGTTTTCCATCTCCAGCTTTGCACATGTCATTATAATACTTTACTTTGTCTTCTAAAGAGGCCCTTTGAAATCTTCTGTTCAGTCCTTTTACTTCATGAATTCTTCCTTTTGCTTTAGCTGCTGGATGCTCAAGAGCAAGTTTCAGAGTCTCCTCTGACATCCATCTTGGTCTTTTCTTTCTTTTCTGTCTTTTCAGTGACCTCTTGCTTTCTTCATGGATGATGTCATTCCATAACTCATCTGGGCTTTGGTCACTAGTGTTCAATGCGTCAAATCTATTCTTGAAATGGTCTCTAAATTCAGGTGGGATATACTGAAGGTCATATTTTGGCCCTCGTGGACTTGCTTTGATTTTCTTCAGTTTCAGCTTGAACTTGCATATGAGCAATTGATGGTCTGTTCCACAGTCGGCCCCTGGCCTTGTTGTGACTGATAATATGGAGCTTTTCCATTGTCTCTTTCCACAGATGTAGTCAGTTTGATTTCTGTGTGTTCCATCTGGCAAGGTCCATGTGTATAGTTGCCATTTATGTTGGTGAAAGAAGGTATTTGCAACGAAGTTGTTGGTCTTGCAAAATTCTATCATTCGATCTCCAGCATTTTTTCTGTCACCAAGGCCATATTTTCCAACTATTGATCCTTCTTCTTTGTTTCCAACTTTCACATTCCAATCGTCAGTAATTATCAATGCATCTTGATTGCATGTTCGATCAATTTCAGACTGCAGCAGCTGATAAAAATCTTCTATTTCTTCATCTTTGGCCTTAGTGGTTGGTGCGTAAATTTGAATAGTAGTTGTATTAACTGGTCTTCCTTGTAGACATATGGATATTATCCTATCACTAACAGCGTTGTACTTCAGCATAGACCTTGAAACGTTCTTTCGACGATGAATGCATCACCATTCCTCTTCAAGTTGTCATTCCCAGCATAGTAGACTATATGATTGTCCAATTCAAAATGGCCAATACCAGTCCATTTCAGCTCACTAATGGCTAGGATATCAATGTTTATGTGTTTCATTTCATTTTTGATGATTTCCAATTTTCCTAGATTCATACTTCATACATTCCAGATTCCAATTATTAATGGATGTTTGCAGCTGTTTCTTCTCATTTTGAGTTGTGCCACATCAGCAAATTAAGGTCCTGAAAGCTTTACTCAATCCACATCATTAAGGTAGACTCTACTTTGAGGAGGTAGCTCTTCTCCAGTCATCTTTTGAGTGCCTTCCAACCTGGGGGGCTCATCTTCCAGCACTATATCAGACAATGTTCTGCTGCTATTCATAAGGTTTTCACTGGCTAATGCTTTTCAGAATTAGACTTCCTAGTCTGTCTTACTCTGGAAGCTGAGCTGAAACCTGTCCTACATGGGTGACCCTACTGGTATCTGAATACTGGTGGCATAGCTTCCAGTGTCACAGCGACACACAAGCCCCTACAGTACGACAAACTGACAGGCACGTCAGTGTGCTGGAGTATATTTAATCGTATGGAGCCCAGAAGTCTAGGAGCATTATCCAGGCTTTTGGAAAGTTGTTTAATTTTAACAGTACTAGGTATCCACTGGAGAAAGTTGTAAATCTTCCGTAAAAGATGTACAGCCTTGGAAAGCCTATGGGGCAGTTCTACTCTGTCCTATAGGGTCCTGTGAGTCGGAATTGACTCAGTGGCAATGGATTTCGTTTTGTCTTTTTTTTAGGTATCCTAATTATAAATAAGCCTGTGAAAGCTTATTTTTGTACTGATTGATATATGTCACTCCAAGATGCTGTGGGGATGCTTCTTGAGCTGTAGTGCCACATCATGCCACACTCACCTGTATCGTTTAACCATTTGATATGGAGACCCTAAAAATTATTATGGGGTGTCTGATCTGAGTAAGAAAAGCTAAAGTGGGGTCTAGTTTTGATATTCATTCTGTGTAGAAAACCTGTAGAACCGAAAAGCTAAACTGGTTAGTGCAGTTCTGTCTGTTACCTGATATCTGAAAGAATGTGATTTTTCCTTATAACAAAGCCAAGGAGCTTTTATGTAACTTCTACATTTCCAGAGAAGACTGTCCTGTGACTGCTGTGTGAAACCCTGTATTTGTTAAGTGGTAACTAACCAAAAAACACTCATGTCACCAGGTAGTGACTATCGTACCTCACCATGCAACAATCAGAATTTTGTTAACTTGTTTCCAAAGCAGCCTTAACACAAACAGCTCATCTCTACCATTTGTTCCCAAGGAACATTAAAATAAAACTGTAAGCCACCAGTCAAGGTAATTAGTCAACAAAGGTATGTAAACCAGTCATTATAAAGGCTCCACTTTGTTATCCTACCTCTGACAGTGATGTATCTTTACTTTCTTCTGAAACGGTATATTAGCTCCTCCTCGACTATAATTCAGTGGATTCTGGCTATTCTCTTGTGTTTGGCACACACTAGCAGATCCCTCATTGCAATGATTGTCTTTGTTTTGGCTAATAAAAACTTATTTTGATTAAATTTAAATCTGAGGTCTTTTCCCCCATGACATATTTAATAATCACATTACTTCTTTTTTAAAAATTTATTGTGCTAAAATCTATGTAACAAAAAAATTTGACATTTTAGCCAGTACAGTTCAGTAGCATTAATTATATTCACTATGCTGTGCAACTATCACAACTATTTCCAAAAGTTTTTCCATCACCCAAAACAAAAACTCAGTACGCATAAGCAATAACTCCCTATTATCCCTTAACCCCAGCCTCAGGTAACCACTAATAAATTTTGTCTCTATACATTTGCCTATTCCAGATATTTCATGCAAGTTAGATCATGCAATATTTGTTCTTTCGTGTCTGACTTGTTTCACTCAGCCTAATGTTTTCAAGATTCATTGATGTGGTGAAATCTATCAGAACTTCATTTCTTTTTATAGCTGAATAATTTCCAATTGTATGTATCGACTACATTTTGTTTATCCATTCCTCTGTTGATGGACACATTTTGTTTTCACCTTTTGGCTATTGTGAATAGGGCTACAATGAACATTGGTGTACAAGTATCTGAGTCCCTGATTTCAATTTAGTGGAGTCACTGTGTCATATGGTAATTAAATGTATAACTTTTTGAGGAACTGCCAAATTGTTTTCCATGGTGACTACACCATTTTACATTTCCACTAATAGTGGATGAGGGCTCTAATTCCTCTACATTCTCGCCAACACTTGTCATTTTCCTTTTTTTCTCATAATAGTTATCCTAGTGGGTGTGAAGTGGGTAAAAAACATTTTTAAGTTGCAGACTTATAAAAACTGGCAGTAGGCTGGAGGGCCATGTTTGCCCTTCTCGAATCTAGAGTGCTAAGTTGGGGCTTGATAGTTGGTTTATGTTCAATAAATTTAGGCTTTACTGGAGGATTCTGGGCAGAGTAATTAATGGATTTTAAGCAAGGACAGGATAGGCATAGGAAATATGACATTTAGAAAGATAACTCTAGCTGTTATGTGGTAAATGGATTCAAGAGAGGATAGCTGTAAGTTGGGAGGCCAAATAGGAACTTTTTGATGGTAGCCTAAACTAACGTAATAGCAGTAGAATGGATAGATTCAAAGGTAATAGAGGTAGAAATGACAGAATTTAGAGATTGGTTAAGGAACCCTGGTGGTGCAATGGTTACGTGCTTGGCTGTCAACCAAAAGGCTGGTGGTACGAACCCATCAGCTGTTCCGTGGAAGAAAAGACCTAGCAATCTGCTCCCACAAAGATTATAGCCTAGGAAATCTTATGGGGCAGTTCTACTCTGTCATATAGGTCACTATGAGTTGAAATCAACTTGATGGCACACAACAACAGAGACTGAGATGGGAAGAGTGAAGGAAAATGAAGAGTCAAGGTGAATTTCTAGACTTTGGGTTTGGGGAAATGAGTGGGAATATGGTGGTGTCATCTACTGAAATGAGAGGCTTACTAAGGGTGTTTTTTTTTTTTTTTTTGAGAAAGGAGATTATTAAATTTTGGACATGTGGATTTTAGATCTAGAAATTGAGCTGACTTGCTTTTATAAAAAGATTGAATAGCAGTGACAAGGCTGTTCATTTATTTACGTATGAATACAGTAAATAGTTGGAAGAATATTCAGCTACTGTTGGAGTCAATAGGATGGAAGACCTTGACAGGACAGATAAAGCCAGGACCCTGTGGCCCTTTCTATGCACTGAGTACTGTATAGCTCTTCATCTAGGTCTTCTCATTGATTTTCTGATTCCCCAAGACCAGGAAGATGCAGGTCACTGTCCTAATCTTATGAGGCATTCATCTTTTCTGTTCCTGGATGCTTCCAGATAGTCAAAAGAAGCTGTTACAGCTCTTTTACATTTTGTTTTTCTAGACAAATATCAATTGCATGACAACATAACAAAATCCTAGTTATTTCTAGCCAATTATCTTAAAGGTCAAAGATATGTAAGCCCTCATGACATCACAATTCTTAGAACTGTTTTTACAATTTTTTTCTCTAGATTTTAGGGCCTGTAATACCTATAAGCCTGCCTCTCAGGTACTTAGCATAATAAAATCAAGAATTCCTTATCTTGGGTCTCTCACTACTGAATAGATAGTTCTGATGAACTTTGTGGTTGTCTTGACACACTATGGTACAGTGAATTACTTAATACAGCCCTTCTAGCCACAGTCTTTGTAACTCATGCACAATGATTGACTGGGACTATGCAAATAAGGTATATGGAACCTGTGATGGTTTGGGCTATGTGTCAACTTGGCTAGGTCACGGTTTCCAGTATTGTTATGGTTGTCCTCCATTTTGTGATCTGATGTAATTATCCTCCTTTTTTGGTGAATCCCAGCCTCTATGCCTGTGGTTGTGTTAATGAGGAAGAATTAGGGGTATGTCTTGATTTACGACCTTACTAGAAGGTGTGACTCAAGTCACCACCCTTACCCCAGTCACTACCCTTACTAAAGGGCTGAGTCAAATCACCACCTTTTCAAGCAGGAAGTGTTTCCTTGAGGGTGTGGCCTGCATCAATATATAGGAATGCTCTGGGAAAGTTCTCTCTCTGCATCTGGTTCATTATCATCTGACCTCCAGTTCTTGGAGCTTGAGCCAACAGCCTACCATCTGATCTAATACACTAGCTTCCACAGCCTTGTGAGCCAGCATCCTGTCATCTGACATGCCAATTTGGGTTCATCAGTCCCTGCAGCCATGTGAGTCAGAAGAAGCCTCCAGCCTGACACCTGACCCACAGATTTGGAATTTGGCAGCCTCCACAACTACATGAGCAATTTCCTTGTGATATGGTTCATGAGTTCTGTGAGACATAGCAGCGAATTACAGAATCCAAAGACAGGAGAGAGAGTACTGAGGGGAGGAGGAGTAGTTGATGTTAAAGATGACGGAGTGGGATAGCAGTTTGGGAAAGCTGGACATTTGAGGGATCTGAAAACTTCACCTCATGGGAACCAGCTTTGTGCTGAGCCTTATAAAAGAAATTATTAATTTGCCCACTCATTTGATCTCTCTTTTATAGCAGACATGTGAGGTGTGTCCAGATTAAGGCTAATCAGTGATTGATTCAGGGATTGGCAGGCCTAAACCAATCAATAAATCATGATATTCTTTCAGCCCCAGGGATTGGGCGTGTGGACATGAGACCCATTAGAAGCCATTAAGACTCAAGAAGAGTTTTGCTGGAGGCTTCCATGAAAGAAGCTTCTTTAAGCTTGGGAAGCAACACTCTCTTTTCTCAACAGCATAATGTTGAATGAAGTTATCGAACAGATGAAGGTGTAGTAAGAGAAACACAGAAAAACACCCTGATTGAACCATGCACGGGTACCACCCCACTTCTCTACTTTCTGTTACGTAATTCAACATATCCCCCTTGTTGTTGATAAAATAAGTTTAGTTGAAAATTCTGTTTCTTGCTGCCAAAATCATCCTAACAGTCACATATTTGTAGCAGGAGTCATCATCACCAGCATATAGGTGGCAACTGAAGCTATAGAAATGGATGAGTTCCTCCAACAGGAAGGTGCAGGTAGAGAAAGAACAACAAAAAGCCTTCAGAGAGACAGCTGAGAAACGGCAATTTTTAAACAGAAGAGCTGAGGTTTCAAGCTATTTTATAGATGAAAGTGAGAACTTGCCCAAGTAAAAAGGTCTATCAGACTCTAAAAAACCATCCTCTTTCTACTCTTCTCTGCTACTGATCTAAAAGAAGGAGTATGGGCCGGGGGGCGGGGTGGGGGGGACTTGTTTGTTCATCATAGTGAATTGAAATAGGCTCTTCCTTAGTTGGCTGTACATTAAAGTGTGGAACAACTGAGATCAGATTTGAGTGCCCAGGAGAGAGGTTTGTGGTGCATCCAGGACAAGCAATGTAAATTTCAGGACTCCTTTGTCAAAAACTATTGAGAATTTCAAGATGATGACAGCAGAGCCTTAAACCAAGAGCTGGATGCTGTGCAACTTCACATATCACCCACCCATGAAACCAGCCCTGGGTGCATCCAACCTCAGGACTTTCCAAGAAAATCAGTTCCAACTAGTAACTATTTAAGAACCCTTGGTAAAAAAAAAATTCAAAGACAAATATAAGCACAAAGAAACATTTTTCCTAGCAATGCAAGGGGACTAGGCTTTCAAAAATAGTGGTTCAACAAACAGAAGAGGAATTTATAGCTCAGACTATTATATGACAGTTAGCAATTCAGATTGGATAAGTACATGGTGTTTCTGTCTTTTGGCAAAAAACAAACAAAACAGGATGTTCTTGTTTTTGTAGCTTATCTCAGGAGGCAAAGCCTTTGGGATTTCCTAATTCAAAGGTTTTAGGAAGTTCCTGCTATTCATCCTTTATCTTGGAACGCAAGGTTTTTAGGAACAGAAAAGTCATTTGTGGACAGGGCTAGGTTAAGGCCAAGATATCATTTTTTCATTCCCCCCTCTTTGCTTGTTGTCATACTTTACAGTGGTTTCCTCTAGCTCAGAACTGTCTCCATTTCCTACCCTAAGTGCCATATAAACTTTATTATGTTTTATTGCTCTGGGTAGGTGTCATGGATTGAATTATGTCCCCCTAAAAATGTGTGTATCAGTTTTGCTGGGCCATGATTCCCAATAGTGTGTGGTTGTCCACCATTCTGTGATTGTAATTTTATGTTAAAGAGGATTAGGTTGGCATTGTAACACCCTTATTAAGATCACATCCCTGATCCAATGTAAAGGGAGTTTCCCTGGTATGTGGTCTGCACCACCTTTTTTCTTACAAGAGATAAAAGGAAAGGGAAGCAAGCAGAAGAGTGGGAGACCTCATACCACCAAGAAAGCAGTGCTGGGAGCAGAGTGCATCCTTTAGACCTGAGGTTCCTGCGCTGAGATGCTCCCAGATCAAGGGAAGACTGATGACAAGGACTTTCTTCCAGAGCCCACAGAGACAGAAAGCCTTCCCCAGGACCAAGCGCCCTGAATTTGGACTTGTAGTATACTAGACTGTGACAGAATAAATTTCTCTCCGTTAAAGCCATCCACTTGTGGTATTTCTGTTATAGCAGCACTAGATGACTAAGACAGTAGGTTATATACAAATTATAAGAAGTATTACTATCCTAAATCATATTATTAATTCTTAATTCATGACTATAAAAATAGATAACAAATGTATACATAAATATAAATATAAAAACAAACAAACAAACTTGGTGCCATGGACTCAATTCCTACTCCTAGTGACCTATAGGTCAGAGTAGAACTGCCCCATAGGGTTCCCAACGAGAGGCTAGTGGATTTGAACTGTTGACCTTTTGATGAGCAGCCTGAGCTCTTAACCACTGCATCACCAGGGCCCCATATGTAAATATATATACATATAAAATTAATGATAAAGTGATTACAGATAAATAAATAGGTAATCTTGGTTGGATAATAAGAATCTCTGCACACAGTAGATGGTAGTAAATTGTTCAAATCATTCTTACATATTTCTGGAATATTAGAGTAGCCTGTGAATTGTGTCTTTTACTTTTAAGCTATGCTGCTTATTTGGATTCTGTCTTGGACTGGGTTCTCTAGAGAAACAAAACCGGTGAAGTGTACGTGTGTGTGTGTGTGTGTGTGTGTGTGTGTGTGTATAAAGAGAGAGAGAGATTTATCTCAAGGAAATGGCTCATGTGGTTGTAGAGGCTGGCAAGTTCCAAGTCCATGGGTCAGGCATTAGGCATCAGGCTGAAGGCTTCTCTTGACTCACATAGCTGCAGGGACTGATAAACCCAAGATTGGCGGGTAAGATGGCAAGCTGCTGGCTCACAAGCCATGGAGGCCAATGAATTCCAAGATTGGCAGGTAAGCTGCTAGCTCAAGTCCCAAAAACCAGAGGCCAAGTGAACGGGAGCCAGATGCAGGATCCAGAGCAAGCAAAAACAGTGAGCTTTGCCAGAAAATCCACATATATTGGATGCAGGCCACACCCCCAAGATAATTCCCTTTCAACTGTCTGCTCATAGCAGATCTCATAATGGAGGAAAGTACATTATATCAGATCTCATCATGTAGGGGATTACGTCATTACATAACTGCCAAACTACATAACTGCCAAACCACTAAGAATCACGGCCCAAACATGACACACAACCTTAACCATAACAGTCCACCCCTTGTCAACTTGGCACCTGTACACATGGCCTTAAACCATACATAATCTCTAAATAAAGACAGTTATAAAGTCATGCTTGCCTCTAACGTGACACAACTGACACGTGTACAACTGAAAACACACTAGCCCTGTTTACATCTTATATTTTATAAGTGAAGAAAACAAAAATATTTGAGGCACACACACAAGGAAGAAATAGTCATAACAGTTACAGTCCTCATTTCTGCAACTGGTCATGTAGTTGTAGCTAATATTTACACTACCTTCTTCCACCACTCATTCCATGTTCCCTTTACCCTCAACAGGCACCTCAGCTGATCGTGGTTCTTTGCCTGGTGGGGCGACTCAAACCTTCATTCCTGAAGGGTCAGGGTCATTAGTAGTCATGTTGGAATTGGGTTGCTGTAGTTTTCCATTGACTTTAATCACAGGGCATGGTAGTACTAAGTTATGTCCTAAGGGATCTCCTGTATTATAGGCATACTCTTCTTTATCTCCATTATTGTAAAAATGGCATGGAGGCGGTGTCTGGCCTCCTCTAATTTCACAAGGGGGAAGGAGAATCAAGATCAACAGCCCAAGGGTGATTCCTGTGAGGTGGAGGTCAGACAGGCCTCCTCTCTCTTTACCAATTCTGATACCAATCATCCCTCCCATGGCACTCTTTACTTCCCTGTTGGGTTTGATAATTCATTGCAGTGGCCACACAGAACTCACAGACAATACTTTTGATTATGGGGTTTATTAGGGAAATAACAGGTTACAATTCAGGTTCAGGAATGCTCAGGATACAATTCTTATATCAGGACACCTTTCCCAGCCTTGTTGTTCCTGGCCCTAAGGCACTCAGTTTTCTTGCTTCATGGGCCAGGAAGCCCACTGCGCCATTTCTCCTGCTGATCTCTCCTGCCACCATTTCTCTGACACTACTTCTCACCATCTTAAGGGTTATAGCTCTCTCTCGTGCGGTCTCCTGGGTCTGGGAGATTCTCGGTACGGGGAGTTACTCCTGGCTGTTCTTCCTTGATGGTGGTGGGACCCTCTCTTTCCCACCTCTGGGGTGGTCCATTTCAATCCCAGCAGGATGGTAAAACTGACCAACCCCTTTGGTGGGCCACAATTACCCTATCACACAGTCCTGTCCAATCACTTGGGTGGGAGTTACATGATCGTGGCTAGAAGGCCACACAAAAGTGATCCATCACCTGACAATTATATAATGTCCATCCAATTTCCTCTTGGTAATCAGGCTTAATCATACCAGCCAATATGGTAACTCCCTTCTTTGCCTGTTGATCCAGAAGCATGAGGAGCCCAAAGTGGGTGGGTGGCATTCTTAACTTCCAGTTCAATGGAATCAGTTTTGTTCCTCCTGGTGGGAACATTCCTCCCTTTGGAACTAAGACCTCTAGACTTGCAGAGCATAGGGTCCCGGGGACAGGAAGCAAAAATTTTGCAAGTGGGTTACTGGGAATAATAGTGGTGCCACTTCCATTTCCACCAATTGATTCCTTGACCCATGCTGGGATAAACAGCATCATATATTGGATGCTGGTTTAGAGCATATACAGCTTTCTGGAGACATTGCCCCAACCCTGCAAAGTATTGCCACCTAGCTGGCACTGTAATTGTGTCATTAGAAAGCCATTCTATCATTCTATCAAGCCAGCTGCTTCAGGATGATGAGGAACGTGATAAGACCAATGAATTCCATGGGCATGGGCCCATTGCATACTTCATTTTCTGTGAAGTGAGTCCCTTGATCTGAGGCAATGCCGTGTGGGATACCAGGATGGTGTATAGTGCATTCTGTAAGTCAACGGATAGTAGTTTTGGCAGAAGCATTGAGTGCAGGAAAGGCGAAACTGCATCCAGAATGTCTATTTCAACAAGAACAAAATGCTGCCCTTTCCATGATGGAAGCATTCCAATGTAATGAACCTGTCGCCAGGTTGCTGACTGATCACCTTGAGGAATGGTGCCATTTTGGGAACTCAGTTTTGGTCTCTATTGCTGGCAGATTGGACACTCAGCAGTGGCCGTAGCCAAGTTGGCCTTGGTGAGTGGAAATCTGTGTTGCTGAGCCCATGCATAACCTCCACCCCTGCCACCATGGCCACTTTGTTCATTAGCCCATCCGGCAATGATGGGAGTGGCTGGGGAAAGAGGATGACTTGTTTCCACAGAACGTGCCATCTTATCCACTTGATTGTTAAAATCCTCTTCTGCTGAGGTCACCCTTTGGTGAGCATTCACATGAGACACAAGTATCTTCACTTCTTTGACTCATGCAGAAAGGCCTGTTCATATACCTCTTCATACCTTCTTGTCTCCAATTTTCCAATCATGTTCCCTCCAAGACCTGACCATCCAGCCATCTCATTGGCCACAGCCCATGAATTAGTATACAAACCCACATCTGGCCATGTCTCCTTCCAAGAAAACTGAACAACCAGATGCACTGCCCGAAGTTCTGCCCATTGGGAGGCTCTCCCTTCATCACTGTCACTCAGGGAGGTCCCAGAAAGGGGCTGAGTGTTGCTGCTGTCCACTTTGGAGTTGAGCCTGCATATTAAACAAAATGAGGCTGTGGAGGCTGATGAATCCGAAGATCAACAGGCAATACGGCAGGCACCAGCTCAAGTTCCAAGAACCAGACGATGACAATTCTGATGCAAGATCCAGAGCAAGCAAGTGAGGTTTGCCAGAATGTCTATATATATTTATATTTACATATTGGATGCAGGCCACACCTTCAGGTATCCCCCCTTACAACTGATTGGCTGGTCACATCATAGAGGATGACTACATCATTACATAATTGCCAAATTATATAACTGCCAAGCTACATGATTAAATAACTGCCAAACTACTGAGAATCAAGGCCCAGCCAAGTTGACCCACAATATTAAACATCACAGCCCTTAACTCATGCCAGTGATGAAATAATATGTACTTTTAAAATTTAGTTTTTTTATGTCTCTTATTTGTCATAATTTAAATTAGAAAAAATAATGCACACGTTCGTGGATCACTGTGCATTGTTAAAATTTTCCATTGGCTAGTATCCCTTGATTGAATTTGTTTCTAGTTTATAAACCAGTGTCTTCCAAATTCTCAGGAGTGTAACACATAGGCTGAATGACTCAGGATCCAAGCAGGAAACAGACGGTCAGTTTCAAACAGGTTAAGCAAAGAAAGACAAATAAACGGGCTGTTTACAAAGGTGTGGTCAGAGTTAAGGGAAAGCAGGAGCAAGGGTGGTTCAGTACCCTAGGGCTAGCAATAACAGAATAGCAGGAAGCTCTTACTTCTTCTAGTCCTGAAAGAGCAAGGAAAGTGTTACCAAAAAAAAAAAAAAAAAAAAACTTTGTCCAGTTCCAGTTACCGAAACCTGGATAGAGTGACCTCCATAATCCCTATCTCCTGGTGTTTGTAGCTTGTGTGATCCTTTCTCCTTGACTGTGGGCAGGACCTATGGTTTAGAATAAAGTAAAGATGAAGGGATTTATGTGATTATGTATCTATGATTTTCTGATTATATTATGTAAGTCTGTAGTAACCATCTTGCTGGGCTCTCTCTTCCCCTTGCTGACTTCAAAGAAGCTGACGACAGTGTTAGGAGACCCCACATGCCAAGGAATGCGGACTCCCTGTAGGGGCTAAGGGCAGCTCCACCTAACTGTCAGCAAGAAACTGAGGCCTTCAGACCTACAACCTCAAGGAACTGAATTCTGCCAACAACCTGAGTGAGCTTGGAAGCAGATCCTTCCCCACTTGAACCATAGATGAGACTGCAGGCCCAGCTGACATGTTGACTAAAACCTTGTGCAACCCAAAACAGAGGATCCA
The DNA here is from genome assembly GCF_030014295.1 of Loxodonta africana. Lineage (NCBI taxonomy): Eukaryota > Metazoa > Chordata > Mammalia > Proboscidea > Elephantidae > Loxodonta > Loxodonta africana. Next base: position 107,214,676 of record NC_087345.1, on the reverse strand, counting down.
GCTAAGCCATACCCCCAGACTGCTGACACACAGAAACTGAAAGGTAATAAATATGCTTTGTTTTAAGCGACTGTTTGGTGATACTGTTACACAGCAATAGAAAACTAATGAAGATTTAGTTATTAATATTGAGTGATTAAAAAAATTTATAAATAAAAAACTATTTTAAAAAATTACGAATAACCTCACAGCTGTTCAAGACAAATTTTTTGTCTTGAAGAGTTTGGGCAACAAATGTAGGAAAAGTCTTTCGGTTTTCAGAATTTTTTTGCTTGTGAAGTTAGAAGGGTCAGAAGCCTCTGCCACACCATTTTTACAGTTCGTATCAGGAGTGGGATTTGCTGCAATGGTTCCTGACTCATGGAAGCACTTGACTTAGGAAGAGAAAGAAAGAAGAGGCATAGGAAGTAAAACTTTTGATTCTTAGATGGTTACTTTGGTTGTTGTTACCTGTAATGCCTGAAAGAAAAGTAAGAAATGTAATGCTGCAGCTGAGGGGAGAAAAGCTGCATCTGGAGTGCTTTGGAGCAAAAGCTAGGCTAGTTAAACAAGATGATTTATAACGGGCAGGTTTTCTGGTTCCACCCAGCCAGACACCCAAGGTCACATATGTATGAATGGGAAGATAGTCAAGTTGTGGAAAACAGAAGATGAAACCAGAATGTTTTTAAAACAAGTTATGTGTTTATTTGAATGGACTATGGATCTTGAATGTTTCTCCTACCTAGTGTTGTAAGACAGACCAACATGTATGACAGAAATGAATACCGGGTATTATAGAAAACAGAGAGCATGTAACTCCACCTTAGATATGCTAAAAGGAGAACTACGGTTTGCCTGAAAGCAGTAGCCCTATGTATAGAGTATGGGGGCTTAGGTAAAAAATCTGAGCCCCACCCAAATTTTTATAGTCAGGAAGTTTGTATTTGAAAAAACATGCAGACCAACCCAGAACTGCTAAGAGAACAACACATTTGGAATTGAAGGAAGGGCTTCCAAAAAAAAAAAAAAGACTTTTGCTCTTTGAATTTGGGCAGGTGGTTTGCTTTTGGGTGCAATGAGGCAGGAGGTCAGTGCCCATTTTAAGAACCGCCTTCTAGGACTGGAAGTTAAAGGGAGCCAGCGAGTAGACAGCCTGGTATGCTCGCTTGTGGTGACCAACTGGCTTCACTCAATGAGTGAAAGTGAGGGAGGTGCAGCAACGAGGAGATGGGCTGCGTTTGGACATGTTCCACTGGTACTCTTTGACCTAGCCCACAGGGGAAAGGGATGAGCTGACCAGAACCCTACTGAATGAAGAGAAAGATGTTTGATGCCGTGAGCTGTAGGTTGCTGCAATTTGATAGCTTGCTCTGGATTGGACTTTGCTTGTGGATACAGATGCTCAAAGGTCCAACCAGAACAGAAGAGTCTTCAAGCTAAGGTATATGATTGTCTCTAAGAGTACTGGTTTGGTAGGGACAGGCAATTTAAACACTGGTTGTCTAAAACAGGGAGAGATAAAGGCATGAAGCAGATACCTTATAAATTTTCAGGGGTGTGCTTACACTCAAAATGAGAGAGACAAGTGAGAATCCTTACTGAATAGTTTTCTCTTTTCCCTATAGGTCAGGGGAAGAGAGAGTGGTGGAAGGTGCTGATAGGATTATATGATCCCATTAACAGGGTTAATTGTGATTGTAGAGGGTGTAATTGTGAAACAGTGGCTAAGGAGGAGGCACTGCTGGATTGGAGTACAGTGGCTGAACCTAAAGTCCCTTAAAGGTTTTGCTATGCTGGTACTTTGTGAGACTTTTGCCCCAAGCCACCCCAGATGTGGCTCATCTCCCTTCAGCTGCAGCATAATATTTCTTACTTTCCTTTCAGGCATTTTAGGTAAGAACAACCAAAGTAAGCATCTAAGAATCAAAAGTTTCACTTTCCACTCCCCTTCATTCTTTCTCTTCTTAAGCCCCATGCTTTCAAGAGTCTGGAGCCATTGCAGTGAATCCCACTCCTGACACCATTTGTAAAAATGGCTCACTGACACACAGAGGAAAAGAGCTGAGCACCTTCAGGCCAAGACTTACTGGTGGAGTGAAGTGCTTCTGGGAACTTATCAGTAGAGCTAAGTGTTACAAATAACACTTACCCAAGCAGATCAGGGACCTGACCAACCCAAGAGGCCCAAGGGGCTGAGGGCCAGAGAGTGGCCTGCCTGTGGGCATGGCTGAGAAGAAGCTGTCCTGATTGAAGAACTCTATTCTAAGTTGTTTCTGATCCTGAATTGCAACCCGTTACTTTCCTAGTAAACCCCACAATCATGAATATTGTCTGTGAGTTCTGTGCACATTTCAACAAATTATCAATCCAGCAGAGAAGTAGAGTGTGCTGTGGGAGGGTCTGCTGTTGTCAGAATAGGCAAAAACGTTGGAGACTGGAAGTGTGTCTGATCTCTGCCTCATAAGAATCAGTCTTGGGATGTTGATCTTGATTCTCCTTCCCCCCTTGTGAAGTTAAAGGTCAGATGCCTTCACCACGTGGTTTTTACACCTGTGAAATCTGGGGACTAGCATTCCAGGCTTCAAGATAAATAACTGTGCTGCTAACGGTACAAGATTACTCTTGGGATGATGAAAATATTCTAAATATGATGGTGCTGATGGTTGCTGTGCAGTGTGAAATCACCTTGCAGAAAGAAATAGGTAGTTTTGGTCTTGGTTCCTGAGACCTGTGAGAGTTTGTTCCTTTTGCCTGGTTTGGCTGGAAAGCCCTGTCTAGTAACTGACCTTTGCCTGGATTGGCTGGGGAGTACTGCCAAGTAACTGACATTTGCCCAGATTGGCTGGAGAGACCACCCAGTAATTAACAACAAGCATGAGGACTGACTTATATAAAAGGCTGAAACAAAGAGGGTTTTTTAGGCTTCTTGGCTGAGAGCTGAGAGGGATGGCCCATCCACTAGGACACAGAAGCCTTGTGCTAGAAACTCTCCTAAATCTAAGTTAAAGAGCTGTAACGTGCTTGGAGCTGTGGACTGTGAACTGTGGCAGCAGCTGTGATGGCACCAGAAGCTCCAGAGACAATGAGCAGACCTGGGTGGTGGCAGCACAGTGTAAATGCAGAACCATGGCTGAAAGCTGTAACGTTCTGATAGTGGTGGGCACTGGAGTGGGTAAGCAGAGTAGAGCTCCTGTCCAGACCTGTCCAGTGGCTGGGGGAAGGGGGGAGTCAGAATTGACTCAATGGCAACGGGTTAGAGAAGAAAGTGTTAAAAAAAAAAAAAAGGGAATAGTCAAATACTGCTAAGAGATCAACTATGATTTGGACAGAACTCTTCATTGGATTTGGCAAGATGAAGATGGTTGGCAGCTTTAATAAGATGTTAGTGGAGGAGGCGGATAAAAGACTGGATTAAAAGATGAGTCGTTACATAACACACTGGGGAGTTGAACACTCAGGGGCCACCAGTTATTTTATTCACATTTTTTCATGGTTTCCTTCAACACTGAATTAGATTAGGAGGAATATTATTGATCACTCACTCTTCTTTATGAATAAATCAATGCATAGATTGACATTAAAGTACACCATTTATTGTTACACAGAGCTAGCTGGTGTACCATCAGATCTAAATCAAGTACGACTTTTCTAGTCTATGTTATGGCTCACGAAATAGTGATTATCCAAAAAAATATTTTCCCTGGAAGCATGGGATTTTAGTAATGAGCAGAGCAAAAAGTCCTCTAGCACTCCTCCTTCATATATGTACCAAACATTTGCCAAGAGTTGATTGATTTTCTGCACATTAGTGATTAGTAGCTTCATTCACTTTTAAATAAAATATTTGGAGCATCCACAGAGGACAGTTATGCCTCTTTCACAAAGAAGACCATTGATAAGACACAAAGTCAGATATATTATTTGACAACAAAACTTTATCAGTTGCTTGTTTTGCTTTCTTTCTGAGCATATTTTCGATAATTTTGCAGCTGGTTTTTTACAAACTTTTGATAATAGTTAGAACTGTATCTATTTTAGTATATAAAAAGTGCAACCCTGAATAAAATATCTTTAGTTTTGGCCTCTTTATGACTTTAGCAAAAGAATGATTTAATTTTATTCTGTACTGTTTTGTAATAGTAATGAAAATTTTAATTGGTTCACTGGAAGTAACAGTGTTTTGTGAGAAATTGAAATGAACACATCATTAACTTCATGCCAAAATCTGATAAAGTTTTTTTTAATAAAATAACACTGTGTGAAAAAAGAATAGTGAGATTGTCAATTTTCAGATATCCACTCTGACACTATCTATTTATATTTTTCTCTTTTTACTTGTTTCCATGAAATTATCACATTTGGCTATTATCTAAAAATGAGGTGATGTTCATTTTTATAATTACGACATTCCTGAATTTTAATATTTTATTTTCATCACTATGTTTTTGTTTATTGAAACACTTTTAAAGTAATTGAGGCCACATAATAGTAAGTGCAGAACAAATTAAAGTGTTGTGAAAATATTTTAACCAAGATGAATTGCACCTGATAACTGACAAACTGACCAACACAAGTTTTAAAGCACTTGTGGTATCTTTATAAATGAAATGATCACTAAGAGTGTAGTGGGATTTATGATTTGAACATGGTAGTGTAAAGTTAACATTTTTATGCTTTGAAAGTCACCCCAAAATAACAAGCAGAACGAGAAAAAGAGACTAAGGAACAAAAAAAAAAATCCCTAAATTACAAAGTAAGTTGAAGGGTTGGGCATGCTATGGGTGAAGATTTTAGAAAGATCTTATTAAATTTAGGGCTGGGGATTGGATTTGAACTAGCATTAGGGTTAAGTATCAAAATATACTTCTTGAAAGTTAAGGACCTAACTTAAATCTCTTGGGTAGGCCCTTAATCTCTTGTTTCAAAGGCAGAAATGAGATCTACAGGCTGGTTGCAGGAGTTTCTCTGAACCCCTATTGTTCCAAGAACCAGAGAAATTGCATCAAAATATGCACCACATAAAAAAGTTGTATTTGCAGAAAGTAGTCTGCATCTGCGACAGTGGGGGAGAAGGGAGACTTTGCACTGTGAACATCCCACAGCAGCCTATTTACATTGGGAAAAAGTAAAGGCCAAACAAACTCACACACAAAATAATGAGTCATATGTGAAATTCTTGCTGGCTTAGAAAATAATAGAGAGCCAGAGTGGCAGGAAGCTGACTGGATGGGCAGGGAGCCATGAAGAGCAATGTTGGCCTGAGGAAGTATTCCTGTAGCAACGTAATTGTTGTGGGTAACAAATCTTGAAATGGCAGCTGTGTGGACAAGCTGAGCCTTGAACACTCTAAGCCAAAAAGCCTAAGGAGGGCTGATGTGGTACTGGTTACTAATAGAAATAAAAACAAACCTTGTCTGGAAGAGAGCTCTAAAAGTTTGATTCAGAGGGCTCCCATGGAACTCACAAACAAGATTAGGAGATTACCAAACATACAAAAAGACAGTTACCATGGGTGAGAGTCAGCAGAAATAAGAAACATCGGATATAGATTCTTCAAAGATTTCAAATATTAGAATTAAGTTAAAACAAACAAACCAGTGGCTGTCAAGATGATTCCAACTCATAGTGACCCTATAGGACTAAGTAGAACTGCCCCATAGGATTTCCAAGGAGTAGCTGGGGGATTTGAACTGCAGACCTTTAGGTTAGCAGTCAAGCTCTTAACTACTGTACCACCCAGGCTCCAAGAACTACATATATATATAAAAAAATGTACAACATAAAATAACTATATATGAAATGTTTAACAAAATTAAAAAGTTGAGCATTCAACTAAAAACACTCAAATGAATAGAAATATTTTAGAAGCAATCCAAAAGGTACTAGATATAAAAAATATAATTGATGTTAAAAAAAAAAAAAAAGAGCTCAATAGAGGAGTTAACTAGCAGATTAGATAGCTCAAGTGAGAATTTGTGTACCAGAAGATATATCTGAAGAATCAATAAAGAATGCAGTAAAGAGAAATAAGGAAATGGAAAATATGAAAAAGTTAAAAGACATGGAGGGTAGAATGAGAAAGTCTAACATACATTTAAACAGAGTGAAAATAATGAGAAAGGAGGAGATGTAACACATAAAGAAATAAAGCCTGTTCCATTAAAAAAAAAAAGTTAAATGTGTTCAGCAAGATTGCAAAATACACAATCAATACACAAAAATCAGTTGTATTTCTATACATTAGCAATGAACAATCCAAAAATAAAACTAAGAAAATAATTCCTTTAATAATAGCAAAATAAATAAATAAAATACTTAGGAATAAATTTAACCAAAGAAGTGTAAGATTTATATATTGAAAATTACAAAATATAATTGAAAGAAGTTAAAGAAGACCTAAATAAATAAAAAGTCATCTGTGATGGTTAAGATTGTGTGTTGACTTGGCTGGGCTATGATTCTCAGTGTTTATATGTGATCACCCCGTGATGGGATCTGCTGTGAGTAGCCAATCAGTTAAAAGGAAGTTTCCTTGGGTATGTGGCCTGTATGCAAATATAAGTGGATGTCTGTCTTCTGCCCTCTCTGGATTCTGTAGCTGCCTTCTGTTCATCTGACCTCTGGTTCTTGGGACTTGAGTTAGCAGTTAATCCGTTGATCTTGGGATTTGTCAATCTTCACAACTTGTGAGCAAGAGCCCTGCTCACTAACCTGCTGATCTTGGGTTCACCAGCCCCTGCAGCTACGTCGTGAATCAGGAGAAGCCTTGCAGTCTTCCTGACGGTCTTGGGATTAGTGGATCTTCACAGTCTGTGAACAAAAGCCCTGCTCTCCAATCTACCAATCTTGGATTTGCCAGCCCCTGTGACTACATAAATCAGAAGTCTCTATTCTGATCCATGGGCTTGGGACATTCTAGCTTCTACAATCAACGTGGTCCATTTCCTTGATATAAACCTCTCTCTCTGAATATACATATATATATATATATATTTTTTTTTTTATTAACTTTTATTGAGCTTCAAGTGAATGTTTACAAATCAAGTCAGACTGTCACATATAAGTTTATATACACCTTACTCCGTACTCCCACTTGCTCTCCCCCTAATGAGTCAGCCCTTCCAGTCTCTCCTTTCGTGACAATTTTGCCAGCTTCCAACTCTCTCTATCCTCCCATCCCCCCCCAGACAGGAGATGCCAACACAGTCTCAAGTGTCCACTTGATATAATTAGCTCACTCTTCATCAGCATCTCTCTCCTACCCACTGTCCAGTCGCTTTCATGTCTGATGAGTTGTCTTCGGGAATGGTTCCTGTCCTGTGCCAACAGAAGGTTTGGGGACCATGACCACCAGGATTCCTCTAGTCTCAGTCAGACCATTAAGTCTGGTCTTTTTATGAGAATTTGGGGTCTGCATCCCACTGATCTCCTGCTCCCTCAGGGGTTCTCTGTTGTGCTCCCTGTCAGGGCAGTCATTGATTGTGGCCGGGCACCAACTAGTTCTTCTGGTCTCAGGATGATGTAAGTCTCTGGTTCATGTGGCCCTTTCTGTCTCTTGGGCTCATAGTTATTGTGTGACCTTAGTGTTCTTCATTCTCCTTTGATCCAGGTGGGTTGAGACCAATTGATGCATCTTAGATGGCTGCTTGTTAGCATTTAAGACCCCAGATGCCACATTTCAAAGTGGGATGCAGAATGTTTTCATAATAGAATTATTTTGCCAATTGACTTAGAAGTCCCCTTAAATCATGGTCCCCAAACCCCCGCCATTGCTCTGCTGATCTTTGAAGCATTCGGTTTATCCCAGAAACTTCTTTGCTTTTGGTCCAGTCCCAGTTGAGCTGACCTTCCATGTATTGAGTATTGTCCTTCCCTTCACCTAAAGCAGTTCTTAGCTACTAATTAATCAGTAAAAAACCTCTCCCACCCTCCCTCCCTCCCCCCCTCGTACCCACAGAAGTATGTGTTCTTCTCAGTTTATACTATTTCTCAAGATCTTATAATAGTGGTCTTATACAATATTTGTCCTTTTGCCTCTGACTGATTTCACTCAGCATAATACCTTCCAGGTTCCTCCATGTTATGAAATGTTTCACAGATTCGTCACTGTTCTTAATCGATTCTCTGCATGTATTTATATAATTTACTGGTTTTGCTTTTCTAGAGAACCCACCCTAAGACAACATCCCATTGTCATGGATTAGAAGACAATATTTTCAAGAAGGCAATGCTCCCCAAATTGATCTATTAATGCAATCCCAGCTGGATTTTTGTTGTTGTTGCAAAAAGTAACAGGATGATCCTAAAATTCGTATGAAAATATAGTGGATCCAGAATGACCAAAACAATCTTGAAAAAGAACAAAGTTGGAGGATGCACACTTTTCTATTTAAAAGCTTACTACAAAGTTACAGTGATTAAAAACTGTATGGTATGGACATAATGACAGACATATAAATGAATGGAATAAATTGAGACTTCAGAAGTAAACCTGGAAACTTACAGTCAACTGACTTTTGACAAGGGTGTCAAGACAATTCAATGGGGGAAAGAATAGTCTTTTCAACAACTGTGCTAAATATCTATATACAAAAACTGAATTTGGACTCCAATACTTCACATTATACACAAAAATGAACTCAAAATAAAGAGGGAAGCTAAACGTTAGAACTAAAACTATAAAACACTTAGAGGAAAACATAGATGTAAATCTTCGTGAACTTGGATTGGGCAGTGGTTTTAGATACAACACCCAAAGCACAAGCAACATAAGAACACAATAAATTGGACTTCAGGAAAATTAAAAACTTCTGTGTTTCAAAAGGCACCGTAAAGAAAGTGAAAAGACAACCCAAAGAATGGGAGAAAATATTTGCAGATCATATGATAAAGGACTAGCAATTCAATGATGAAAAGATCACCCAAGTTAAAAATGGGCATTTCTGCAAAGCAGATATCTAAATGGTCAGTAAGCATATGAAAAGATGCTCAACATCATTAGCCGGCAGGGAAATGCAAATCAAAACTATGATGAAACACCACTTCACATGCTCTAGGATAGTAATAATAATAATAACAACAACAATAATAGTAAGTGTTGTCAAGAGTGTAGAGAAAAAAAACCAAAGCCAACCCACTACTGTTAAGTCGATTCTGACTCATAGCGACCCCATAGGAAAGAGTAGAACTGCCTCATAGCATTTCCAAGACGCTAATCTTTATGGAAGCAGACTGCCACATCTTTCTTCTGAGGAGTAGCTGGTGGGTTCGAATTGCTGACCTTTTGGTTAGCAGCTGAGTGCTTTAACCACACCACCACCAGGGTGGTGAGAGAGATCGGAATCCTCAGAAATTGCTGGTGGGAATGTAAAATGGTACAGCTGCTCTGGAAAATAGTCTAGCAATTAATTCCTCTAAAGGCTAAACATAGAGTTATCATATGACCTAGCCATTATATTCCTAGGTATATACCCAAGATACTTGAAACCGTATGTTCACAGAAATACTTGTACATAAATGTTCACACCATATTTATTCATAAGAGCTGAGAAGTGGAAACAACTCTAATATCAACTGATGAATGGATAAACAAAATGTAATGTGCCTATACATTAGAATATTATTTAGCCATAAAAAGGATGAAGCACTATGTATGCTGCAATATGGATAAACCCTAAGAACATTATATTAAGTGAAAGAATCCAGATACAAAAGGCCACATATTGTATGATTCCACTTTTATTAAATATCCAGAGTAGGGAGATCCAGAGGGCAGAAAGTAGATTAGTGGTTGCCCGGATAGGAGACAAATGGAGAATAACTGCTGAAACTGGTGCAGGGTTTCTTTTTGGGGTGATGAAAATGTTCTGGAAAAAGACAGTCATGATGGTTGTATAAAATTTTGAATATGCTAAAAGCCACTGAAATGTATACTTCAAAATGGTGAATTTTATGGTATGTGAATTATATCAATAAAAATATTGCTATGCTTTATCATTAATATCACATACAGAATAAGCTTTTGAAAAAGGAAAAAATTAAAATTTTAGAAAGGAAGTAATAAAGTTGTAAATTATTTGAAAATGGCATGATTATATACCTGGAAAACCTGAGAGAAAAACACAAAATTTTATAGATCATAGGAGAATTCAGGGAGGTGGTGTTATGGATTGAACTGTGTCCCCCCAAAATGTATGTCAACTTGGCTAGTCCATGATTCCCTGTATTGTGTGATTGTCCACCATTTTGTCATCTGATGTGATTTTTCTATGTGTTGTAAATTCTGCTTCTATGGTGTTAATGTGGCAGGATTAGAAGCAGTTATATTAATACGGCAGGACTCAATCTACAAGATTAGGTTGTATCTTGAGTCAATCTCTTTTGAGATATAAAAGAGAGAAGTGAGTAGAGAGGCAGGGGGACCTCATATCACCAAGAAGGTAGTGCCAGGAGCAGAGCAAATCCTTTGGACTCGGGGCCCCTGCACTGAGAAGCTCTTAGACCAGGAGAAGACTGATGACAAGGGCCTTCCTCCAGAGCTGACAATGATAGAAGGCCTCCCCTGGTGATGACACCCTGAATTTAGACTTCTAGCCTAGTAGAGTGTGAGAGAATAAACTTCCATTTGCTGAAGTCACCCACTTGTGGTATTTCTGTTATAGCAGCACTAGATAACTAAGACAGGTGGATTGGTTTGCAATTAATATTCAGAAACGAATCACTTTCATACATACAAATGACAGGCAGTTAGAAAATATTAACAATAGTAAGAAAAAAGAAAAAAATTACGTGTGGAGGGAATAATCTAAAAAGAAATGTGCAAAATCTATGTAAAGAAAACTATAAGTCATAACGAAGGGAAACAAAAGAAGCTTGAACATAACTTGACTAACATCATAAAACTTAAAATTCTTCCTAAATTAATCTATAACACTACCTCAAACAAACAAACAAAAATAGTAAGGATTTTTTTTGAGGGAGGGGGCGACAAGCTAATTCTAAAGTTCAGAAAAAGAAAAGCCAGAATATATCTGATAAAGAAGAGAAATGACAGAGAACTAGTCCAACCAAAGAGTAAAGCCTGTTTTAAAGCTGTAATTGTAGCAGTGTGGAACTGTGCATAGACAGATCACTAGAGCAGAATGGAATCCAAACAGAGACTCAACTACATATAAAAAAATATAGGAATTAGTATATGATAAAGTGATATTTTAAAGCACTAGGGTGAAAATGGACTATTACTCAAACTACATGTTTGAAGATAACTGGATAGTCATTGTAACAAAAAATGACAGTAAATCTCAGATAGTCAAAGTTTGCAATGAAAAGAAAAATCAAAACAGTTGAAGAAATCATTGGTGAGATTTAAACATCATTTCCTAGAAGCTCAAAAGTCACTAAAGAAAAATTGATGAATCCAATTTCATATAAAAGCTATAAAAAAGCTCTTTGTGTATTTATATGGAAGGCTGTCCTAGATATACTGTTAAATGTAAAAATAAAGGTACAGAACTCTTTGTGTAAAAAGAGAAGAAATGTGCGTGTGTGGTATAGTTGTATACTGCAAAATATTTCTGGAAAGATACACAACAAACTGATTAGAATTATTAACTCTTGGAGAACTGAGTGGCTAGGGAATGTGGTTGGAGAGAGACTTTATAGTGTTTATCCTTCAACTTTGTTCAATTTTGAATCATGTAAAAGTCATACATATTCTAAAAAAAATAAATAATGCACTAAGAATATAATTCAGTTTCTGTAAAAACAGTGACTAATCTTATATTTCAAATTTATGAAATCTGTGTAAAAATGTCTTTTTTTGCATTATTCTCTAAAATGACAAAACTCCCTTGACTACTTGACAGACCACCAATTGGCCACCATTTGAACAATACTATCCTAGAACTTTAAACTTTCAGAAACCACAGTTGAACATTATCCATATTCCCTTATTATTAAATACTATATTCTTGTACCAGAGGTTGAATGGGATCATATTAGAAAAACTCCTAGTCTTCAATTCAATATTTATTGAATACTTATTATATACCAATCTGTTATGCAGAGATAAATCATAGCTACTATCCTGAATAAACTCACAATAATGCTAAAAAACTACTAAACTATATCTAATTACATAAAATATGTTCTTAAGATCTCACCAACAAGTTGGCAATTGGTTAAGCGGGCTTATTATGACATCTCAATGCTTAAGTATAATTCTGAAAGGATGCATATAAAATTGATAATAATGATTACCTCTGTTGGGTGGGACTAGTGGCAAGAAGATCAGGGAAGACTTTTACTTCTATAAATATTAAAAACTGAAAATGGTGAAATAATGAGTTTTTAAAATTTATTTTTAGCTTTTTAATGTTTTTCAAATAAAAACACACACACACAAACAAGAGCTCTAAACAAACACATAAAGTTGGCTGTTTGCATAATTAAAGCAAATTATCATATACATATTTTCTACTTGACTTCATTGAATTATTAGTACCAAAACTTTTCCCCGGTTTTCATTCCTAGATATTCTGTGTTATGCTTGACCCTTGTTGAATTAGGAAATGTAACTCTACCTTTTTTTTTTTTTTTAATAACTTTCATTAAGCTTCAAGTGAACGTTTACAAATCCAATCAGTCTGTCACATATAAGTTTACATACATCTCACTCCCTACTCCCACTTGCTCTCCCCCTCTTGAGTCAGCCCTTTCAGTCTCTCCTTTCTTGACAATTTTGCCGGCTTCCCTCTCTCTCTATCCTCCCATCCCCGCTCCAGACAAGAGTTGCCAACACAATCTCGAGTGTCCACCTGATATCATTAGCTCACTCTTCATCAGCGTCTCTCTCCCACCCGCTAACCAGTCCCTTTCATTTCTGATGAGTTGTCTTCGGGGATGGTTCCTGTCCTGTGTCAACTGAAGGTCTGGGGAGCATGGCCGCCGGGATTCCTCCAGTCTCAGTCAGACCATTAAGTTTGGTCTTTTTATGAGAATTTGGGGTCTGTATCCCACTGATCTCCTGCTCCCTCAGGGGTCCTCTGCTGTGCTCCCTGTCAGGGCAGTCATCGATTGTGGCCGGGCACCAACTAGTTCTTCTGGTCTCAGAATGATGTAGGTCTCTGGTTCATGTGGCCCTTTCTGTCTCTTGGGCTCTTAGTTGTCGTGTGGCCTTGGTGTTCTTCCTTTTCCTCTGCTCCAGGTGGGTTGAGACCAATTGATGCATCTTAGATGGCCGCTTGTTAGCATTTAAGACCCCAGACGCCACATTTCAAAGTGGAATGCAGAATGATTTCATAATAGAATTATTTTGCCAATTGACTTAGAAGTCCCCGCAAACCATGTTCCCCAGACCCCCGCACTTGCTCCGCTGACCTTTGAAGCATTCATTTTATCCCGGAAACTTCTTTGCTTTTGGTCGAGTCCAATTGAGCTGACCTTCCATGTATTGAGTGTTGTCTTTCCCTTCACCTAAAGCAGTTCTTATCTACTGATTAATCAATAAAAAACCCTCTCCCACCCTCCCTCCCTCCCCCCCTCGTAACCACAAAAGTACGTGTTCTTCTCAGGTTTACTATTTCTCAAGATCTTATAATAGTGATCTTATACAATATTTGTCCTTTTGCCTCTGACTCATTTCGCTCAGCATAATGCCTTCCAGGTTCCTCCATGTTATGAAATGTTTCAGAGATTCGTCACTGTTCTTTATCGATGCGTAGTATTCCATTGTGTGAATATACCACAATTTATTTACCCATTCATCCGTAGATGGACACCTTGGTTGCTTCCAACTTTTTGCTATTGTAAACAGAGCTGCAATAAACATGGGTGGGCATATATCTGTTTGTATGAAGGCTCTTGTATCTCTAGGGTATATTCCGAGGAGTGGGATTTCTGGGTTGTATGGTAGTTCTATTTCTAACTGTTTAAGATAACGCCAGATAGATTTCCAAAGTGGTTGTACCATTTTACATTCCCACCAGCAGTGTATGAGAGTTCCAATCTCTCCGCAGCCTCTCCAACATTTATTATTTTGTGTTTTTTGGATTAATGCCAGCCTTGCTGGTGTGAGATGGAATCTCATCGTAGTTTTAATTTGCATTTCTCTAATGGCTAATGATCGTGAGCATTTTCTCATGTATCTGTTGGCTGCCTGAATATCTTCTTTAGTGAAATGTGTGTTCATATCCTTTGCCCACTTCTTGATTGGGTTGTTTGTCTTTTTGTGGTTGAGTTTTGACAGAATCATGTAGATTTTAGAGATCAGGCGCTGGTCGGAGATGTCATAGCTGAAAATTCTTTCCCAGTCTGTAGGTGGTCTTTTTACTCTTTTGGAGAAGTCTTTAGATGAGCATAGGTGTTTGATTTTTAGGAGCTCCCAGTTATCGGGTTTCTCTTCATCATTTTTGGTAATGTTTTGTATTCTGTTTATACCTTGTATTAGGGCTCCTAGGGTTGTCCCAATTTTTTCTTCCATGATCTTTATCATTTTAGTCTTTATGTTTAGGTCTTTGATCCACTTGGAGTTAGTTTTTGTGCATGGTGTGAGGTATGGGTCCTGTTTCATTTTTTTGCAAATGGATATCCAGTTATGCCAGCACCATTTGTTAAAAAGGCTATCTTTTCCCCAGTTAATTGACACTGGGCCTTTGTCAAATATCAGCTGCTCATACGTGGATGGATCTATGTCTGGGTTCTCAATTCTGTTCCATTGGTCTATGTGTCTGTTGTTGTACCAGTACCAGGCTGTTTTGACTACTGTGGCTGTATAATAGGTTCTGAAGTCAGGTAAGGTGAGGCTTCCCACTTTCTTCTTCTTTTTCAGTAGTGCTTTGCTTATCCGGGGCTTCTTTCCCTTCCATTTGAAATTGGTGATTTGTTTCTCTATCCCCTTAAAATATGACATTGGAATTTGGATCGGAAGTGCATTAAATGTATAGATGGCTTTTGGTAGAATAGACATTTTTACTATGTTAAGTCTTCCTATCCATGAGCAGGGTATGTTTTTCCACTTAAGTATGTCCTTTTGAATTTCTTGTAGTAGAGCTTTGTAGTTTTCTTTGTATAGGTCTTTTACATCCTTGGTAAGATTTATTCCTAAGTATCTTATCTTCTTGGGGGCTACTGTGAATGGTATTGATTTGGTTATTTCCTCTTCGGTGTTCTTTTTGTTGATGTAGAGGAATCCAAGTGATTTTTGTATGTTTATTTTATAACCTGAGACTCTTCCAAACTCTTCTATTAGTTTCAGTAGTTTTCTGGAGGATTCCTTAGGGTTTTCTGTGTATATAATCATGTCATCTGCAAATAGTGATAACTTTACTTCCTCCTTGCCAATCCGGATACCTTTTATTTCTTTGTCTAGCCTAATTGCCCTGGCTAGGACTTCTAGCAGGATGTTGAATAAGAGCGGTGATAAAGGGCATCCTTGTCTGGTTCCCGTTCTCAAGGGAAATGCTTTCAGGTTCTCTCCATTTAGAGTGATATTGGCTGTTGGCTTTGCATAGATGCCCTTTATTATGTTGAGGAATTTACCTTCAATTCCTATTTTGGTAAGAGTTTTTATCATGAATGGGTGTTGGACTTTGTCAAATGCCTTTTCTGCATCAATTGATAAGATCATGTGGTTTTTGTCTTTTGTTTTATTTATGTGATGGATTACATTAATGGTTTTTCTGATATTAAACCAGCCTTGCATACCTGGTGTAAATCCCACTTGATCAGGGTGAATTATTTTTTTGATGTGTTGTTGGATTCTATTGGCTAGAATTTTGTTGAGGATTTTTGCATCAATGTTCATGAGGGATATAGGTCTATAGTTTTCTTTTTTTGTAATGTCTTTACCTGGTTTTGGTATCAGGGAGATGGGGGCTTCATAGAATGAGTTGGGTAGTATTCCGTCATTTTCTATGCTTTGGAATACCTTTAGTAGTAGTGGTGTTAACTCTTCTCTGAAAGTTTGGTAGAACTCTGCAGTGAAGCCGTCCGGGCCAGGGCTTTTTTTTGTTGGGAGTTTTTTGATTACCGTTTCAATCTCTTTTTTTGTTATGGGTCTATTTAGTTGTTCTACTTCTGAATGTGTTAGTTTAGGTAGGTAGTGTTTTTCCAGGAATTCATCCATTTCTTCTAGGTTTTCAAATTTGTTAGAGTACAATTTTTCATAATAATCTGAAATGATTCTTTTAATTTCATTTGGTTCTGTTGTGATGTGGTCCTTCTCATTTCTTATTCGGGTTATTTGTTTCCTTTCCTGTATTTCTTTAGTCAGTCTAGCCAATGGTTTATCAATTTTGTTAATTTTTTCAAAGAACCAGCTTTTGGCTTTGTTAATTCTTTCAATTGTTTTTCTGTTCTCTAATTCATTTAGTTCAGCTCTAATTTTTATTATTTGTTTTCTTCTGGTGCGTGATGGATTCTTTTGTTGCTCAGTTTCTATTTGTTCAAGTTGTAGGGACAGTTCTCTGATTTTGGCTCTTTCTTCTTTTTGTATGTGTGCATTTATTGATATAAATTGGCCTCTGAGCACTGCTTTTGTTGTGTCCCAGAGGTTTTGATAGGAAATATTTTCATTCTCGTTGCTTTCTAAGAATTTCCTTATTCCCTCCTTGATGTCTTCTATAACCCAGTCTTTTTTCAGGAGGGTATTGTTCATTTTCCAAGTATTTGATTTCTTTTCCCTAGTTTTTCTGTTATTGATCTCTAGTTTTATTGCCTTGTGGTCTGAGAAGATGCTTTGTAATATTTCGATGTTTTGGACTCTGCAAAGGTTTGTTTTATGACCTAATATGTGGTCTATTCTAGAGAATGTTCCATGTGCGCTAGAAAAAAAAGTATATTCTGCAGCAGTTGGGTGGAGAGTTCTGTATAAATCAATGAGGTCAAGTTGGTTGATTGTTGTAATTAGATCTTCCGTGTCTCTGTTGAGCTTCTTACTGGATGTCCTGTCCTTCTCCGAAAGTGGTGTGTTGAAGTCTCCTACTATAATTGTGGAGGTATCTATCTCGCTTTTCAATTCTGTTAAAATTTGATTTATGTATCTTGCAGCCCTGTCATTGGGTGCATAAATATTTAATATGGTTATGTCTTCCTGATCAATTGTCCCTTTTATCATTATATAGTGTCCTTCTTTATCCTTTGTGGTGGATTTAAGTCTAAAGTCTATTTTGTCAGAAATTAATATTGCTACTCCTCTCCTTTTTTGCTTATTGTTTGCTTGATATACTTTTTTCCATCCTTTGAGTTTTAGTTTGTTTGTGTCTCTAAGTCTAAGGTGTGTTTCTTGTAGGCAGCATATAGATGGATCGTGTTTCTTTATCCAGTCTGTGACTCTCTGTCTCTTTATTGGTGCATTTAGTCCATTTACATTCAGGGTAATTATAGATAAATAAGTTTTTAGTGCTGTCATTTTGATGCCTTTTTATGTGTGTTGTTGACAATTTCATTTTTCCACATACTTTTTTGTGCTGAGGCGTTTTTCTTAGTAAATTGTGAGATCCTCATTTTCATAGTGCTTGACTTTATGTTAGTTGAGTCGTTACGTTTTTCTTGGTTTTTATCTTGAGTTATAGAGTTGTTATACCTTTTTGTGGTTACCTTATTATTTACCCCTATTTTTCTAAGTAAAAACCTAACTTGTATTGTTCTATATCGCCTTGTATCACTCTCCATATGGCAGTTCAATGCCTCCTGTATTTAGTCCCTCTTTTTGATTATTGTGATCTTTTACCTATTGACTTCCATGATTCCCTGTTATGTGTATTTATTTTTTTAATTAATCTTAATTTGTTTGTTTTTGTGATTTCCCTATTTGAGTTGATATCAGGACGTTCTGTTTTGTGACCTTGTGTTGTGCTGATATCTGATATTATTGGTTCTCTGACCAAACAATATCCTTTAGTATTTCTTGTAGCTTTGGTTTAGTTTTTGTAAATTCTCTAAACTTGTGTTTGTCTGTAAATATCTTAATTTCTCCTTCATATTTCAGAGAGAGTTTTGCTGAATATATGATCCTTGGCTGGCAGTTTTTCTCCTTCAGTGTTCTGTATATGTCGTCCCATTCCCTTCTTGCCTGCATGGTTTCTGCTGAGTAGTCAGAACATATTCTTATTGATTCTCCCTTGAAGGAAACCTTTCTTTTCTCCCTGGCTGCTTTTAAAATTTTCTGTTTATCTTTGGTTTTGGTGAGTTTGATGATAATATGTCTTGGTGTTTTTCTTTTTGGATCAATCTTAAATGGGGTTCGATGAGCATCTTGGATAGATATCCTTTCGTCTTTCATGATGTCAGGGAAGTTTTGTGTCAGGAGTTCTTCAACTATTTTCTCTGTGTTTTCTGTCCCCCCTCCCTGTTCTGGGACTCCAATCATCCGCAGGTTGTCCTTCTTGATAGAGTCCCACATAATTCTTAGGGTTTCTTCATTTTTTTAATTCTTTTGTCTGATTTTTTTTCAGCTATGTTGGTGTTGATTCCCTGGTCCTCCAGATGTCCCAGTCTGCATTCTAATTGCTCGAGTCTGCTCCTCTGACTTCCTAGTGCGTTGTCTAATTCTGTTATTTTGTTGTTAATCTTTTGGATTTCTACATGTTGTCTCTCTATGGATTCTTGCAACTTATTAATTTTTCCACTATGTTCTTGAATAATCTTTTTGAGTTCTTCAACAGTTTTATCAGTGTGTTCCTTGGCTTTTTCTGCAGTTATCCTAATTTCATTTGTGATATCATTAAGCATTCTGTAAATTAGTTTTTTATATTCTGTATCTGATAATTCCAAGATTGTATCTTCATTTGGGGAAGATTTTGATTCTTTTGTTTGGGGGGTTGGAGAAGCTGTCATGGTCTGCTTCTTTAAGTGGTTTGATATGGATTGTTGTCTCCGAGCCATCACTGGGAAACTAGTTTTTCCAGAAAATCCGCTTAAAAAAAAAAATGCAGTCAGATCCCTATCAGAGTTCTCCCTCTGGCTCAGGCTATTCGGATGTTAATGAAGCCGCCTGGGGAGGGTGGGGAAGGGAACAGAGAGATAGGAGAGTAGCACCTCAGAATATAGCCAGAGTTGCTTGTCTTGCTTGTAATGACTATTATATCTGAGATTCCCGCGGGACGCGTCGCCTATGTGTGCTGGCTGTGTGGAGATTGCCCCTGGGGGGTCTGGCCCGCTGGAGTCATGGTCAGATCCTCCGCTTCCAGCCCCACGCCCAGCGTCAAGGCTCCCCTACTGGGACGGTGCACTCTCGACTCCAAAATCAGTCGCTGCCTCCCGGGGACTTCTCCTCCCTCCAGCCGCGTGGCCGTGCCGCCCCGAGAACCAGTTGAGCCTCCTTCCGGGGTTAGTTCAGATGGGTGGAGCAGGTCCCCGTGCTTGTGCCGTGACCGAGTGTCCCGGCTGGGACGCTGTTCTCCCCGCTCCAATACCAGTCGCTGCCTCCCGGGGACTTCTCCTACCAGCTGCATCCCACGCCGCCCACGCGACCCGGCTGGTCCCCTTCCCGGGGTTAGTTCAGGGAGGTGGAGCAACTCTCCGTGTTTATGGCGTACCTGCATCCAGTCCAAATCCCTGCGGGACGGTTCCCTGGCTCGGATGCTGCTCTTTCTGCTCCAAGACCAGTCACTGCCTCCCGGGGACTTCTCCTACTGGCTGCGTCCCACGCCGCCCGTGGAACCGGCTGGTCCCCCTCCCGGGGTTAGTTCAGGGGGGTGGAGCAGGTCTCTGTGCTTGTGCCGTACCTGACTGGTACGCTGGCTCCAGGCTCTGGAAACAATCGCTGCTTCCCCGTATTAGTTCGTTCTCCGTCTCTAAATCTGTGTTTGTTGTTCAGGGTTCATAGATTGTTATGTATGTGATCGATTCACTTGTTTTTTCGTGTCTTTGTTGTAAGAGGGATCCGAGGTAGCGTCTACCTAGTCCGCCATCTTGGCTCCGCCTCTCGTAACTCTACCTTTTCTTAAGAAAAAGTATACAACATATCAAAGGATGAGAGCACTACTCAAAATCTGAAACCTAGAAACTAAATCTACTGCTTATTTATGTCAGGGAAAGCTATACTGATCAGACATAGTCCAGCTGAGCGTCACGGATGGAATTGTGGCCCCCACGTCCGCCCTGCAAAGATATCCTAACCCCTATACCTATGCAAGTGATCCTTTTTGGAAATAGGGTCTTCGAAGATGTTATCGGTCAAATCAACATGAGGTCATACTGGAATAGGGTGAGTCCTAATCCCATCCGAGACGAAGGATACTATGTGATGCTGCAGATGCAAGCTAGGAGAGAGACATGGAACAGTTTTTCTCTCAGAGACCTCAGAAGGCATCAACACAGCTAATACCTTGATTTGGACTCTCAGTCTCTAGATCTGTGAGACAATAAATTTCTGTTCTTATAAGCCAACTTGTGGCATTTTGCTATGGCAGCCCTAGGAAACTAATACGTTGAGCAAAGCAAATATAAGGTCAGTGGGAAGAATTTGTTTTGGATAGTTGTCTTAGTTATCTAGTGCTGCTGTAACAGAAATACCGCAAGTGGATGGCTTTAACAAAGAGAAGTTTATTTTCTCACAGTAAAGTAGGCTAAAAGTCCAAATTCATAGTGTCAGCTCCAGGTGAGGGCTTTCTCTCTCTTTTGGCCTTCTTATCAATCTTCCCCCAGACTAGGAGCTTCTCTGCACAGAGACCCTGGATCCAGAGGATGTGCTCTGCTTCTGGCACTGCTTTCTTGGTGGTATGAAGTCCCCTGTCTCTTTGCTAGCTTCTTTCTTTATTTCTCAAGAGATTGCCTCAAGACACAATCCAATCTTGTAGATTGAGTCCTGCCTCACTAACACAATGGCCACCCATCCTCCCTCATTAACATCATAGAGGCAGGATTTACGACATATAGGAAAATCATACAATACTGGGATTCATGGCCCAGACAAATTGACACACACATTTTTTGGGGGACATAATTCAATCCATGGAAACCCTGGTGCTGTAGTGGTTAAGTGCTACAGCTGTTAACCAACGGGTTGGCAGTAAGAATCTGCCAGGCGCTCCTTGGAAAATCTATGGGGCAGTTCTACTCTGTCCTATAGGGTCGCTATGAGTCAGAATCGACTCGACGGCACTGGGTTTGGTTTGGTTTTTTGGTAATTCAATCCATGACAATAGGGTTGGTTACTGAGGCAAAAATGAGTTGAAAGGCAGTCTTAGAAGCACGATTTCTTGGTTATGTTGTTGTTGTTAGATGCCATCGAGTCAGTTCAGACTCATAGTGACCCTATGTACAACAGAACGAAATGCTGCCAGATCCTGTGCCATGCCCACAATCGTTATGCTTAAGCCCATTGTTGCAGCCTCTGTGTCAATCCACCTCATTGAGGGTCCTTGTCTTTTTCTTTGACCCTGTACTTTACTAAGCATGATGTCCTTCTCCAGGGACTGATCTTTCCTGACAATGTGTCCAAAGTATGTAAGATGTAGTCTCTCCATCCTTGCTTCTAAAGAGCATTCCGGTTGTACTTCTCCCAAGGCAGGTTTGTTTGTTCTTTAGGCATCCATGGTATATTCAATATTCTTCACCAACACCACAATTCAAAGGCAGCATTTCTTCCTCTGTCTTCCTTATTCATTGTCCAGCTTTCATATGCATATGAGGTGATTGAAAATATCATGGCTTGGGTCAGGCACACCTTAGTCTGCAAAGTGACATCTTTGCTTTTTAACACTTTAAAGAAGTCTTTTGCAACAGATATGCCCAATGCAATGCGTCTTTTGATTTCTTGACTGCTGCTTCCATGGGTGTTGATTCTTGATCCAAGCAAAATGAAATCCTTGACAACCTCAATCTTTTCTCCATTTATCATGATGTTGCTTATTGGTTCAGTTGTGAGGATGTTTGTTTTCTTTATGTTGAGATGTAATCCATACTGAAGGCTACAGTCTGAGTCATTGCCTGGGGCATCACATGAGGGAGATGCCTTATAAGACATTGCTGAATGTTCTTGGAATATATCCCCACCACCCATTTTTCTTCTAGACCTATAACTAGACTTAAGTCCCAGTGAGCCCCAAAAAGTGAAGTACAAAGCGTGACCAAGGAGGCGGTATGTTACCCTCCAAAAGAACAGCTTGACTTTTCTAATATGTACAAACAGAAACCTGGGGAATATGTGTGGGAATGGCTACTAAGGATGTGGGATAATGGTGCACGGAACATAAAGTTGGATCAGTCTGATTTTATTGATGTGGTTCCACTAAGCACAGATTCTTCATTCAGTGTTTCAGCTCAAGAGGTTAGGAAAGGATCTAATAGTTTATTTGGTTGGTTTACTGAAACATGAGTTATGCAGCGGCCCACACTAAATCAAGTTGGAGTGCCAGACCTGCCTTGATATACTGTAGAAGAAGGAATCCAAAAGATTAGGGAAATTGGCATGTTGGAGTGGATTTATCAGGTTAGACCCACAGACCCACACATGGAGTGACCAGAAGACACATCTTTTACCACAATGGTGAAGAACAAATTTGTGAAGGGAACTGAGAGACCTAACTGCAATGGGGCTGATTGGACCCTATAAAGGTAGGGGCCAATTGGTGACTCTCAGTGCAGAAAGACAAGGTGGGTGTGGTTACCGTAATGGACAGTAGAGCCAAAGCAGTGATCAGAATATTCTGACTTGTATGGACTTATTGTAATGGCTATTTAGTCATGGGGTCCTGTCATGAATTGAATTGTGTCCCTCAATTCAGAGACAGGGGAACCTCATACCACGAAGAAAGCAGCGCTGGGAGCAGGGCTCATCCTTTGGACCTGAAGTCCCTGAGCTAAGATGCTCCCAGACCAAGGGAAGACTGATGACACGGACTGTCCTCCAGAGCTGACGGAGAAAGAAAGCCTTCCCCTGGAGCTGGCGCCTTGAATTCGGACTTCTAGCCTACTGAACTGTGAGAGAATAAACCTCTGTTTGTTAAATCCATTCACTTGTGGTATTTCTGTTATAGTAGCTCTAGATTACTAAGACAGGTCCCTAGGAGTGAAATAAATCAGAAATCTCCTAAATGTTTACTTGATCTGTACAAACAGAGGAGTTCTATGTCAAGTGAATGGTGGTCTAAAATTGCCAGAGTCTTGGCTCTTCAACCAATTCCCAGACTTAAACCAGTTTACAGACCCACAACTCCTTGAATGAAGGGAAGATCATGTCCTGTTGAGGAATGACCCCATTACACTGCCAAAAATTTTTACTGTTAATCTTTTGCCCAACTTTCTCTAGAGGGACCTATGGCCTTTTATGAGAGTGATTGTTTGTTGGGGAAAAGGAAATAATCAGACTTTTCAGGGATTAGTAGATACTGGCACTGAACAGACACTAATTCCAGGAGACCCAAAATGTCACTGTGGACCACCAGTCAGAGTGGGGTGTATGGAGGTCAGGTTATTAACAGAGTCTTAGCTTAAGGTTCAGCTCACGGTGGGTCCAGTGGGTTCCCGAAACCATACTGTAGTGATTTCCCAAGTTCCAGAATGTGTAATTAGAATAGATATACTCAGCAACTGGTAGCATCCAGTTTTGGACTGGATCCCTGACAAGTGGAGTAAGGGCTATTATGGTAGGAAAAGCCAAGTAGAAGCCATTAGAAGTATTACCACATTCCTTGAGGTATTACAGAGATTGCTGCCACCATCAAGGACTTGAAGGATGCAGGGGTGGTGATTCCCACCACATCCCCATTCAACTCACCTATTTGGCCTGTGCAAAAAACAGATGGATCTTGGAGAATGACAGTGGATTATCAAAAACTTAACCAGGTGGTGACTCCAATTGCAGCTGCTGTTCCAGATGTGGTTTCATTGTTTGAGCAAATTAATACCTTTCCTGATACCTGGTATGCAGCTATTGATCTGGCTAATGCCTTTTTCTCCACACCTGTTTTAAAGGACCACCAGAAAAGCAGTTCGTCTTCAGCTGGCAAGGCCACCAACACACCTTTACTGTCCTACCTTGCAGGTTTATCAACTCTCCAGCCCTATATCATAATTTAGTCTGAAGGGATCTTGATTGCCTTTCCCTTCTGCAAGACGTCACACTGGTCCATTACATTACTGACATAATGCTGACTACATCTAGTAAGGAAGAAGTGTCAATGACTCTGGGCTTATTGGTAAAACATCTGTGTTCTAGAAGGTAGGAAATTAATTTGACAAAAATTCAGGCACCTTCCACCTCAGTGAAATTTCTAGGGGTCCAGTGATGTGGCAAATGTCAAGTTTCTTCCTTTAAAGTGAAAGATGTTATTGCATCTGCACCCTCTCATAACTAAAAAGAAGGCACACCCCCAGGTGGGACTCTTTGGATTTTGGAGGCAACATATCTCTCATTTGGGTGTGCTACTCCAGCCTATTTATCAAGTGACTCGAAAAGCTGCTAGTTTTGATTGGGGCCCAGACCAAGAGAAGGCTCTGCAACAGGTTCAGGCTGATGTGCAAGCCTCTCTGCCACCCATACGATCCACCGGATCCAATGGTGCCTGAAGTGTCAGTGGCAGATAGAGATGTTGTTTGGAGTCTCTGGCAGGTGCCTATGTATGAACCACTGCACAGACCTTTAGGATTTTGGAGCAAAGCCCTGCTATCCTCTGCAAATAACTATTGTCCTTTTTGAGAAACAGCTTTTGGCTTGTTACAGGGCCTTAGCAGAGACTGAACACTTAACCGTGGGCCACCAAGTCACCATGCAGCCCGAACTGCCCATCATGAACTGGGTGTTGTCTAACCCACAGAGTCATAAAGTCGGATGTGCATGACAGCACTCCATCATTAAATGGAAGTGGTGTATACAAGATCTGGCCTCAGCAGGACCTGAAGGCAAAAGTAAGTTGCATGAGAAAGTGACTCAAATGCCAATGGTCTACACGCCTATCACATTATCTGCCTTCTCCCAGTTTGCACCTATGACCTCACGGGGAGTTCCTTATGATCAGTTGACTGAGAAACAGAAAACTCATTCCTTCTTTACAGATGGTTTGTGTGATATGCAGGCAACATTCAGAAGTGGACAGCAGCAGGACTATAGTCCCTTTCTGGGACCTCCCTGAAGGACAGTGGTGAAGGTAAATCCTCCCAATGGGCAGAACTTTGAACAGCGTACCTGGTTGTTAACTTTGCTTGGAAGGAGAAATGGCCAGATGTATGACTGTATATTGATTAATGGGCTGTGGCCAGTGGTTTGGCTGGATGGTCACGGACTTGGAAGGAACATGATTGGAAAATTGGTGACAAGGAGGTATGGGGAAGAGGTATGTGGATAGACCTCTCTGAATGGGCCAAAGAAATGAAGATATTGATGGGTCATGGAGTGCACTGGTCTTACAATGTTTCCCATCATCCTGAAGCACCTGGCTTGATAAAACGATGAAATGGCCTTCTACATAAATACAATGCCAGCTATGTGGCAATAACTTGCAGTGTTGGGGCAATGTTCTCCAGGAAGCCAGCTCTAAACCAGCGCCCAATTATGTTCTAAACCAGTATCCAATTTATGGTGCTGTTTCTCCCGTAGCCAGGATTCAGGGATCTTGGAATCAAGGGGTAGAAATGAGAGTGGCGCCACTCACAATTACCCCTAGTGTCCTAATTGCAAAATTTTTCCTTCCTATCCCTGCGACTCTATGGTATGCGGGTCTAGAGGTCTTAGTTACAAAGTGAGAAATGCTGCCTCCAGGAGACATAACACTGATTCCATTGAACTGGAAGTTAAGAATGCCTTCTGGCCACTTTGGGCTCCTCATGCATCTGGATTAACAGGTGAAGAAGGGAGTTACTGTATTGGCTGGTGTGGCTGATACTGATTATCAAGAGGAAATCAGATTGCTATTGCCTAATGGAAGTAAAGAAGAGTAGGTCTGGAATACAGGGGATTACTCAGGACGTCTCTTAGTACTACCATGTCCTGTCATTAAAGTCAATGGAAAACTAAAGCAACCCAATTCTCACATGAGTACTATTGGCTCAGATACTTCATGAATGAAGGTTTGGGTCACCCCACCAGGCAAAGAACCACAACCAGCTGAGGTGCTTGCTGAGGGTAAAGGGAATACAGATGAGTGGTGGAAGAAGTCAGTTCTAAATACCAGCTACAACCACATGACTATTTGCAGAAATGAAGTCTGTAATTGTCAGGAGTATTTCTTCCTTGTATGTGTGCATCAAATATTTTTGTTTTCTTTTTATAAAATATGAATTGTAAACAGGGCTAGTGCATTTTTGGTTGTACATGTGTTAAGTGTATCATGTTAGGTGCAAGTAATACTTTACAATTGCCTTTATTTAGAGCTGGTGCCTGGTTTAGGGAGATGTATATGGGTGCCAAGTTGACAAGGAATGGACTATGATGGTTAAGGTTGTGTGTCAAATTGTCTGGGCCATGATTCCCAGTGATTTGGCAGTTATGATGTAGTTTGACAGCTATGTAATAATGTAATCACCTCCATGATGAGATCTGCTATGAGCAGCCAATAAGTTGAAAGGGAGTGTGGCATGCATCCAATATATATGGACTTTCTAGCAAAGCTCGATGGCTTTTTTCTTGCTCTGGATCCTCATCTGACCTCTGGTTCTTGGGACTTGAGGTAGTAGCTTACCTGCTGATTTTGTGATTTATCAGCCTCTGCAGCCTGTGACCCAGAGGCCTGCTGTCTGACCTGCCAATCTTGGGTTTTCCAGCCCTGCAGCTATGTGAGTCAGGAGAAGCCTCCAGCCTGACCCATAGACTTGGGACTTTCCAGCCTCTGCAACCACATGAGTCATATCTGTGATATAAATCTTTCTCTTTCTCTTTCTCTCTCTCTCTCTCCACACACACACACATACATACATATACATGCTTCACTGGTTTTGCATCGTTAGAGAACCTAGCCTAAGACAGTAAGCAATGCACATGGCGAAAAAATATAGGCCTTCTGAGGTCTGGCAACATGTTAGGTGCTGCTTCCTGCCCCCTTACAAGGCATGCTCACTTACGAGAGGTGAGGTTGAACCTCATGCAGACTACTTCAACTCAGGGCAGACACCCCTTCCATTCCATTCCTATGTGTGTACTATGCTTGTTGCATAGTCTCTCTGGGAGTAAGTGCCGAGACACACACCTCCCACAGCTGCTGCAACTCATCAGTCAGAGGTTTCACGGTGAATGTTTCTGTAAACTAGGCACAATATAACCAGCTAATATTCCACATTTATCTTAATTTGCTACGTTCTAGAGAGCAAAGAGGAAAGAAGGTGAATCTAAGTTCATATTACCAGGGTCCCTAGGTCTGGGGTAATAGTTCAGACCAGCTGAAAACCCTTCACATGCAGAGGCTAATAAACATTGTCCCTTTCTTCCTCTTGAATTCAGAATCAGTTGAGAGATAGAGGAGTTAAATAAATGGAGACCTAAATATCTCCTTAATAAAGTTCAGCAAGATGTGACCAAGTGGGCATGCTAACACTATTCACTGGTCACTGGCACCGCTGAACAATGTGAGTTTCCTGGCTGATGTAGGCCCATGAGGGGAGAGCAGGGTAGAGGAAGGGCTGAACTTATTCTTCCCATCTCGCCTGTCATATTAGTCACTTTTTTTATTCCCCTGGGGAGGAGTTAGGAGAGGCTCAGGGGTTCCTAACCTTCCAGGCAATTTATAGTTACCCAGGGAACTAATATGCGGCTAGGGAAGCCAGGGTGGAAAACCATGGGTCTAGTAGAATTACCCTATAGAGAAACATAAGGAATGGAGATACTGTCGCTCCCTATAGCAAGGGAAGGTTCTCTCTCTTTTTTTTTTTATTGTGGTGAAAATATACACACTAAAATATTTGCCAACACAGATTCCACATTTACAATTCAATGACATTGATTACATTTTTTACGTTGTGCCACAATTGTTGCTATCCTTTTCTAAAAGTTTATTTTGACTATGCTGTTATTTTAGTAAGTGGCAGCTTTTCTCTAGTGTACTTCCTCTTAATACAAAGCAAATAAAGACACCTGTTCTCAATTTCTTTTACTGATAAGACTGTCTTTAAAAACTCAGACTCAGTGCCATCGAGTTGATTACGACTCATAGCGACTCTATAGGACAGGGTAGAACTGCCCCATAGAGTTTCCAAGGAGCACCTGGCGGATTTGAACTGCCGACCTCTTGGTTAGCAGCCGTAGCACTTAACCACTACGCCACCAGGGTTTCCAAGACTGTCCTATAGGGTTGCTATGAGTTGGAATCGACTCGATGGCACTGGGTTAAGACTGTCTTTAGGCACCTGAAATATTACCTGTTGCCTCTAGGCTTATGTTAACTCTCTTGTTTGAGATAACTACAGGAAGTTCTTTCTTTGGTGGGTGGGTGGGTGGGGGTGGTGGTAAGGAAATGAGTAGAAAAATAGTGTTAGTTCATAAAATATTTTTCAGACATTCCTAATTTGGTTTGTAAATACCATAATCAATACAGTTTTCATTTTCTGTTTGTTCAACAAGAAGCTATACAAGCCTCGAAGCAGCTTTTATTTTTTAAGATGGCTATTATAATTAATTGTCTCCCTGTTGCTTAGGTTTTCAATAAGCCAAATAATGCGCTTTTGACTGTATTAGAAAGTAAAACACAATTGGAACTTTATTTGTTCTCTGATGTCCCTTGACCACATACTTCAACATCTCATGACATGTCTATCACTTGGTTTATATCGTAGTTTCTGGCATCAGCCTCAGAAGATTCTCAGAAATGTTCTTACCTCACATATGTGAAAGAAAGTAAAAGACCACTGGGGTCGATTATGGATCTGAGGCTTACTGAGTGAGGGCTGATTAAAACCAGGGAGCATTGAAGCTGAAAGTGGAGAGGAACTTGTTTAGGCAGCGCAAGTAAAGGGTTTTTAAAAAGCAGGGGATTTCCAGAAGGGAAGTTATAATGATTGGGTCTTAGGTATTTCTTTATTTGAAGGGAGGGTTTTACAAAGCGAAGGTTTTGTCATTGGTTTTATAGGTATACTTGTACGTTGGGGATTGGTTGTGTCTGGTATGGTGAGTCAGAAACATCCCTTTATGTCAAGTTGTTTTTCCTGGAAAGTCCCTGAAGTTAGAACATTTCGAAAACACCCTATTGTTCTTGGAAAAGTCCACAACTGGTACAAATTGTCATTTTGTTTCTTAACTGTGTCTCGCTATCTTGTCCCTCCAGTTCTCCTAGTTTTCAAGTCCTTTTCTGGTCTTATTCTCTAGCTCAGAGTCCTCATCATCCATTACTACTCCAGCACTCTCAACTCCCTCCCTCACATTCTTACTCTTCTGTTTCACCTGTGCTATCACCACCCAAAGGAGCCCTGGTCGAGGACTGGTTAAAGCCCTTGGCTGCTAAGAGGTCGTTGGGTCGAAGCTACCAGCAACTCCGTGACAGAAAGATGTGGCAGTTTGCTTCCATAAATATTACAGCTTTGGAAACCCTTCGGGGCAGTTCTACTCTGTCATATAGGGTTGCTTTGAGTGAGAATCAACTTGACAGTAGCGGGTTTGTTTGTTTTTGAATTTATTATCACCCAAACTACAACCTACCTTCTCCATTCCTATTAGACGGTAACTTTGTAAAAACCAAACAACACTCGGTTTTACATCTGACAAATTTAGCTTCAGAACTTAATTCTGCTATTTTATCTATAGCAGATATTTGCAAATTTTTGCTGACCTCTCTTCTTTGGGTAATTACATCTCAGTTCTCTTTTGGTGCAGCACATCTACCTCATTGTACTTCAATTCAGCCCTCCCTAACTAAGCATATGACCCTTGCTAGGTCAAGTAATTTCTCTGTCTTTGGAACTGAACTCTGAAGTGAAGTGATACAAAAACATTAAGCTGTTGGGGATGATTTCCACAGGCCAGTATGTCCTAAAGAATCAGTTTATCCATTTCTACTACTGAGATCTGTGAATATGCTTTGTTTTATGCCCTTTACATGTTGGTTCATCAGTTTTTTGTGCTTCCACATAGCCTTCCAATGAAATTTCTTTTGTCTTTAAAATTTCTCTTATCTTAGCCAATATCTTTTATTAGCTAGAGTAATATCTGTTGTTTGCAACCAGAAAACCCTAACTATGTCCAACAATGGATGATACATAAACAAAATATGGTATATACATACAATTAATTTCAGCCATAAAGATAAATGAAGTCCCGAAACATGCTACGACATGGATGTACCTTGAAAACATTATGCTGACAGAAATCAAGTCAATCACAAAAGGAAAAGTATTGTATGATCCCACTTATATGAAATAACAAGAATAGGCAAATGTATAGAAACCAAAGTTTATTAGTTGTTATCAGGGGTAGGAGGTAGGGGAAAAGGGAAGTCATTGTTTGGAAAGCAGTGAGTTTTGTTTATGGTGATGGGAAAGTTGTCAATGAGAGATGATAGTTGCACATGATTAGTGTAACTGACGTCACTAAACTGATTTCTAGGCATTTAAGGAAATATGTATCTAATCAGGGTTGTATCCTTTCACCATACCGATTCAATCTGTATGCTGAACAAATAATCAGAGAAGCCGGACTATATGAAGAAGAACGTGGCATCAGGATTGGAGGAAGATTCATTAACAACCTGCATTATGCAGATGACACAACCTTGCTTGCTGAAAATGAAAAGGACTTGAAGCTCTTACTAATGAAGATCAAAGATCACAGCCTTCAGTATGGATTGCACCTCAACATAAAGAAAACAAAAATTCTCACAACTGAACCAATGAGCAACATCATGATAAACAGAGAAAAGATTGAAGTTGTCAAGGCTTTCATTGTACTTGGATCCACAATCAACAGCCATGGAAGGAGCAGTCAAGAAATCAAAAGACGCATTGCATTGGGTAAATCTGCCGCAAAGGACTTCTTTAAAGTGTTGAAAAGCAAAGATATCACCTCGAAGACTAAGGTGCACCTGGCCCAAGCCATGGTATTTTCAATTGCATCATATGCATGTGAAAGATGGACAATGAAAAAGGAAAACCAAAGAAGAATTGACACCTTTGAGTTGTGGTGTTGGTGAAGAATATTGAATATACCATGGAGTGCGAAAAGAACGAACAAATATATCTTGGAAGAAGTACAACTAGGATGCTCCTAGAAACAAGGATGGTGAGACTGCATCTTACATAATTTGGACATGTTGTAAGGAGGGATCAGTGCTTGGAGAAGGACATCATGCGTGGCAAAGTACAGGGTCAGCGGAAAAACAGAAGACCCTCAATGAGGTGGATTGACAGAGTGGCTGCTAACAACGCGCTCAAGCATAACAACGATTGTAAGAATGGCGCAGGACAGGACAGTAGTTCTGTTGTGCATAGGGTTGATATGAGTTGGAACCAACTTGCTGGCACCTAACAACAACAACAAATTGTACACCTGAAAAATACTGAATTGGCAAATGTTGTGTTATATATATTTGAATGTCATGAGAATTAAATGAGAAAACCAGCATCACACATGCAATAGCCGTGATGAATCCATGACCTCCAAACTCATTGAACTTCCAACAGAGTTTGGCAATCTTTTTATTTGTTCTGGGCCATCTGCTTTGCAATATCCACTCAGCAGATTTCACAAACATTCACAACTTTCTTTAGGCTGCCTACTTTCCAGCCTGAGTCTCAAGAACCTGATTCAAAAGTTACAGTAGAATGTCAAGGAGGGAGGCACTGGGTTTGTAGAATCTTGGAAGGCTTTATTGATCTTGTGATTAGTGCCAGCATGTCTCAAACCCAGTCCACAAGAATAAACTTTTGAAAAAAAATATATAATAAAAAGTCAGCCCAAATTTTCAACATTGATCAGAGTCACCTTGTTACTACCTGCACTCTATACTAAGTGTTTGTAATACTCAGAAAAACTCAGCAGTTTCTTCTGCACATACATATCACTCTAATATGCAGTGCTATATTAGGTAGACTGATGGAATGGGGTTATAATTGGCTCAGCTGCTGAAATTCTTCCTCATAATTTAAAGTTGTTAGACCTGAAGGCCATATCTGGTTGCTTATCTTTTTGCTGTAGACTTCTGGTATGCTGAGAAAGGCAGCATTATGCAATCTTTGTTTGAAGGACTGTTGACTGTCAGGATCAGAGTGTTCCTGGTTTGTCCTGGTACCAGACATAATACTTGAAATTTTTTGTACCTTCTTCCCAGGTGACCATCAGAACATCAATATTACATGTGACTACAAATCAGCCTGGCTAGTATTGCTTTATTCTGGTATGTTTGTATTTTTCTTATACAATCCAAATAATAAATAAAAAACAGCACTACAAGATGAAGGAATGTAGGCTAACTTGAAAAATAGTTTCAGGGTATCTAAAACCAAGCCTGTACCTTTCTCATTGATTTCTGGGTAAGAAGACTCCCTTAAAAAGAAGTCCTGCCTCCCTTGCTCCCTCTTTCCTTTCTTTTCTTCCTCTCTGTCTTTTGAAAGCTCAACAAATTACCTAGCATTAAGTTTGTTAGACATGGCATAGACTCAGTATACATTGTTCAAATTTCCCTTTTATTTAATATTCATTTTTGCTTTGCATTTTTTAAAACTGTACTAAAGTTTTTCAATGTTCAGATTTTTTCTTGAGTGAACTATAAGTTTATTGTTTTGATCTCTGATAAGCTTTAAATAGGACAGCAATGGCACTGCTTAATAGTCTCCAGACAGCCTTTTGACTAGATGGTCTTGAAGTTCAGAGACGGTTTCATCAGTCTTAGAATGGAGGCTCTAGAGATTCAAGCATGTAGAGAAGGTCTGGGTGCTCAATCTCAATCCCAGTGGTTTCACTGGCAAAAATAAGGCTTAAATAAGAGGAAACATCTGTATTCCTGACACCTGGTTTTACTTTTGAGAGGCAGCACATGCCAACATGGAAGCATCATAAGTTTCTGATATTGTATATATATGAACTGCTGGCTGCTGCATAGTAGTCTGTGGTTCAGCATTACAGTATTGTTGAGCATCATGAACAGGTGCTCACAGCACATTTATGTGGTAGAAATATGGGGACCACGGGAGTACCTATAGTAGCAACAGAAGCAGGATATGGATCCAGCGTCTACGTTAGCAACACCCTGTGGGACATGGCTCAGAACTTGACCTCATAAAAGTGATTTAGGAGTGGTTGAGGAAAGGTTTAACCTTGGAACCCCGATAATTCCAAAGAGTTGGTCTTAGTTGAACAGTTTGTCTAGGAGGATAGAATGTGATAGGAGCTGATTATGAGGCTGGGTGCAACTCTTACTTTCACCATTTCTGTGTAAACTGCTTATTAGGACAAACCTTCTGTTCTTCTTTATGTTGAGCTGAGACTACAAATAATGGCTTAGTAGACATATTGGTGGCTTCTTCTGGGGGAGAGGAACCCTTTGCTCTGTCCATTTTCCTTCATGCCTTTGTACTAGTAATTTTACCAAGTGGATAAGACTCTTTTTGGAGATAAGGTTCCCTTTAGAATACTTAAAAAAAAAAAAAGTTTCTCCTCCCAATCAGAAGTAACAGACCCTCTCAAGTTGAGCCAACACTTCTATCAATTGAGAAACCTGTGGGACTTTCACAAGGAGCTTGTTACAATGATGTGGAACTCTAAAAAGGGAACTAATCTGGATATTTAGATTTGGCAGCCATCAGCATAAAGATGGTAGCTAAAGTCATTGTTATAGAAGAGGTTATAAGGAGACAGTGTTTAGAATATATTAAGAAAAGAGAGGTGAGGATTGAATTGAACAGATATCAATATTTATAGAGATGTAAGGGAAGGAGATCCGCAATGGAGGCTAAGAAACAGTAACCATAGGGTTAGGACAGAAGCCAGAGAAGAATGGTGTCACTGCAGCCAAGGGAAAAGAAGTTCAAGGAAAACAAATGCTACAGGGATAAAGTGAGAGCTAAAAATGTGTTAGAATTTTCAACCTAGAAGTCCTTGCAGTGTCCTAGTGACCTGGGGACTGCAGTTTCAGTAGAGAGGCTGGGGTGTAGCTTGAATGGCTGTGGACAAGAAAATATATGGGAAGTGAGAAAGCGAACTTGTCTTTCAGGAGACTTGGCCACGGAGATAGAGCAGTGTCTTAGTTACTTAGTGTGGCTGTAACGTAAATACCACAATTCCTGTTAAGGAACAGGAATTTATGATCTTACAGTTTTGGAAGTTAAAACTCTAAATCAGGGCATCGGCTCTAGGTAAAGATCCTTCCTTGTTGGTAGCCCCAGGAATTTCTTGGCCTTGCTTGTGTCTGTCTTCTCCCTGTGTATCCTCTTTATTTGCTTTTTTGATAAAATACCACTTGGAAGTGATTAGGTTTAGGACCCACCCTACTCGTGCATGAACTCATTAACATAACAAAAGAAAGCTCCTATTTCCAAATAGGATCTTATTTACAGGTGCAAGTATTAGGAGTTCAACGCATATTTTGGGGGGGGGGACAAAATTTAATCTATAACAAGTAGCAACTAGAATGGACCTAAATTCCAGGGAGAGTTTTTTTTTTTTTTTTTTCTTTTTCCCCAGGAAGGCATAAAGTGAAACCTCAGGTCATAGTTTCTATGTATCTAGATCGAACATAGGTGAAGAGCTAGTAAAGAGGAAACAACCAAAGCTGTAAGAGTGAGGGGGTGATTAGTGGAGTAAGGTCCCTGAAAAGGGAGGAAAAGAACATTAAAGGAGAAAAGGAAAGTGTGGTAGCAACCTACAAGTCAGCCCCCAATAATCATTGCCTCCTGGTATTTACACCCTTGTGTTGTCCCTTTGTATAGCAATGGTCTGAGTGACCAACAGAATATGGCAGAAGTGGTGGTATGTCACTTACGAGGTTAGGTTATAAAACACACTATAGCTTCCATCCTGGTGTTGATCCCTCTGTCTTTCTTTCTCATCATTTTGTCTGGGAAAAACTAGCTGCCTTGTCATAAACAACCCTATGGAGAGCCATATGTGGTGAGAAATTGAGGTTTCTTGCCAACAACTGTGTGAGAGTGAGCTTGGAAGTGGATCCTCCAGCCCACTCATCTTGAGATAACTGGAGCCCTGGCTACATCTTAGCTGTAACCTCATGAGACACTATGAGCCAGAACCACTCAGCTAAGCTGCTCCTAGATCCTTTCCCTCAGAAACTGTATGGGATAATAAATATTTCTTATTTTAAGCTGATAAGTCTTGGGAAATTTGTTACACAGAAATAGATAAATAATACAGGAAGGATTGGCTTTGGGCAGGAGGATGGACTCTGCTTCCTCTGAGAAGCTACTATGCCTCGTCATTTTTACAGGTTTTTTTGAAGTTTACCCTTTATTGCTTAGGCTGGGTATTGTAAAATATCTCAAATTGCAAATTATAATTAGACTTAAACCATTTTCATCACTCATTAAAAAATATTTAAAAAATTAGAATCTTCTACTTTTTTAACATCCTGCCCAAAGTTGGCTATAAAACCTCTTTTATTAGCTGATTTCCACTTAATCTTTCATTTGGTAAACATTTATTGTGTGTGACATTATTATAAACTGCAGAGAAAGCAATGCTGCTTTTAAAGCTATTAGTAGGATGATCACAACACATCACCAGAAGGGTAAAGTTAACCTGGCACATAATGGTCTAATCCCAGCTCATGTTCCCTATTAGTTCCTGTCTTAGTTATCTAGTGCTGCTATAACAGAAGTAACACAAGTGGATAGCTTCAACAAACAGAAGTTTATTCTCTCACAGCCTAGTAGGCTAGAAGTCCAATTTAGGACATCGGTTCCAGGGGAAGGCTTTCTCTTCTGTGGGCTCTGCAGGAAGGTCCTTGTCATCAATCTTCCCTGGTTGAGGAGATTCTCAGCAGAGGGTCCCTGGGTCCAAAGGACATGCCACTTTCCTGGCTCTTGTTTCTTGGTGGTGTGAGATCTGCATGTCTCTCTGCTCACATCTCTCTTTTATATCTCAAAAGAGATTGGCTCAAGACATAACCCTGCCTCAATGAGTCCTGCCTCATTGACGTAACTGACGCTAATCCCGTCTCATCAGCATCATAGAGATAGGATTTACAACACATAGGGTAAATTTTGTCAGATGACAAAAATGGTGGACAATTACACAATACTGGGAATCATGGCCCAGCTAAGTAGATAGATATTTTTGGGGGACACAATTCAATCCATGACAGTTCCCTATTAGTAGGATGATAAATGAGCTATTTGCTAGTATATCCAATTTATCTAGCAGTAAGGATTTACCGAACAGAGAATTCAAGATATTAGAATAAACATATAAACAAATACCCAGATGGTAGGCGTGAGAAGTTAATAATCCTGGCAGAAGAATATGTTACATACAAAAATATCATGAGTGCATGAAGAACAATCTGAGCATTTGTCAAATCAAAAATGTGTTCAAAGCAAAAATCATGTTTGTATGACGAACAGTAGAGCACCACTTAAGAGAAACGAGTACCCTGGATCTGAGTAATGAGAAATTCCTGTCACAAGCCAATATAACAGCTCAAGAGATGACATAAAAGATGAATCAAGGAATTTTGAGGCTATTACCAGGTAGATTTGAAGCTCATTATTGAAGTCCTATCTCAGGTTATCTAAGAGAGTTTTTTCCTCTAATTTAACCACTTAGTGTAAGAAGCACATATAAAAAAGTATTCTGCTAGTCAGGAGCAGGTTACCCAGTAAGCAAGGTAGCACAGGCTTCCTAAGTAAGAACAAGTAATCCCATGCATACCTTGCTTATTGGGCAATCTGTCCCTGCTGCTAGTGGATGTGGACTTATCACAATAATACACTTGTAAAATTTTTACTCATTTCTGTCATTTATCTCAGACCTTTACCCTTCCATTCTTTTTAGGAAGCACTTACGTGCAAACCATTGTGCAAAGTTTAAAATACCAAATATGCCTTAAAGAAATTAGAGTTTTAAACCACTTTATGTTCTCCTTAATTTTTGGGTTTCACTAGGTTGGAGCAGACTGTACCACAGCAAGAGCCTATTGGCCAAGTCATGGGGCTGGCCAAAGGTGGCAAGGATATTAACAGGCCTAGCTGTCAGTATAGAGAGAAGCTCTAACCTTTGGTTAGCAGTGGATCTCTTTAACCACTGTGCCACGAGAGCTCCTTCTAAAACTTTATAGTACTATAAATATATATATATTTTTATCATTGATACAATTTTTTTTTCTTTCTTTGGATATTCTTGGCAAAAGCTCAGATAGGCCTTGCATTAAGTTCCTAGGGATGCCATAACAAAATACCACAACAGGGTGGCTTTTAAAAACAGAAATTTATTGTCTCACAATAAACTGGAGGCTCAAAGTCCAAATGAATATGTTGTCTGGATCAAGCTCCCTCTGACATCTCTATGGAAAGATCCTTTCTTGTCACTCCCAGCTTTTGGTAGCCCCAGGCATTCCCTGGCTTGTAATGCATTGCAATGCATTTTCACATGGCTGTCCCTCCTATAGAAACCCTGGTGGCATGGTGGTTAAGAGCTACGGTGCCTAACTAAAAGGTCAGCTGTTTGAATCCACCAGTTGCTCCTTGGAAACTCCATGGGGCAGTTCTATTCTGTCCTATAGGGTCACTATGACTCAATGGCAAAGGTTTTTGTTCCCTCTTTTGGAACCCTAGTGGCTAAGTATTAAGAGCTCAGCTGCTAACCAAAAGGTTGGCAGTTTGAATAGCAGCTGCTCCTTGGAAACCCAATGAGGCAGTTCTACTCTGTCCTATAGGGTCGCTATGAGTTGGAATCCACCGCAAAGAGTTAGATTTGGTTTTTGGAGTCCTTCCTTGGGAGCCCTGGTGGTCCAGTGGTTAAGAACTTGGTTGCTAACCAATAGGCAGGCAGTTTGAATCTACCAGCCATTCCCTGGAAACCCTATGGGGCAGATCTACTCTGTCCTATGAGGTCTACTATGAGTTGGAATTGACTTGGCAGCAACAGGTTGGCTTACAGGGTCTCTCTTTGTCTATCTTTATGTGGCTTTTGTCCTCTTTTATAAGGACACCATTTAGATTAGATTAGGACTCACCCGACTCCATGGGCAACAAGTCGGTTGGTTTGGTTCTATGTCAGTATGACCTCATATTAACTGATAACTTCTTCAAAGACCCTATTTCTAAACAATGTTATAGTCACAGGTACCAGAGGTTAAGATTTCAACATATCTTTTTGGGGGACATTTCAATCCATAACAGTCCTTAAGGCTTGAACACAACTTGAAAAGCATTAACAATTAAGGCTAAACAAACACATATGTCTTTAAGAAAATCATTAACACATTCAAAATTAATTTTTTAGTCAGAAAATAATGTCTAAAACATATATATATCACTGAAAAGCATTACATCTTTATATCCTTAATATTTCATGAACTTTGTGTCTAGTACCCCCAAACAGGACCTATTTTTCCACACCAAAAAAGCCAAGCCTATTAGCATTGATGATTGCAAATGGTTGCACTAAAACAACTGACTTTATGGATTATGTGAAAGCACGTTCCTAAGGCTTTTTAAAAATATCTTTCTATTATAAACATAACACATTCACTGTAGAACTTTTGGAAACTCTGTACAAGTGTAAAGAAAATTATTATAACCCATAATCACATTGCTCATAGCTCACCACCATTAACATTTTTGTATTTTTACTTTTTCCAATTTCTTTCTCCCTCTTGCCTACTTTTTTCCCACTTACTTTTTATTATGAGCAGACTATGGCATTACATAATCTTTCAAATCATGCTTTTTACTATCATATTCTAAAAAGACTTTTTAAAAAATAAGTATGAATTTGCTTCAACGTCAGGTAACTATTTTTCCTCCAGGTATTTTCCTAAGGACCCAAGCTCAAAACCTGGATCACTCGTACTTCTTTTTTTTTCTTATGGAAAGTCACTGAATTCTATCAATTTTTTCCTTTCTATTCCTATTACCACGGCCCTGGGTCAGGCCCTTGTTTCCTCAACTCTATTATATTTAAATCGTTTTCTGACTAGTCTCCTTCTTTCTAGTCTCTTTCCTCTATAATCTGTTTTATATACCACAGTGCTTTATTACCATGCTCAAAAACGCTGACTGGGCCTACATTCTACAGCCAAGGTCCCAACCTGGAGCTCTGAGGCTGGATATATAGTCTGCAAATGTTTTATTAGAGGTCCGCAGTGTTCTGAAGACAGCTTTTAATTAGCTGGACTCTTTTAGATGGGGCATGTGCTTCACAGATTTGTGTTATCTGCTTAGAATCTAGACTTCCAAGTATTCATGAGCAAATTTTGCATTGTACAACTCCAGGACACACGGTGCACATAACACCTCCCCTTGGGTTGTGTAGTGTCCAACCTATACACAACTCTACCCGGAGGACTTGCTGAAGCCTACTGCATTTGAGGTTTTATATTCTGGTCTACACAATATGAGAAAGAAAACTGATATCTATTAGTCACCATAATGACTAATGAAGCTCATCCTACATCATGGTCTTGAAAAGGCTGACATTCCTAAAAGCTTTGCACTTTAAGATAAGCCTTAAAGAACAGAAAGATTCAAAAAGCCTTGAATTCCAAGATAAGCCATAAAGTTAATTTTTAGTCAAAGGACAGAAACATCATGTTTTTCTTTTAAACAAAATGGTTCTTTTAATCATAAGCTATCCAATTAGAATCGTCAACTACCATATCTGACCTTGTAATTTTATATTTCAGGTATTTCTTATTTTTGTTTTTGATTAGGTAAACCAGTTCTGTACTAATGTTCTTCTTGCAAATGCAAGTTAAAACTGTAATCAGTTCTCAAATTTGTCTCTGATTCCTTGAATCATAATTCTATGCTCTTTACAATATTCACTCTATATCCTGAAAGTTTTCTCCTCTGCATAAATATTGCCCTGAGACATCCTGCCTTATTTCTCCCTTAACATCAATTTCACAATTCTTTGCTTCATTTTTCCTCCCAGTGATCCCTCTGCTCTCTTCTTAA
This sequence comes from Loxodonta africana, assembly GCF_030014295.1. NCBI lineage: Eukaryota > Metazoa > Chordata > Mammalia > Proboscidea > Elephantidae > Loxodonta > Loxodonta africana. The sequence continues at coordinate 107,174,713 of NC_087345.1, read as the reverse complement.
CCCACATCATATCCATTCCTCAAGGCCTATTTCAATCCTGCTTCCCTCAAGAATGATTCTTTAACCCCCTTAGTTTTCATCCTTTCTTCTCTGAACTCTTTCTGTTCTTACAGTCTGTCTACCTTATCATTTACTTGACACTAGGCAAATTCTACATGTCACGTATTTTTCTTTTATTTTTAGTAATTACATTTTTTATTATAAAAGCAATACTTGTTCGATTTATAACAAAGAATATAGAGGAGCAAAATGAAATGTTGAATCACTTGTAATAAAACGATAAACATGAAAGAAAAAAATTAGATGAATATTTATATAATCTTGATTTAGAAAATAATATTGGAATCGTAATTCCCTGTCCTTGAGCATAGGGAATGTGACCCAGATGGAGCTGGGCTCACGTGGGCTAAAAAGGACTCACAAGGTCACATCAACTGGGCCCTGAGGTATGAAGACAATAGCTAGGATAATCTTGGGAAATATCTTTTTGGGAACCCCTCACATAAAGCCAATCAAACAGAACGCAAAAGACTTTCCAGTCTTATCTTTTTCTACTAGCATTTAGTGAATAGAAATTTGTTGGACCAATGAAGACTCTCCTGACTCTTGTTTACTGAAACCTGTACCAGTGATTGTTAAGAAAGATGATTCAAAATGTAAGATCCATGGTTTCTAGCTAATTCTGTGAAAAGGTGAAGCTTCCAATGGTTTTGCCAATTTTGTAATATTAATATATACTGATGACTCTGAAATGTTCCTTGGACTTGGACAGCCATGTCTCTAGCAGCATGCTGGTCTGTTTTCCCGTGCTTGCTTATTCTGTAATATTTCCTTGGACTTGGACAGACATGGCCCTAGCAGCATGCTTGTCTGCTTTCCTACTTTTGGCTCTTTAAATATATGCTGAATAAAACTTTCTTTTTGGTTTACTAAACTTTATGATGTTTTAACCCTACAGCAATCTAGAGGTGGGAAGGACCATCTATCTACCTGTTGGACTTTAAGTATTAAAGTCTTCAATACTTTCAATATCTGAAGAAATCTACCTTGTTTTCAAAAAGTTTAAAAAGGAAGATTTTTTTCCCCCAGGGAAAATATGGTAAAATCTCTTGAGTAATGCATAATAAATAAAACACCTTCAAACAACCATAAATTGCCACTCCATACGTTCCAGTCCATGGAGTTGGTATGGTCAAAATAAGACTTGTGAGGTTCCCCTCCCTTGTAATTTCTATGCACATCCTCTACCCTAGCCCCAGATGTCATCCCTTGGAGTTATCTTTATTATCAACAATGGATATTTTCTCAAGGTTGTGTTATACTTATGAATCTATAATATGTAATCGAAGCAAAAAACAGTGAATTTACTGTGCAAACACAAGACAGTTTCCAGGAAATCTTTCAGCTTTCCCTTCCAGATCCACAATATTGGAGCTTAGGTAGGGCAACTTGGTTGGGAATGTGCAAAGGATACAGGGCTAGGAGACTTGTTTTGGCCTAATTCTTCAGGAAAGATTGAAAAAAAAGTCATTTGTCCACATCAAAGTATACATGTGAAAGAGCTAATAGTAATTATGGAGATGCTAAAGCCAACCCAAACCCTCTCTTGTCACTGTCCCCCTTCCAAACAGATTGCCACTCCAAAGCCCAAATACGTAGAAATTCTGATGATACCACTGCTGTCTGGCAAATATATCCTACTCTCAAATCCATGCCACCCTCCTTCAGAAGGCAGAAGTGAAGAAAGAAAATAATAGCAATTGATATTTATTAAGCATTTACTGTATGCCAGATGCTATTTTACATGCTTCATATTTAATAACATTTCATCTTCTCAACAATTTAGGAGGTATTATTGGCCCCATTTTACAGATGAGGAAACTGAAGCACAGAGACACTAAGTAACCTGCTCAAGCTCACAAAGCTAATAAATAGTAGAGTCAGGATTTTTAACCCAGCAGTCAGGCTTCAATAGCCATACCCTTAGCAACTACGACTATATTGCTTGAAAAAGGACAAGGACTGGGGAGGATGGGGGTATTGGAGGAATGAATTACAAAGGGTCATGTGCTAACTTTTGGGGTTACTGGCTATATATGTACATTATCTTGATTGTGGTTATGGTTTCATGGGTATATACATATGTAAAATCTCTTTAAATCATACGCTTTAAGTATGGTATGTAGTTTATTGTATATCACTTATACCTCAATAAAGCTATTTATAAAAAATAAAAGGGGGAACAAGGGTAAGCGGGTGAAGGGAGAGACTCAAAGGACTCAAAGGAATAGCTACTGTTTATTTTACACTTAAGGAGCCTGGGTAGTACAAGTGGTTTGAGATTAGCTGCTAACCAAAAGGTTGGTGGTTTGAACTCGCCTAGTGGCTCTTCTTCAGAGCCCTGGTAGTGTTGTGGTTAAGAACTTGGCTGTTAACTAAAAGGTTGGCAGTTTGAATCCACCAGTAGCTCCTTGGAAACCCTATGGGGCAGTTCTACCATGTTCTATACGGTCGGTATAAATTGGAATTGATTCAACGGCAACAGGGTTTTTTTTTGGGGGGAGGGTTAGTGTTTTTTTTTTTTTTTTTTCCAGAAGAAAAGATTACAGCCAAAAAACCCTATAGAACACATGCGGTCCCCGTGAGTTGGGGACAGACTCCACAGCAGCTAACAGCAACAACAACAACATTGAACACTTATGTACTGAGTACATTCAACCCTGAGAACCAACTTATAAACTATTACCACCCTTATTTTACAGCTGAGGGAGCCGAGGCTTGCAGAGGTTAATTATCGTAGGAGAACCCTGAAGGCCTGAGAATTTTCTGTGGTGACCCCTGCATGTTCTCGCTGCCTGCAGGTGTTGGTATTCCACTCCTTACCCAGAATCTTAGCCCCTTACTGTTCCTCCCCAGGCATCTTGATAAGTCCAGACTGACCAGACAATGACTGCTAATCCCCAAGAACAATTCCTTCCTCTTCCAAGAAGCTTTTCTAGCCAACTATTCCAGAAACTAGCTGAACTTTGGTGGCCTCCACCCCCCACCCCGCCGCTTGCTCGAGTTCTATAAAATTCTTGTCCATTCCTTCCCCAAGATAGCTCTTTCCCTCCTTCAAGAGCATTCTGCATGCCCAGCATTTTGGAATAAAGTTTTATGCTAAGGGTGCTCTGATTGATTTTTCCCCCCACATTAATTTTGCCAAAACCGCACAGCTAGGAAAAAGTAGAAACCCTGATGGCGTAGTGGTTAAGAGCTACGGCTGCTAACCAAAAGGCTGGCAGTTCGAATGTACCAGGTGCTCCCTGGAAACCGTATGGGGCAGTTCTACTCTGTCCTATAGGGTCTCTATGAGTTGGAATCAACTTGACGGCGATGGGTTTGGTTTTTGTTTTTTGGTGTAAGTAAAAGTACAGCCAGGATTCAGACCCTGATCTGTTAACTGCTATCCGATGCTTTAAAAGTCACTGGTTGAGTTGTTTGTTTGTAACTGGAAAGGACTTTTCTCATAGAAGTGATTCCATGGTCTGAAGCGAGCCCTTTCGGCCATTATAACCATCCTGAGCTGCCCTAAGTGGAGGAAACAAAGCAACAATGAAATAAAAGATTGGACTGGAGTGAATGAAAAGGTAGGTTTTGATAGAGTGACCATATAATTTATTATCCAAAACAGGCTCTGGAGAGTGAAAGGAGTGCTATTAATAATTACAAGGGGATGACAGGCATAGACAGGGACTGTCCTGTACACAACAGGACATATGGCCACCCTAGGTGTAGGTCACAACTGGAAGACTTTGAGCAAGTCCCCTAACCTCCTTGAGCTCCAATTTCTTCATTGTAAAATGGGGATATCCATACCTAGCTCAAGGGTGGTTGTGAGAATGACATAAGGTGAGTGTATGGTGCACACTTCAGTTTGTAAAAAAAAAAAAAAAAAAGAGTTGATGTTGAGTCGATTCCAACTCATGCCAACCTCATGTGTGTCAGAGTAGAACTGTGCTCCATAGGGTTTTTGATAATTGATTTTTCAGAAGTTGATTGCCAGGCCTTTCTTCAGAGGTGCCTCTGAACCTCCAATCTTTTGGTTAACAGTTGAGCATGTTAACCATCTTTATTACCTAGGGACTCCTGAATTTGTAACCAAAACCCAAATCAAACTCGTTGTCGTTGAGTTGATTCCAATTCATAGAGACCCTACAGGACAGAGTAGAACTGCCTCATAGAGTTTCCAAAGAGCACCTAATTGATTTGAACTGCTGACCTTTTTGTTAGCAGCCATAGCTTTTAACCACTAAGCCACCAGGGTTTCCTGAATTTGTGAAGCACCACATAAACATAACTTTTTCTAATAACTAATGTTACTGACTTGAGGTCTTTGTTATATTAGAACACTTACCACACTAGACATTAATCATTGATTTATGTTGATCTCCTGCTTGGTACTATGCCTATCTTGGCAGTCCATTCATAGCCACAGTAAAGCAGAGAAAGCAAACCAGGTTGTAGGAGGTCGTAGTTATTCATTCTATTCTCTTACAAAAGCGCACAAACCGCCTAGGGAATAAGTTCTACTTCCTTCCTTCTTTCTATTGAAGTAAAAAAATAAGTCGGTGTTGGTGATTCTTACCAAAAGAAGTCCTGATCATCAACCCAGTTGGAAAAGTTCACTTTGTAAGCGGGAAAGTCTCAAACTGGAGGCACTCGTGTCAGATGTAAGAATGATGGGGCCAACGTGCATTTCCAGGAAACAAAAGGTCAGGATGTAAACCATTTGTTCGTGGGAAGAATGTGTCAAGATGTAGGTAATTTGTTCTCCTCCAAAAATATGTTCATGACTGCAATCATGTTTAACCTAACTGGTTGGCAGCACTCACCCTCGTGGTAACTCACTCCCACCCAGCCAAGTGGCTGACTTTTACATTTCTACTCTATAACAGGACTTAAAGCCGAAGCTGATCTCATCTATAATCAATCATTAACTTCCTACCTTTCCTTTGTTCTCTATGTATATAGACCCCTCTCTCAGCTGGAATGGCGGAGTGCTTTGTATTTTTACTTAGGACTGCCCAGCTTGAACTGTATTATTCCTTAATAAAACTCTTTTTTTTTTTTAACGCCTAACAGAGAGTACGAGATTTTCTTCTTTGACATTTCCTGGTCAGTACCCAAGAAGTCCTTGAGCACAAATCTCAATTTACCTTTTATTTACAATCCAAAACTAGGTTATCTCATCCTTTGTTTACTACTCAAACTCCCCCCTTCACTGCCGCCCCCCCCCCCGCCGCCACTTTCTTCTAAAAAAAAAGATGGTACTAATTAGACCAGGAACTCTTTAGCCTTCCTTGACTATATACTTCATTTTTCATTATACTAGTATTACCTTGAGGAGGTAGCTCATTTCTACGGTAACTAGTACCTGCCTCAAAAGTTCCATTTTGTGGAGCCCTTTGACCCACCCTCTTGGTCAGCCTCCAATGTGTCCTTGGCTTACTTGAGACTTGGCTGTCTTATGTCTGAAACGTAATTTGATCTTTATTACTTTATCTCATGTTTGCTAGGCAACTATCCAGCTTCCTTCTTCTATATTGCTGACCATGGCAATTTTTCCATGGAAATGAAAATACTTCAGGTATCCAGGTCTACATGTCCTTGTTCTTTATTTTCCAATACTTTTAACCAAATACAATTATTCTTTACAATTCTATGTAAATTTCCTATATACTGTTATGATTCATTTAGTCATGCATTCAACAAATATTTATTGAGTACCTATTATATGGAGTCCCTGGGTGGTGCAAACAGTTAAGGTGCTCAGCTGCTAACCAAAAGGTTGGAGGTTTGAGAGCACCCAGAAGCACATTGGAAGAAAGGCCTGGCAATTTGCTTCTGAAGAATCAGTCACTGAAACCCCTAAGGAGCACAGCTCTGCTCTGACACACATGGGGTCACCATGAGATGGAATTGACTCTATGGGAATTGGAGACTGGAGACCTAGTGTATGACAAGCATCAGTCTAGGCAGAAGGATACAACAGTGAACAAAACAAAGTACTTGTTCTCATGGAGTTTACCTTTAGCTGGGGAAGACAAAAAAAAAAAAAAATCACAAATAAAATAATATATCAGTTAGATGCTATGTAGAAAAATGAGGAAGAGTAAAGGGGTTAGATTGTCCTGGGGTAGGAGGCATATTATTTTATAGACAGTGATCAGGGAAGGTCTCACCATAAAGGTAAGGGAGCAAGCTATTTGGCTATGTCATGAAACTGTTCCAAGCAGAGGGAAGAGTAAGTGCAAAGGCCCTGGGCGGAAGCATGCTTAAACGTGTTCAAAGAACAGAGAACACACCAGTGTAGCTGAAGCCAAGTGACCAAAAGGAAGAATGTAAGGGGCTGAGACAAGGAGGACTGAGGATAAATTGTAAAATCATAGTCCATTGAATAAACTTTTGGCTTTTAGTCTAAGATTTCATTGGAGGTTTTGAGTCAAAGTGTGACATGTTCTGCCTTGACTTTTAACAGAATTACTCAGGATACTTATGAAGAATAGACACATAGAAGTATGGAGATCAAGTAGGAAGCTATTGCAATGATCAGGGCAAGAAATGATGATGGTTTCGACCAGAGTTAGTAGCGGTGATCCGATATTCTCTGCTTTTAGCCATGATCCATTTGACATCAGCAATGATATCCCTTTTTCCACATCCTCTTTGGGTCCGGCTTGAATTTCTGGCAGCTCCCTGTTGATGCTGCAACCGTTTTTGCATGATCTTCAGCAAAATTTTACTTGTGTATGATATTAATGATATTCTTTGATAATTTCCACATTTTGTTGGATCACTTTTCTTGGGAATAGGTACGAACATAAATCTCTTCCAGTTGGCTGGCCAGGTAGCTGCCTCTCAAATTTCTTTACATAGACAAGTGAGCACCTCTAGTGCTGCGCCCATTTGTTGAAACTCATGAGGAACCTGTACATAGACCAAGAGGCAGTTGTTCAAACAGAACCAGGGGATAGTGACAGGTTTAAAAAAATCAGGAAAGGTATGCTTCAGAGTTGTATCCTTTTACCATACTTATTCAATCAGTATGCTGAGCAAATAATCTGAGAAACTGACTATATGAAGAAGAATGGGACATCAGAATTGGAGGAAGACTCATTAACAACTTGCAATATACCGTTGACACAACCTTGCTTTCTGAAAATGTAAGCACTTACTGATGAAGATCAAAGACCACAGCCTTCAGTATGGATTACACTTTAACACAAAGAAAACAAAAATCCTCACAACTACCAATAAGCAACATCATGAAAAATGGAGAAAATATTGAAGTTGTCAAGGATTTCATTTTACTTGGATCCACAATCAATGCCTATGGAAGCAGCAGTCAAGAAATCTCTTTGGTGAAGGGTAAGGCAGTACACAATGGTTGGAGGAAAAAAAAAAAAATCAAATGATGCATTGCATTGGGCAAATCTGCTGCAAAAGATCTCTTTAAAGTGTTAAAAAGCAAAGATGTCACTTTAAGGACTAAGGTGCACCTGACCCAACCCATGATAGTTACAATCGCCTCATACTTGTGTGAAAGCTGAACAATGAATAAAGAAGACCAATGAAAAATTGATGCCTTTGAATTGCAGTGTTGGTGCAGAATATTGGATATACCATGGATTGCCAGAAAAACAAACAAGTCTGTCTTGGAAGAAGTATAGCCAGAATATTTATTAGAAGCAAGGATGATGAGGCTTTGTCTCACATGCTTTGGACTTGTCATTGGGAGGGATCAGTCTCCTGGAGAAGGACATTATGCTTAGTAAAGCAGAGGGTCAGGGAAAAAGAGAAAGACCCTCAAAGAGATGGATTGACACAGTGAATGCAACAATGGGCTCAAGCATTATAATGATTACAAGGATGGTACAAGTTTGGACAGTGTTACGTTCTGTTGTACATAGGGTTGCCATGAATCAGAACTGACTCAACGGCACCTAACAACAGCAATAGCAGTGAAGTAGTAAGAAATGGCCCAATTATGGATATATTATGTTTTGAATTTAATGCCACTAAGATTTTTTTTTTTTTTTAAGATTTGCTAGAGGAGCCCTGGTGGCTCAGTGGTTAAGTGCTTGGCTCCCAACCAAAAGGTTGGCAATTTGAACCCACCAGCCACTCTGAGGGAGAAAGATGTAACGGTTTGCTTTTTTAAAGATTTACAGCCTTGGAGACTGTATGGGCCAGTCCTGCTCTGTCCTATAAAGTCTGTCCTGGAGGATTTTATCTTAAGAATAAATAAAGAAATGTTCAGGTTTGTCATGCATAAACTCGTTTAGTTTATTGCAAGGTAGTCATGGTAAAGCATGCAAGTAAGACCTCAAGACATTTATTTAGCTTTGTAGAATCAGAATTAACAATTACAAGTTAGTTTATATGTTCGAGTCCAGATCTTTAGACTTTAGTCTTTTATCTTTAACAAGTAGTCTCCCAGAGGAGACTTGACTGCCTCTCGAACTCAGAGGAGGTCCCCCGTAGGTAGAACCTGAGGTCAATTGTGTGACAAGTATCTTAGAGGGCTTCTCAGTCTTCAGACAGCCAGAAAGACCTTTTGTTTCTGTCTTCTTCTTTGAAAATGAGCAGAAATCCATGGGTTTACTATATACCATATGTGTTGTCAGGTTCAGCTATAATTGGTTTGTTTTACTGCCAATTAAAGATTTGTTGTATGACATATTTATGTTTTGTTAATTTATATTATGTTTTATTGCCAGTTAGGGAATTGTTGTATGATATATTTATATTCTTGTTTACTACATGTTGCCAAGCCCAAATAAATTAATTAAGAATTATGGGAATTAGGTTTTTTCCCCAATTTATAGAGATTTAATTAATGTTACACACTGTTATCACAGAATGCAGGCACATAGCCCAATTTAGGAAAGTTATTTATGACCTACTTCACATAGTTCTATTATCTTATTTTCAAGGTTAGAACAGCTTTCTAATGACTTAAAATTAATGATTAGACAGTGTCATAGAAGTATATATATATGTTTTTATTTTTAAGTTCAGAAATTCCCTATTTCTAGCTTCACATTATAAATGACTTATGTATAGGTTTTTGAAAGTGTTATAAAACACCATAATGTAAAAACATTAATAGAAGCATATTTAATAATGACTTACACATACATGTTTTAAGACATTACAAAATCAGATGTGATTTGAGAGCATACAGAAAGCCTACATAACAGGGTTGCTATGAGTTGGAATTGACTTCATGGTAACAAGTTTGGTTTTTGGTTTTGGCAGATTTGTTAAGAAGGAACCCTGTGGTACAATGGTTAAGCGCTTGGCTACTAACCAAAAGGTTGTTAGTTTCAACCCATCTGTTGCTCTGTGGGTGAGAAGACCTGGTGATCTGCTCCTGTCAAGGTTATAGTCTAAAAAACCCCATGGAGCAATTTTCAGTACTATAGGGTCACTGTGAGTCAAAATTGACTCATTGGCACCTAACAAGGACAATAACAAAGATTTGCTAAAGGATTTATGTAGGGTGTGAGAGAAAGAGAGAAGTCAAAGATGACTCCAAGGTTTTTACTCTAAACATATGAAAGAAAGTTGTTCTTAACTGAGATACCCATTGCCGTTGAGTCGATTCCGATTCATAGCAACACTATAGGACAGAGTTTCCAAGGAGCAACTGATGGATTCAAACTGCTGACATTTTGGCTAGCACCCAAGCTCTTAACCACTGCGCCATCAGGGCTTCAATAGAAATAGGGAACCCTATATATCTCAAGGAAGAAATCAGGGGTTTGCTTTTTGACAAGTTGAATTTGAGATGTCGTAATGGTTAAGAGCTATAGCTGCTAACCAAAAGATCGGCAGTTTGAATCCACCAGGCACTACTTGGAAACTATATAGGGCAGTTCTACTCTGTCCTATGGGGTTGCTATGAGTTGGAATTGACTTGACAGCAATGGGTTCTTTTCTTTTTTTGGTTTTATCTGACATCCAAATGGAGATGTTGAACAGGTTCAGAAGAGAGGTCCAGGCTGGAGATATAAATTTGGGAATTACCAGCTTGTAGATGCTATTCAGAGCCAAACCTGGAGATGGTATTCAAAGCCATGCAACTAGTTAGGTGTACCTAAGGAGAAAGGGTAGACAGGGAAGACAAGACATCTAAGGAGTAAGCGCAAGGGCGCACCAAAGCTTAGAGTTTGGGAAACGTAGAGGAATTAGTAAAGGATACTGAGAAACAGCAGCTAATGAGGTAGGAGGTGAATCAAGAGTCATCAAGAGTCCCAGAAGACAAGTGAAAAAATGTTCATAATCATAGTCTAATGTAATAATCTTTCTTTTTCACTTTATCAAATGATATCAATTTATTTGTTTGTCTCCTCTACTAGACTGTGAAGTTTTTGAAACCTGGGTATGTACCATGTCCATCACTCTATCTCTAGGACCTATAGTTAGCTTGGTGCCTGACTCATATTTGACTTTTTAAAAATAAAAATTTTCTTAAAAAAAAAACAGTTTGTTTTGAAAAAAATTTAAACTAGGGGAAAGTTTCAGGAATAGTACAATGGACTCCAGGACCCCCTTCACCAAGATTGTCAATTGTCTGTAAACATTTTGCCACATTTACTTTTTTCCCCTGTATTTCTTTCCCTTTGAAATTAAGTTGCAGACATCATAGCCCATCATGCCTAAATAATTTAGTGTCAGTCTGCTAAGAAAAAGGATATTATCTTCCAAAACCACAATAAAATTACCAAAGCCAGGAAATTTCACATATATAGGTAATTATCTATACACAGTCCATATGCAAATTTTGCCAGTTGTTCCAGTAATATCCTCTGTACCAATCCTCCCTCCTTTTGCATGTTTCATTTAGTTTCTAGTCTTTTTAGTCTCTTTTCATCTGGAATAGTTCCTCAGACTTTTCATCTTCTATGACCTTGACATTTTTGAATGCACAGACGGACAAGTTTTTAGGGTGTTTCTCAATTTGGGTTTCCACATTATTTAGTTTCCAGAATTTTTGGCAGGTAAATACATAATTGATATTGTATGCATATTAGAAACTCAATGTTGGTTGAAACACTATGACAGTAACTCCCAATTTCTTAAAGGAGACCTATATCAAGTCAGAAACTAATGAGTCTGAGCTATTATCCTACTTGCACAATTCAGATAGATATATAGATGGATGGATATGTACATAGATAGATACATAGATACATACTGTTACCAAGTGCCAATCTGACACAAAGTGTCCTTGTCTTTTCCTGAGTAAGAATACACACGAAAGGCAAACTTTATATTCAGCAAGCTTTATTTTGCTTGAGTCAAGAAAAAGGAGTCAGCGAGGACCTGAGCCTCTCCAAAAGACTGACTCAAAAAGGGAAGCAAGGCTAAGGCTTATATGGGTTTGATGGAGACAATAGAGTAATGAATATTTAGTGGGTTTCTTTCAAGGGGTGGGTACCTCTCAGAATGGTGGTGTATACTAATTAGGTTGCATGCATCTGGAATCTAAGATTGAACATGCTGATATTCAAGATGGAGTCCTCTGTGCAGCCCTTGACATCACTTATTACGGGATATAGCTCAAGCACAGTTGATCTTCGGCACTATATCACCATCTTTGGAGGGCTAAGGAAGGTTAAACAGTGATCACACTTTGTTCTGCAAATGCGGAGCCTGTAAAGGGGGAGGGGACTAGAAAAACACTAAGAAGGAGATAGTAATTCATGGGTTGTTTCAATCTTATCTCACGTTAACAGGGTGGGTTCCTGTTTACCCAACTTCTAGATGGTAATCTTTTAACAGCTCTTTTGTTCAGCTGCAGGCACAGTTAACCCTATCTGTCTCAATACTAACAGAAACACCAGGTCTCTGGATTAGAGACTAGAGTTTTATTTACTCACAGTAATTAAAGCACCAGAGTACCTTTGCAGTGTTTGTCCCCCATGCCTGGAACCCTGCAGGTGACGTGTTGTCAGCTAGATGGATAAGCCTACATGTATGACAGGATCACACTGTACAAGAGGGACCATGAAAACATGGGTCCGGGAGTTCATATAAAAAACCAAAAAGCCAAACCCATTGCGGTTGAGTCAATTCTGACTCATAGTGACCTGTGGGACAGAGTAGAACTGCTTCTTAGGGTTTCCAAGGAGCAGCTGGTAGATTCAAACCGCCGACCTTTTGGTTAGCAGTCGTAGCTCTTAATCACTTTGCCACCAGGCCTCCAGAAACTTATATAGGAAAGGGATAACCATCCTTCTCTGCAGGGCCCTGGGGGCACAGAGCTGAGGTTGCTAATGAAAATGTTGGTAGTTCGAATCTACCAGCAGCTCCAGAGACCCTATGGGGCTGTTCTGCTCTGTCCTAAGGGTCAAATTGCAATGCTTTGGTTTTATTTTTTGGTTCCCCTCCCAAATGGAAGGTGAAAAATCTTTGCTCCTTAATGTAAACAAGTTCTCCCTGGGAGCAGAAGGGGAAGGATCCTGAATTCTTCTCTTTAGGGTCTAAATATATGTTTCCAGGGGAAAAATAAGACCAACTTCTCTGAGTTCCTAGTGCAAGGTTTTCTCCACTTTTGAAATGTAAACATACAGGGAGATAATTCTCTAAATCACTCTGGAGGTCACTCTAGGGAGGAGGGGGAAGTTTCTATCCTGGAATATAAGGCTTTGGCTCCAGGTAAGATAAACAAACAAAAAATCAAATTGAACCCATTGCACTGAGTTGATTCTGACTCAGAGAGAGTAGAACTGCCCCATAGGGTTTTCAAGGAGAGGCTGGTGGGTTTAAACTGCCAACCTTTTGGTTAGCAGCTGAGATCTTAACCACTGGGCCACCAGGGCTCAAGATAAGATAAGACAGAAGATTTATTAACCTCTGTTGATGTTGTTGTATGCCGTGGAGTCAGTTCGGACTCATAGTGGCTCTCCAGATGAAAGCAAATGTCTCCACAACCACTGCCGTGAACAGCAAATGCTTCTGGGGGAAGTAAAAGCAAACGTTCTCATATCTCTAGTTTCCATGGCTCAAGAGGCTGTGACTTTGCTAGAACATTAACAAATTCAGGGAAAATGTATTTTCCCACAGACTATAGTGCAAAATTTTGGAAGGGGTAAGATTTGTTTTTGGTAACACAAGGGCATCCTTTCTGCAAGTTTTTCCTCCTGTTTGGTGCATCTTTCCTTCACCTCTGGTGTTCTTAAGACACTCTACTCTATATCACTTCTATTTTGGGCTATGGACCCACTTCCCAAATGCTCTCTATTACAAGATTACTTTGTGCCCTGTCCCCAAATTTAAAAGTTTGATACTTTTAAGGTAGAACATCTCTGCTAGTTGTTAGAAGAAAAGCAAATAAATCAAAAAAATTGCCATAAGTGAATTATGTGCTTTTAATCTTGCAGGACATTTTTTCAAGAATACCAATACCTATCTTATGGACTGGGGGGGAGTTGTTGAAAAAGTGAAACGAAGCTTGTCAAAGCATATTTGTAATTTGTAAATCACCATTGTCAAAGCAAAAATTCTCATATTCTGTTGAAGTAGAAAAGAAGTTTTACTGAGGGACAGTACAGCTTGAGTTGGGTAGCACTTAGTGAAAGTACAAAGTGCTCCACTGTTCTGAAGAAAAGGTGGAGTTTTTATACATTAGAGCTCAGCATGACTAAAACCACAAGTATTTCACAAACAATTCCTTTATAACGGTTGATCTGTTTTCTAATACACATTTCCTGAGAACAGTTTGTGCCAGCAATTTTCAAGAACATTTTGTCACAAACTTCCTGGAACGTTCTTGGCCTCATATTTTCCAAGAACAATCACTTCTCTTCATTTACCCAAGAGTGGTGTGCATTAACCCCTTATTGAGAGTTTGTTCTGTATGCCTCTACATTTTGAATTCTTGCTAGCACACCATATAAATGTAGATTTGTACAATAATTATTACTAATACTGCTGTACTGAGGCCTGGACATGGTAAGACACCACACTGTATCTTAATACCTGATTTATGTTAACTACCCCCATTTTAGTACATGTTGTTTTTGTTAGTTGCCTTTGAGTTGATTCTGACTCATGGTGACCCCATGTGTGCAGAGTAGAACTGATCCATAGGGCTTTCAATGTCGTGACCTTTTGGAAGCAGATCACCAGACCTGTCTTCCGAGGCACCTCTGGGTGGGTATGAACTGCCAAACTTTCAGCTAGTAATCAAGCGCTTAACTGTTTACACCACCCAGAGACTGGTTATAGTACACAAGCCTTCACTTTCCTGCTTTCCTTTTAATGGTCACAAGATAGCTGCTGCACCTACAGACTCACGTTTACGTTCTCAACAGAAAAAAAGGATGTCAGATCAAGTGTGAAGAAGGCAAAAAAGCTTTGTCCTTTAATTCAGAAAGGGACACCATCCCCATACTTATACCGTTGTCTCATTAGGCAGAACTGTGTCATATGACTAGCCGCCGATGCAAGGGAAGCTAGTTTTTAAAAGTGGGAGTGCACACTGCTACTTCAAATAATATCAGTGTAGTATTAAGAAATATTGGGGTGAGGGAGGTGAGTACTGTTTGATGAGACAACTAGCAGCATTAGCCCCAGTCATCAATTTTACTTCTAAGGCTGTTTCCTACAGCTATACTCATGGTCACAGAAACTGTTGGTGCTACACCTAGAGCACTGGATTCCTTGCTACCATTTTGGTGTGCCCATCCCGCCAGCAGCTATGGGTACTGTTCATAACGGATCACACCTACAGCCTTCTTCAGAGATTGCCCTTGGAAGATTGGTGCCACCTAAGCCGGAAGTGCCTGGGAGTTATGTGCTGATCCCCCATACATCCGGGGGAAGACAGTGACTATCTATGCGGGGGTATGACTTCCTTGTGTAAAGACAGACAAACTCTCCTTGCAGCTTATATTTAAGAGCTCCATGTAGGCTGGGAGCCCTGGTGGCACAGTGGTTAAGAGCTTGGCTGCTGTTATAGATTGCATTGTGTCCCCCCAAAATGTGTGTCAACTTGGCTATGCCATGATTTCCAATATTGTGTGATTGTCCACCATTTCGTCATGTTGCGATTTCCCTATGTATTATAAATCCTGCTTCTATGATGTTAATAAGGCAGGATTAGATGCAGATATGTTAATGAGGCAGAACCCAATCTACAAGATTAGGTTATATCTTAAGTCAATCTCTACTGAGATATAAAAGAGAGAAACTAACAGAGAGATAGGGGGACCTCATGCCACCAAGAAAGTAGTGCCAGGAGCACACATCCTTTGGACCTGGGGTCCCTGCACTGAGAAAAGCTTCTAGACCAGGGAAAGACTTATGACAAGAGCCTTCCTCCAGAACTGTCAGAGAGAGAAAGGCTTTCCCTGGAGCTGATGCCCTGAATTCGAACTTCTAGCCTGCTAGATTGTGAGAGAATAAATATCTCTTTGTTAAAGACATCCACTTGTGGTATTTGTTATAGCAGCACTAGGTAGCTAAGACAGCTGTTAACCAAAACGTTGGCAGTTTGAATCCACCAGCTGCTTCTTGGGAACTCTATGGGGGCAGTTCTATTCTGTCCTAGAGGGTCTATGCTATAGGGTCGCTATGAGTCACAACCGACTTGAAGGCAAAGGGTTTGATTTTTTGGTATGTAGGCTGAGTCTTGATTTCACCTGAGACCACTTTCTTAGTTTACTTCTTCCCTTTCCGTGTTCTGCTTCTTGCTCTCCTGAGTATCCCTGGAGTGCTCTTCAACTAAATCGTTTGCACAAGAATCTCCACCACAGACTCTGCTTCTAGGGAAACTGACCTAAGACACCCACACATGTGCAAAATGACACCCACAAGATTATTTATTGATTGCTTCATTTTTTGTAACAGGAAAAGGTTGTTAACAAGCTAAATGTCCATTGCAAGGAACTCCTGGGTGGCACAAACAGTTAAGCGCTCAACTAGTAACCAAAAGGTGGGTGGTTCAAACCCACTTAGAGGCACCTCAAAAGAAAGGTCTGGTGACCTACTTTCAAAAAATTAGCTCTTGAAAACCCTATGGAGCACAATTTCACTCCGATGCTCATGGGATTACCATGAGTCAGAATTAACTCGATGGGAACTGGTTCAGGGTACTGATTAAATAAAGCATGGCAAGACACAATGGGGTACTTACCACATTAGTTCTTAAGAAGAATGAAGTAGCTAAGCTTAGAAAATTGATTCATCTGGAGGCCGAAGGACAGGATAGGAAGCAGACATTTCATTTACCTTTTTTTTTTTTTTTGAGTTTTGAGCCATCTGAATGCATTGGAATTATACTTATTTGTTGGCCTGTTTCTCTCTTGACCAGGATTTGGCAAACTACAGCCCATAGCCAAGTCCAGCCCACGAATCTCCTCTGTAAATAAAGTTTTATTGGAACACAGCAATACGTATTTATTTATGCATTGCCTATGGCTGCTTTTGCAATACAATGACAGAGTTGAGTAACCTTTATAGAGTAATTGTTTGGCTCCTAAAGTATTTACTATCTGGCTCTTTACAGAAAAATTTGCTGACATCTGCTCTAGACTAGATTATACTGTCCATTAGGGTAAGGATGGCTGTTTTGCTTACACCTTCCAAGTATAGTGCTGAAAATTAAAGGATTCCAGTAAAAACTAATTAAGTAAATGAATGCTACGCACCCTACTAAGTAGTTTACATTATGATTTTAATCTTCACAACAACTTTGTGAGGTAAGTATTATTATCTACAGTTTACAGACAAGGAAATTGAAGCTCAGAGACATCTAGTGAGTTGCCTTATGCTCACACTACTGACAAGTAGCAAGCTGATACCTGACCCTAAGTTTTCCAAAATTTCTTCTTTGAATTTTATTTAGAAACAATTCGTTGATGCTAAAACTAGTGGGTGAAAGTCTGTTAAGGAACAGCACATAAAAATATTATCACACAAATTAATAATTACAAAAGATAGTAACTTTACAATGAAAAAAATTGATTGATCACAGATAACATCACCAATAATGGGCAAAATGACATTATTGCATCCTAATGTAATGAAATCAACAGCCATGGAAGCAACAGTCAGGAAATCAAAGGACACATTGCATTGGGCAAATCTGATGCAAAAGACCTCTTTAAAGTGTTGAACAGCAAAGATGTCACCTTGAAGACTAAGGTGTGCCTGACCCAAGCCATGGTGTTTTTAATCACCTCATATGCATGCAAAAAAAGCTAGATGATGAACAAGGAAGACTGAAGAAGAATTGATGCCTTTCAATTGTGGTGTTGGTGAAGAATTTTGAACATACCATGGGCTGCCAGAAGAACGAACAAATCTGTCTTGGAAGAAGTAGAGCTAGAATGCTCCTTAGAAACAAGGATGGCGGCACTACGTCTCACATACTTTAGGCATGTTATCTGGAGCGATCAGTCCCTGGAGAAGGACATCATGCTTGGTAAAGCAGAAGGTCATCAAAAAAAGAGGAAGACCCTTAATGAGATGGATTGACACAGTGGCTGCAACAATGGGCTTAAATACAACAGTTGTGAGGTTGGCGCAGGACCAGGCAGTGTTTCGTTCTGTTGTACTTAGGGTGGCTATGAGTCAGAACAGGCTGGACAGCACCTACCAACAACAACAATGCGATGGAATGAGAAAGATGTAACATCTCCTATATACAGTTGTCCCTCTGTATCCATGGGGGATTGGTTCCAGGAACCCCATGGACACCAAAATCCGAGTATGCTCAAGTCCCTTATATAATACACATAATTTGTATATAACCTACACACATCCTTCTGCATACTTTAAATCATCCCTGGATTACGTATAATACCTAATAATATGTAAATGTTATGTAAATAGTTGTTAATATTTATACCTAGCACTTAATGCTTTATCAGTCTTCGCAAGCTCAAACAATAAGTGCTTGAGAGAGACTGAGGCTCTGTGAAATGGAGGGAAGCGAAAACGGGGTATGTCTACACATCACTACATTCACGTGGATTCAGTGCAGTGCTCGGCATGTGGCAAATTCAAGATTTGTTTTTTGGAACGTTTTTTCCTGAATATTTTCGATCCATGGTTGGTTGAATCCGTGGATGTGGACCCTGTGGATACTGAGGGCTGACTGTAGTGTTTATGCCAAAAATGCACAATCTGAATCTAGTCACAAGGAAAAAGCAGAAAACCTCAAACCAAGGGACTTTCTACAAAATAACCCTTCAAAAATAGCAACGTCGTGAAAGACAAAGAAAAGCTGAGGAAGCTACAAAAAATTTTGAGATTAAAACAGTCTAAAGAGACATGAAGGAGCCTTGGAAGCACAATGGTTAAGAGCTTGGCTGCTAACCAAAAGGTCAGTGGTTTGAACCCACCAGTCACTAGGCGGGAGAAAAGACCTGTTGATCTGCTTCCAGAAAAATTACGGTCTAGGAAACCTGTATGGAGCAGTTCTACTCTATCATATAGGGTATCTTTCAGTTGAAATCCACTTTACAGCACATAACAACAACAACTAGACATAACAACTAAAAGCGATGTGTGATATTAGATTGGATTCTAGACCAGGTGATTTTTTTTTTTCCTAAAATAGACATTATTGGAACAATTGGTGAAATTTGTGCTAGAAATTATGGGGGATTAAATATGGCTACAAGTTATTTGTAGCTCCTCTTGAAGAGAGGTGGAGTCTATTTCCCCATGTCTTGATTCTTGGGTTGGTCTTGTGATTCTGTTTAATCAACAAAATGCAAAAATGATGTTATGTGACTTCCGGATTTCAACCTCAAGAGGTGGTGTAGCTTCTGCTCCTGCTCTCTTAGCATGCTACCCTGAGACTATCATGTAAAGAAGCTCAGTCTAGCCTCCTGGAAGATAAGAGGCCACGAATTTTGAGGCACTCCAGTTGACAGCCAGCACCAAGTGCCAACTATGTGAATGAAACTATCTTAAAGAGATAATTGTATCCACATGAGTGATTCCAGGCAAGACCAGCAGAGAGCCACTCAGCTGATTCCAGACTACACTGTAATCCACAGAAACCTGACATGCTAATGATATTTCCTTTATTGTGTGTTTATAAATATGTGATCATAACAGTATGGAAAAGTAATGCTATATGCACCTTATTTCACTGTTATTATAAGAATTTATTCATTCTTATTCCATTTATGCCAGTAAAATTAATCTCTACAGATGTGGTTTTTGCTTACTGCAAAAGTCAGAAACTGTAAGGCAGAAACTGATCAGAGAGGGAAAACTCAAACATTTTCCACTAAACAGATGCTGACAGAAAGTGGTGACTATGCCCTGTCAAAGGCAGAAAACTTATAAGACCAGGAAAAACAAGGCAGTCCCAGTGAGTTCCGGCTCTCACAGGTTTCACTGTAAAGCTAACTAATGAAAATCTATGGCAACACTTGGACATTGCTGGTGGGAATGTAAAATGGATCTGTGGAAAATGGCAGTTGCTAAAAATTTAAACATAGAAACATCATGTGACCCAGCAATTCCACTCCTAGGTATATACCCAAAAGAATTGAAAGCAGAGACTCAAAAAGACATGCGTACACCAGTGTTCGTTGCAACATTTTTCACAATAGCTCAAAGGTGGAAACAAGCGAAGTGTCCATTAGCAGATAAATGGATAAACAAATTGTGGTATAGACACATGGAGTGTTATTCAGTCATAAAAAGAAATGAAGTTCTAACCATACTACCACACAGATGAATCTTGAAAACATGCTAAGTGAAATAAGCCAGACACAAAAGGACAAATATTGTATGACCCCACTTAATACGAAATACCTGCAGTAGGTAAATTCACCAAAAAGACTGGTGGTTACCTGAGGATGGAGGAAGGAAAAAATGGTGGAAAAATCATCACGGTGCCCCTTTAAAACTGGTAAATTGTATTTTATGGGAATTATTATTATTATTTTTTATTTGTCAATAAAGACTAAAAAAAAAGAATCCAGAGCTTGACTTTATCAAAGCAAGCCTTTGCAATTAACAGAAGTTTCAGGAAAAAAAAAGAATATACCCATTTGCCCTTATAGCACAGAGGGAGAGATATCCTTCTGTGAAACAAAACTTATTCAAAGTATCTGATTTGGTAAAGTGTTAAATGGCAGATATTTAGAAAACTTTCACTCTTTTTTTTCTCTTATGCAATATGGAGACTGGTGAGAATATTCCTGTTTCCAACTTGTCCTGTTTCTTCTTATTATAAATCTGTCCTTGGAAGTGTGATTTGAAAAAAGAGTCCATGTGAAACTATGAAGCCTTAGAAACTGTTGCTACGTCCTTGAAAATAGCCTTCAGAGAAATGTCTGTGCTTTGAGTTCCAAGAACACTTGCCGGCTTGGTGATTAGTTTGGTGATTGCTAGAAGGTATCACTTGACTTAGTAACAGGTTATACCAACAGCTAAAGTTTATTACAGCAAAGGGTACAGTATAGGATCAACGGAAAAAAAAAAAAAAAGATACGCCTTGGTGAAGTCCAGAAAGATCAGGTGGAGGGTTCCAGGTCCTTCCTCTGCAGTGAAGTGCTTTCTGTCCAACAGTGAACTACAGGAATATACATGCCTCTGTCCAGGGAAGCCCACTCAATTCTCAGAGCTCAGAGTTTTTATAGGAATCTGATCACATAGGCACATTCCTCCTATGTGAGCAGGCATAGGGTAGACTCCAAACCAGGCAGCAGATGTCCATCATAAATCTTGACATTGCTCTTAAGCAACGCTAAAAATTGGATACATCATGCCTCTGCCCCAAGAGCACAAACCAATCCCATGAGACAGTACGTGAACATTCCAAGGGTTTAGCTCCCAGAGTTTGACAAAGTTTGGTACCATGACTTCAGGTATTCCTGAAGATAAGCAGAAATTGAGTAAACCAGAACACATTAACTCCTTCCTCACAGCTTCTAATTCTGATTGATTACCGCCTTAGTTATCTAGTGCTACTATAACAGAAATACCACAAGTGGGTGGCTTTAACAAACAGAAATTTATTTTCTCCGTTTGGTAGGCTAGAAGTCCAAAATTCAAGGTGCTGGCTTTAGGGGAAGATTTTCTCTTTCTGTCAGCTCTGGGAAAATGTCCTTGTCTCTTTTCAGGTTCTTTTCCTTGGCCCCTTGGTGATCTTCATGTGGCATGGCATCTATCTGCTGCCATCTCTGCTTGCTTAATCTGCTCCTTTGTATCTCGAAAGAGATTGAATCAAGACATACTCTACACTAATGCTACCTCATTAACGTAACAAAGAAAACCCATTCCCAAATGGGATTATGACCACAGGTATAGGGGTAATGATTTACAACACGTGGTTTTGGGGGACACAATTCAAACAATGACAGTTGCTTTACTTGAAAATCTGTTGCTCTGTTACTAATACTGTAGTTGATATCTCTGCTTGTGTTAAGTTGTATAAATTCTTGTAAGACAGCTCTGCAAATCAGAAGAGGATCACTGGCACATTCCTCTTCTCTTTCACACATGATAGGGGAAAAGGCCTGTGACTTTGCTAGATGTCTTAGGTTTACAAAGAGGTTGAGACTCGTAAAAAAAAAAAAAAACAACTAGGAAAGGATTCTAATGCTTATAAAAAATTCATAAAATGTAGTACAGTATAATATTAATGTGTATGTTTTTGTTAGTCTGAAAATAATAAATTGAAGGCTCCCCTGGTTGTTTTTTTAAAAACAACTTTTTACTGAGATATAATTCACATTCCATAAAATTTACTCATTTAAAGTGTACAATTCAATGGTTTTTATTATATTCACAGATAAGTGCTATTACTGCTAAAATTAATTTTAGAATTTTTCATCACCCCCAAAAGAAACCCTGTACCCATTAGTGGTTGTCATAGATTGAATTGTGTCCCCCCAAAAATAAGTGTCAAATTGTTTAAGCTTCCCAGTATTGTGATTGTGTGGTTGTCCTCCATTTTGTGTTTGTGATTTTATGTTAAGAGGATTAGGGTGGGATTGTAATACCACCCTTATTCAGGTCGCCTCCCTGATCCAGTGTTAATGGAGTTTCCCTGGGATGTGGCCTGCACCACCTTTTATCTGTCAAGTGAGAAACGGAAAGGGAAGCAAGCAGAGAGTTGGGAACCTCATACCACCAAGAAAGCAGCACTGGGAGCTGAGTCCATCCTTTGGACCCCGGGTGCCTGTGCCTGAGAAGCTCCTTGGCCAGGGGAACTTTGAGGACAAGGAATCTTCCTCCAGAGCAGACAGAGAGAGAAATCCGTCCCTTGGAGCTGACACCCTGAATTTGGATTTTTAGCCTACTTTACTGTGAGGAAATAAATTTCTCTTTGCTAAAGCCATCCACTTGTGGTATTTCTGTTATAGCAGCACTAGACAACTATGACAGTAGTCACTTCCCATTTTCGCCCTAAACTCTGCAGCCCTGGACAGCGACCAATCTACTTTCTGCTTCTACAGATTTGCCTCTTCTGGACATTTCATATAAATGGAATCATATAATATGCAGTCTTTTGTGACTGGCTTCTTTCACTTAGCATAATGCTTTCAAGGTTCATCCATGTTGTAGCATATATCAATACTTTATTCCTTTTTATTGCCAAATACTATTTCATTGTATGGATATACCACATTTTATTTATCCATCCATCAGTTTATGGACATTTGGGTTGTTTCCCCTTTTGGGCTATTATAAATAACACTGCTATGAACACTTGTGTATGTTTTTATATGAACATATATTTTCAGTTCTTTTGAGTATATACCTGGGAGTGGAATTAACTCTACACTTAACTCTTTGAGGAAACTGCCAAACTGTTAACCATTTCACATTTCCACCAGCAGTGTATGGTGTTTCCAATTTCTCCACATCCTCACCAACACTTATTATTATCTGTTTTTCCTGGTTATGTTTTTGAGGTGGGTTTTTCTTTCATACTTCTGAATAATCCCTGATGAAAACAGTAACTGCCCACTTGAGGGTCTTCTAAAAGACGAATGTAAATGATGTCACTAAGAAGTGCACAAGAGGAAAGGATGTTTGTGCTAAATAATTTAACATATGTAATCTGGCAACAACACCAACAATAATCAAATAGTGAGTGTATGGTCACATATGTAGGTGTATAGGCATATATGTATATGGGTAGGTACAGGTGAGTACATATGTGTGCACAGATAGAAGTTATCTATATGTACATGTATGTACAGATATGTGTGTGTATGCATATACATTCACAGAGGGCACAGTAACAGATACTTCTCAGACATAACCAAACACCTTGTGAGATTGGTTTTCTGCGTTTGAAGGCTTAGGACCTTAGTCTCATGGGACAACTCTGTCAATTGGCGTAATATAGTTCACAAAGTTCAGGTTCTGCATCCTAGTGAGGTAAGTAGCATCTGGGGTGTTAAAACCTTGTGGGCAGTCATCTAAATACAACTACTGGTCTCTACTCATCAAGATCAAAACAGAAAGAAGGAAATCAAAGTCTCAGAGAAGAAACTAGTCTACAAGGATTTCTTAGCCATCTAGTGCTGCAATAACAGAAATAGCACAAGTGATTGGCACTAACAAAGGGAAATTTATTCTCTCACAGTCTGGTAGGTTAAAAGTCTAAACTCAGGGTGTCAGCTCCAGGGGAGAGCTTTCTATCTCTGTCAGCTCTGGAGCAAGATTTGTTGTCATCAATCTTCCCCTGGTTGAGGAGCTTCTCAGGTGCAGGGACCCCAATTCCAAAGGACTTGCTCTGCTCCCAGTGCTGCTTTCCTGATGATATGAGGCCCCCTACTCTCTGCTTGCTTCCCTTTCCTTTTATCTCTTGTAAGATAAAAGGTGGTGCAGGCCACACCCCAGAGAAACTCCCTTTACATTAGATCAGGGATATGACCTTAGTAAGGGTGTTACAGTCCCACCCTAATCCTCTTTAACATAAAATTAGAATCACAAAATGGAGGACAACCACACAATACTAGGAATCATGGCCCAACCAAATTGATACACACATTTTTGGGGGGATATAATTCAATTCATGACAAAGGCTAATACCCTACATGAGCCATGGCCTCATCTATCCTGAGACCAGAAGAAATAGATGGTGCCCAGCTAATACTACTGACAAGTCTGATCAGAGCCACAATATATGGACCCTGATAGAATAGGAGAAAAATGCAGAACAGAACACAAGTTCTTAAAATGTCCAGACTTGCTGGACCAATTGAGACTAGAGTACTCTTTGAGACTATCACCCTGAGATATTCTTTAAACCTTGCCCTGAAACTATACTCTGAGGTCACCTTTTAGTGAAATGACAGACTGGCTTACAAAATAAAGGATATTACCTGTGAATACAGTGCTCCATTAAAAAAAAACTCTACATAAAACCAAAAGGTCAACCATTACTCTAAAGCAAAGATGAGAAGATAAGGGACCAGGGAAGTTAGAATAGTGGAAATGGAACAACCAGAACACAATTAAGAGAATGTTGATGCACTGTGAAAATGTAACTAATGTCACTGAGCAATTTGCGTAGAAATTGTCAAATAGGGGCCAATTTCCTGGGTAAACTTTCACTGAAAACACAATAAAATATTATTAAAAAAAGAAATTGTGGGGACTGGCAGGTCCAAAACCCATAAATCAGGCAGCAGGCAAGAGACTTCTCCTGGCTTGTGTCCCAAGACATAGGTCAGGCAATGAGAAGAGTGCAGGGTCAAAAGGGAGAGAGAGCTGTGCCAGAATATCCATTTATATTCTGGAGACAGACCACACGTTCCAAGGAAACTTGCCTTTTCAATTGATTTGTTGATCACATTAGATCACATTATAGAAGGCGATTACATTACATTACACTACAGAACAGCAACAAGTCCAGTGTCTGGCCAAACCACTAGGAATCACAGCCTAGCTAAGTTGACACATAAAATTAACCATCACTGTTGGGAATATTGCATATTATAGCCGATAAAAATTAAGTGATTCCTAAATTCACATGCTACTACGAAGTAATGAGTTCGCCATTACTGGGCATATTTAAATAGAGATACGATGACTGACTTAGCTGCGACATTAGAAAGGCAACATATGTATGTGAGTTAGAACAGATGGTGTTTTAGGGGTTCCAACCTTGGTGATTTGTGAGAGGACTCAGACTCAAAAGCAGGTTAAACTCACAGCTAAGGATTACTACAGCAAAGAATACAGAGCGAAAACAGTAGAAAAAATATATGTATCAGATGGAGTCCAAAGAGGTACACGTCATATCTCTGAGTCCTTCCTCAAACGAGACCATGCGAAGACCCACTTTCTCTCTAGCAGCAAGCTACAAGGATATATGTGGAATTTCTTTGTCCAGGGAAACCTGCTCAAGATTTAGAGTTTGAGGCTTTTAGAGGACCCTGGTGGCACAGTGGTTAAGTGTTAGGCTGCTAACCAAATGTTGGCAGTTTGAATCTACCAGCCACTCCTTGGAAACCCTACGGGGTAGTTCTACTCTGTCCTATAGGGTCACTATGAGTTGGAAATGACTCATGGCAATGGGTTTGGTTTCTTTTGGTTTGGTCATGTAGTCATATCCTGGTTTGCTACCAGCCACAGCACTTGAAACTCAAGATGCCAGTGATGAAACCAAGTGAATGTCATCAATCTTGATATTAGTCCAAAGCAAGTTGACAAGCGGGTAGGACATGGTTCATTGTTCCAGGTATACACAACAAAATCATCAGTCAATCAAGTGACATAAAGAGCAATAAGAGGACCACACTCCCACTGGTTGGGAATTCCAAGCTCTTTTAAAGATGTGAGAACTGAGCAACTAGACCTGCTGTGTTAACTTTCCTCAGAGATGGTCTTTCGAAAAGAGTTTTCATCACTCTAGAATCTTATTTGTCTGCAGGATTCACACATTAAAATGCAATCTGCCCAATGAATTGAGAACAAATTTATTTGGAGAAAATTCAGATTGCAAATAAAATTGGAAAGAAGCCAATGGAATCAGTCATGGAAAGGTCCATGTGACTGTTAAAGGTTACAAAATGTTTTTAGCTCACTGTCTTAGGAAAAAGAATGGTAGGTAGAACTTAGATATTAATATCGTGGTGCTATTTTTAATTTGTGATGAGATAGCAAGTCTATTCTATCTTCTAGAAGAGGAAGTCTAATTTCTATCTTGGGATGACCTGAGAGGATAACCTAATAGAAGCCAGCACAAAGGCATCCAAAAATAAGAGAAATGAGCATGTAATGAGTTTCAGAAAAGGGAAACAGACTATAGATATTAAGTGGTGAAATTTGGACTGGACATTAAGGTCATACTGACCCTTCGCGGAAAGGGAAGTTTAAACAGCTGAGAGTGGAACAACAATGTAGAAGAGGAAGTACACAAATGCTTAGTAGAGGGAAAGGGCAGAGGCAGAAGGGAAACGGGGCCCACAGGGATTAATTTTTTTTTTCTTCCTTCCGTTTCACTCTGGCTGTCTTGCACTTTCAATGAATATTTATTGAATATATAAAATGTGTCATGAACTATAATTAGTACTAAATTAGTACTAGGTGCACTTAATATGTGTCATGAAAGGGGAATCTCCAGTAAACATGAGTCATATGTGTCCAGATGTTTTCCTAATCTGTGCAAAACTCATCAGTTCATTATATTTTGTACCAAAGATCCTTCAAGGAAAGGCCATTTATTGGGAACATGTGGACAATAGAGGTGATTTACGGCTGGACTGGAAAAGCTTTTTGTTTCTGGGGATGGCTGGGTGTTTGGTTCTTGACTCTTGACAAAGAAAATGGCAGTGGTATTTTTGATGTGCTCTTTAAAGTTGAGGAAACCTTGGTGGTGTAGTAGTTAAGAGCTATGGCTGCTAATCAAAAGGTCAGCAGTTTGAATCCACCAGGTGCTCCTTGCAAACCCTATGGGGCAGTTCTACTCTGTCCTACAAAAAAAAAACAAAACTTTGTCCTATAGGGTCACTGAATGCAATGAGTTCAGTTTTAAAGTTGAATTTCCTCTGGTGAACCCAGGGATCAGTTTCTTTATGAATGATTTTCAACTGGTCCAACCAGTTAGATCACCTGACTTGATTTTGTGACCAGAGGGACATAAATACCCCATTGGAAACTTCTGCTTTAGCCTCTCCTGAACCAAAATATCTTTGTGGTTCAAACTGGTGATAAAGCCCCATCTATTGATATGCAAATAAGAATCCTGGGGAACTTGTACTTGGGTTGTTTCTTGGCAGGCACAAGACTGGAGAGAGGCGAGTAAGGCATTCAGGTCATGTACTACTGTTAAAAAAAAAAAAAAATTTTTTTTTTTTTTTTTTACAGTTAAAGCAGACTAAAAAACTCAGCAATCAAGAGAAATCATATTTAAATTCAGTATTTTAAAAAATCAAGCAAGCAAACTATGATTTGCAGGCTGGATGCTTGTTTTCATAAATAAAGTTTTATTGGAAGCAGGGCTGCGGTTAGCGTCAGGTGAGGCAGGGTTGTGCAAGTATAGAGTCAAGTCCTGTCTTTATTTAAAAACTTGATATTTTGTTTATTAAAGAATTTTTTGTGTTAATTTTGCTTTTTAAAATATTGTTTTTCTTGATTACAGAGTTTTTTGACACCCCTTAAATATTGAGAGGTCAAATGAAAGCCATATCTCATGTCAGTGGGGTTGAGGATATAACAAAGCAGACTATATCCAATTTCTACTGCCACCACTTTTGGTTCCTCAAGGCATGACTCTAGCAATGAATAAAGGATAGGAAAGTTTTGAATTAGCTATGTGATTGCAGTTTTCAACGGGACTGGACTATGTTTTCATAACTGAAGGTGAGGAACTCAAAAAATCACGAAATCTGCTCATGATGCCATCAAGAGACAGGAAAAGGGATTCAACAGAGCATGGTGGAAAGCACTATTTGACGACTTGCACTCAACTGAGTTGCAACTTGTAAAATCTGATTATTGGTTGATGACTCCAGAATTTACATCTCTAGCTCCAGATCCGTATTCTGAACAGCTTCCTGGGCATCATGGTTAAAATAGAACACTTTTCATTATATGGATTTTACCATAATAAAATTTAAGTATATAGATATATGTATGTATAGAAAACAATTTGTCACCAATACCTCAAAAAAAAAAAAAAAAGATAAAGATTCAGTACGTGAATATTCTCACACAATCATTTTTCATCTCACTGGGATCTAGAGTCTGCTAACAGTCATATTTTCTCCCTATTCATCAGCCCTCTACTAATTGTACTCATTCCTATATTAGAGCCTATAAGCAATCACCTCTACGGTTTATTGCAAGTAACTTAAACTCATTTCTCTGTCCTGTTATTGTAATTTGCCGGCAAAACTCCAACCCAGTGCTCTGCTTTGTCTTTTCTTACACTTTAGCCTGTAACCAAACCCTGGTACAGAAAACAATACAAAGGCATGTTGGTGCCATTTTAATTTCATACTACCCAAACTCCACTAGGCCTTCCCTATGCCTGGCAATTCAACTGTATTTTAATGTAGAATTTCTGTTCCACTCTTTTTTGTTTTAATTTTGTTATTGTGAAATATACCATTCATACAAAACTGTGACTATAACCAGTTTAAATAATAATACATCCAGTTTAATAGTAATTAGCACCACTCCAATTAAGAAATAGAACAGTACCAGTACCTTCACAGTGGTTAAGTGCTCGCTGCTAACTGAAATGTCAGCAGCTCGAACCTACCAGCCACTCGGTGGGAGAAAGATGTGGTTGGTAGTCTGCTTCCGTAAAGAATACCAAAAAAACTCAAACCCAGTGCCATTGAGTCGGCTCCAACTCACAGCCACACTATAGGGCAGAGAAGAACTGCCCCAGAGTTTCCAAGGAGCACCTGGTGGTTTCAAACTGTGACTCTTTGGTTTGCAGCCGTAGCACTTACCCACTACGCCGCCAGGGTTTCCACTAAAGTGTACAGCCTCGGAAATCCTATGGGGCAGTTCTACTCTTGTCTTATAGGGTCGCTATAAGTTGGAATCAACTCGACAGCAACAGGTTTGGTTTTGACTATATCAATTTTTTATTGTTGTTTAAAACAAGATACTTTTATTTTTATTATTGTACTTTGGATGAAGGTTTACAGAGCAAGCTAGTTTCTTGTTAAACAATTAATACACATACTGTTTTGTGATGTTGATTGCCAACCCCATGACATGTCAACACTCTCCCCTTCTAGAAATTGGGTTCCCCATTTCCAGCTTTCCTGTCCCCTCCTGCTGTCTTGTTCTTGCCCCTGGCCTGGTGTGCCCATTTAGTCTCATTTTGTTTTATGGGCCTGTCTAATCTTTGAACCTCAGGAGTGACTTCAGGACTGAGCTATAAGGATGTCCCAGGGCCATACTCTCAGGGTTTCTCCAGTCTTTGTCAGATCAGTAAGTCTGGTCTTTTGTGAGTGTGAGTTAGAATTTTGTTCTACATTTTTCTCCAGCTCTGTCTGGAACCCTCTATTGCTATCCCTGTCAGAGCAATCGGTGGTAGTAGCTGAGCACCATCTGTTTGTGTTGGACTTAATTGGTGGAGGCTGTGGTACTTGTGGTTCATTAGTCTTTTGGACTAGTCTTTCCCTTGTGCATTTGTATAGTTCTAATCTCACTTGCGGGCCCTAGTGGTGCAGTGGTTAAGAGCTCAGCTGCTAACCAAAAGGTTGGCAGTTTGAATCCATCAGCCACTCCTTGGAAACACTATGGGGCAGTCCTACTCTGTCCTATAGGGTAGCTATGAATCGGAATGCACTCATCTACAATGGGTTTGGGTTTCTTTTTTTTTAGCTGTGTATGGAAGTTCTCATTACCACACATTTTCACCAACATTTGGTGAAATCTGTCTCTTGCCTTTGGAGTCCTGATGTTCGGGTGAGAGAAGGATGAGTTTGCCGGTGGCCCTGGAAAAGTCCACTGCAGTGAGAGAGAACACGGCCAATTTACAGAGAAAAGCAGATTAGAAAGGTGGGAAAAAAAGAGAAAGAAAAAGTGCAGGAGCAGCTGCACACCGCAATACTATTTGAGTTCTCGGATGATGAGATATCTGAAACTAGATTTACTCCTGGAATTTCCAGTGTAGCAAATCAATAAATTTCCCTTGTAATTAAGCATGTTGGGTTAAATTTCTGTCATTTGCAACTGACAGAACCTTAATACAGACTCATCCTCCACATGAGAAGGTCTTTAAAGTGAGTGTGAATTTTTTTTTTAGCAATGTACAAGTTAAATGAGACATTTATATCCAGAAAAAGGTTTTCAAAGTACAGAGCAAAACATAAGGCTGTCTACCAATGAGAGCAATGGGGATGATCTTGCAGAAGAATGAAGTGTTTTACTGACTCAGTGTTTTGGAATAAAAATCCTCTTGTCTTATCACCCAGATGTTCAAGGAGAAAAAACTTAAATTATCTCTGGCATGCAGAAGGCTTGAACAGCTTCAGAGGATGGCCTTATCTATTCGTGGATGTTAGTAAAAGTGTCTACAATACTTTTTAAATTCCACGTTTTATTTTTTTTAACATACAGAACACATAGTACTCTCTGTGTACCTAAATAAATGTGAAATTAAGTTTTTTAAATATTAAAATTCATTTTAAAATACTGAAAATTTGATGTGGGTCCTACTAACACCTATCTTCTCATTCTCTGGAGCACTTACTAAAGATTAATTTTATTATCCAAATTATGTAAACCACTTAACTCCTTTTAGCAAGTAATTGTCTAACTAGCAGGACCTGACTCCTTCCCAACCAAAAATCATTGAAACACAATATATTTCTGTGAGAAGAAATATTCTGAATGTGAAAGCCTGTTTTTCCTGAAACCATAATGACTTCTTTGTCTCTGAAAAGTATGTCAGCTAATTCAATTGTAAAGCGAACAGCCATCAGCGTGTCTCAGAAAAAGGTTCACCATTCACCTCCTACTGTAAACTGTTGTTGTTAGGTGCTGTCGAGTGGGCTCTGGCTCATAGCGACCCCATGTACAACAGAATGAAATACTGCCCAGTTTGCGCTATCCTCACAATCATTACTATGTTTGAGCTCATTGTTGCAGCCACTGTGTCAATCCATCTTGTAGAGGGTCTTCCTCTTTTTCACTGACCCTTTACTTTATCAAGCATGATGTTTTTCTCCAGGGACTGGTCCCTCCTGATAACATGCCCAAAGTATGTGAGATGAAGTCTCACCATCCTCACTTCTAAGGAGCATTTTTCCTGGCTGTACTTCTTCCAAGACAGATATATATGTTCTTCTGGCAGTCCATGGTATATTCAATATTCTTTGCCAACACCATAATTCAAAATCATCAATTCTTCTTCAGTCTTCCTTATTATTTTCCAGCTTCGCATGCGTATGAAGCCATTCAAAATACCATGGCTTGGGTCAGACACAACTTGGTCTTCAGAAGGACATCTGTGCCTTTTAACACTTTAAAGAGGTCTTTTGCAGCATATTTCACCAGTAAAATACATCATCTGATTTCTTGGCTGCTGCTTCCATGAGTGTTGACTGTGGATCCAAGTAAAATGAAGTCCTTGACAACTTCAGTACATTCTTTGCTTATCAAGATGTTGGTCCAGTTGTGAGGGTTTTTGTTTTCTTTATGTTGAAGTGTAATCCGTAATGAAGACTGTAATCCATGATGAAATCTTTGATCTTTATCAGTAACTGCTTCAAGTCCTCTTCACTTTCAGCAAGCAAGGTTGTGTCATCTGCATATCACAGGTTGTTAATAAAGTCTTCTTCCAATCCTGATGCCGCATCTTTGTTCACGTAGTCCAGCTTCTCTTGGTATTTGCTCAGCATACTTGTCGGTCAGTTTGTTGTACTGTGGTGGCTTGCATGTTGCCGTAATGCTGGAAGCTGTGTCACTAGTATTTCAAATATCAGCAGGGTCATCTACGGAGGACAGGTTTCAGTGAAGCTTCCAGACTAAGACAAACTAGGAAGAAGGACCCGGCAGTCTACTTCTGAAAAAATCAGCCATTAAAAACCTTATGAATAGCAGCGAAACATTGTCTGATATGGTGGCAGAAGATGAGCCCCTCAGGTTGGAAGACATGCAAAATACAACTGGAAAAGAGCTGCCTCCTCAAGGTAGAGACAACCTTAATGATGTGGATGGAGTAAAGCTTTTGGAACCTTCACTTGCTGAGCTGGCATGATTCAACATCAGAAGAAACAGCTGCAAACATCCATTAACAGTCGGAACTTGGAATGTAGGAAGTATGAATCTAGGAAAATTGGAAATCGTCAAAAATGAAATGGAGCTCATAAACATAAATATCCTAGGAATTAGTGAGCTAAAATGGACTGGTATTGGCCACTTTGAATCAATCATATGGTCTACTATGCCAGGAAAGACAAATTGAAGAGGAATGGTGTTGCATTCACTGTCAAAAAGAACATTTCAAGATCTGTCCTGAAGTACAATGCGGTCAGTGATAGGATAAAATCCATATGCCTACAAGGAAGACCCGTTAATACCACTATTATTCAAATTTATGCACCAACCACTAATGCCAAAGATGAAAAAATTGAAAATTTTTACCAACTTCTGCAGTCTAAAATTGATCAAACATGCAATCAAGATGCATTCATAATTGTTGGTGATTGAAAAATTAAAGTTGGAAACAAAGAAAAAGGATTCGTAGTTGGAAAATAAGACCTTGATGATAAAAATGACGCTGGGAGATCACATGATAGAATTTTGCAAGACCAACGGCTTCTTCATTGCAAATACCTTTTCTCAACAATATAAATGGCAACTACATACTTGGACCTCACCAGATGGAATACACAGGAATCAAAATGACTACATCTGTGGAAAGAGACAATAGAGAAGCTCAATATCATCATCCAGAACAAGGCCAGAGGCCAACTACAGAACACACCATCCATTGCTCACATACAAGTTCAAGTTGAAGCTGAAGAAAATTAAAACAAGAACTAAAGCATGACTTTGAGTGTATCCCACCTGAATTTAAAGAGCATATCAAGAATAGATTTGACCCATTTAACACTAATGACCAAAGACCAGTTGAGTTGTAAGACGAAATCAAGGAGATCATACATAAAGAAAGCAAAAGATCATTAAAAAAACAAGAAAGAAAGAAAAGACCAAAGTGAATGTCAGAAGAGACTCTGAAATGTGCTCTTGAACTTATAGTAACTAAAGTAAATGGAAGAAAAATTGCTGAACAGAAGACTTCAAGGGGCAGCTCGAGAAGACAAAGTAAAATATTGTAATGAAATGTGCAAAGACTTACCTTTAGAAAAACAAAAGTGAAGAACATGCTCAGCATTTCTCAAGCTGAAAGAACTGAAGAAAAAATTAAGCCTGAAGTTGCAATATCAAAGGATTCTACAGGAAAAATATTGAATAATGCAGGAAGCATCAAAAGAAGATTGAAGAAATACACAGAGGAACTATACCAAAAAAATTGGTCAGTGTTCAAACATTTCAGGAGGTAGCATATGATCAAGAACCGATGGTATTTAAAGAAGTCCAAGCTTCGCTGACGGCAGTGGTGAAAAACAAGGCTCCGGGAATTGACAAAATACCAACTGATATGTTTCAACAAACAGATGCAGTGTTGGAGGAGTTCACTCGTCTATGGCAAGAAATTTGGAAGACAGCTACCTGGCCAACTGACTAGAAGAGATCTATATTTGTGCCCATTCCAAGGAAAGGTGATCCAACAGAATGAGGAAATTATCCAACAATATCATTAATAACACAAGCAAGAAAAATTTTGCTGAAGATCATTCAAAAGCAGTTGCAGCAGTACATATACAGGGAACTGCTGGAGATTCAGGCTGCATTCAGAACAGGATGTGGAACCAGGGATATGGTTGTTGATGTCAGATGGATCTCAGCTGAATACAGAAAATACCAGAAAGATGTTTACCTCTGTTTTATTGGCTATGCAATGGCATTCAACTGTGTGCATCATAACAAATTATGGATAACATTTGGAAGAATGGAAATTCTGGAACACTTAATTGTGCTCATGTAAAGCCTGTACATAGACCAAGAGGCAGTCGTTCGAACAGAGCAAGGGGATACCACATGGTTTAAAATCAGGACAGGTGTGTGTTGTATACTTTCACCATACTTACTCAATCTGTATGCTGATTGAATAATTACTGTAAATATAATCCTCAAAAACAATTCCAAATATATTAAAATCACCTTGGATGCTCGCTG
Organism: Loxodonta africana; assembly: GCF_030014295.1. Lineage (NCBI taxonomy): Eukaryota > Metazoa > Chordata > Mammalia > Proboscidea > Elephantidae > Loxodonta > Loxodonta africana. The sequence continues at coordinate 107,140,453 of NC_087345.1, read as the reverse complement.
TTGAATTGGGAAACATTAAGATAGCTCTTCAGTGAAGAAGGCTTAAAGAAGAGAGTTTAACTATTGGAGCCATCCAATAGAAATTTGACATCTAAGACAATCCAATAATGTACCTAGAGCTCTTTATGGCATGGAGAAGGAAATGGATGCCATCTTTTGGATATCACATTTTAGGATGTGATGAGGAATGGGTTAAAAGCAGTATGCAATGTGAAACTTATACAACCCTATGATCCATGTTAAAAATCTCTTAACCACCTAGCACTTCTCATGTGCCTGACACATAGCTGAATATTTTTCAAATTAAAAAATGAAAGAATAAATATTTCCAGCCACCTGAAAACCATGAATCTCTTTCTCCCTTTCCCTATGTCTTAGTTATTTAGTGCTGCTATAACAGAAATATCACAAGTGGATGACTTTAACAGAAATTTGTTTTCTTGGTTTAGGAGGCTAGAGGTCTGAATTCAGGGTGCCAGCTCTAGAGGAAGTCTTTCTTTCTCTCTGTCAGCTCTGGAGAAAAATTCTTGTGTCCTTCAGCTTCTGCTACTGGGCAATCTTTACGTGGCTTGTCATCTTTCTTCCCTAATCCTGCCTCTTTTACATAAATAATACAACCTATTGCCAAAGAGGTTATAAACACAGGCATAGAGGCTAGGATTTACAACACATATTTTGGGGGGACACGATTCAATCCATAACACCCTACCTCTCTACATTCCTTGTCCCTTAGTTCTTATTATCTCCACCATGCCTAGGAAAGATTTGTGTTCTAGGGTCTCTGTCAAGCCTCCTTACCCTTCAGATTTAGTATAGGTCTCTTTTCTGATGAGTCTCTTTTAAATGAATTTATGAGGTTGCTGCCTTTCCAAGCACTCCAGGATACCCACTGTGATAGCTAAGGTTGTGTGTCAACTTGGTTGGGCCATGATTCCCAGTGGTTTGGCAGTTATGATGTAGTTTGGCAGCTGTGTAATGATATAATTACTTCCATAATGAGATCTGATATGATGTAATCACTTCCAGGATGAGATCTTCTGTGAGCAGCCAGTCAGTTGGAAGGGAGTTTCCCTGGGGGTATGGCCTACAACATATATACCTGGACTGCCATGGATTGAATTATGACCCCCCAAAAATGTGTGTATCAATTTGGCTGGGCCATGATTCCCTGTATTTTGTGATTTTCCTATACATTGTAAATCCTCCCTCTATGATGTTAATGAGGGAGGATGGGCATTAGTTGTGTTAATGAGGCAGGACTCAGTCACAAGATTGGATTGTGTCTTGAGACAATCTCTTGAGATATAAACGAGAGAAGAGAGCAGAGAGGCAGGGGTGGGGTGGTGGGGTTGGGGGGGGGGAACCTCACACCACAAAGAAAACAGAGCCGGGAGCAGAGCACATCCTTTGGACTGGGGTCCCTGTGTGGAGAAACTCCTAGTCCGGGGGAAGATTGATGAGAAGGCCGACAGGAAGAAAGAAGCCTTGCCCTGGAGATGATGCCCTGAATTTGGCCTTGTAACCTATTTTACTGCGAGGAAATAAACTTCTCTTTGTTAGAACCATCCACTTATAGTATTTCTGTTATAGGAGCACTAGGTAACTAAGCCAGAATTAGGAAAGATTCATGCTCTGGGGTCTCTGCCAAGCCTCCTCACCTTTCAGATTTAATATAGGTCTCTCTTCTGAACAGTGCCTGTTAAATGAATTTATGAGGTTCCTGCCTTTCCAAGCATTCCAGGACAGTCACTGTGATAGCTAAGGTTGTGTGTCATGTTGGCTGGGTCATGATTCCCAGTGGTTTAGCAGTTATGATGTAGTTTAGCAGCTATGTAATGATGTAAAATGTGAGATCTGATTTAATGTATTAGATTATATAATGATGAGATCTGCTATTAGCAGCTAGTCAGTTGAAAGGGAGTTTCCTTGGGGGTGTGGCCTGCATCTAATATATGTGGACTTCCTGGCAAAACTCACTAGCTTTTCCTTGCTCTGGGTCCGGCAGCTGCCTCTTGTTCATCTGACCTCCAGTTCTTGGGACCTGAGCTAGCAGCTTACCTGCTGATCTTAGGATTCATCTGCATCCATAGCCTGTGAGCCACCATCTTGCCGTCTGACCTGCCGATCTTGGGTTCACCAGCCCCTGCAGCTATGTGAGTCAGGGGAAGCCTCCAGCCTGACCCACGCACTTGGGACTTTCCAGCCTCTACAACTGCGTGAGCCATTTCCTTGATATAAATCTCTCTCTCTTTATCTATACATGTGGTCACTGGTTTTGCTTCTCTAGAGAACCTAGCCTAAGATACCTGTGATCCTTTTCCATAAAGAGAAAGATCTGTGTGCAGGATTCTCCTTAGGGCACCTGAATCAGACAAACTACATTGTGTGAGGTGAATACCTCCAATCTTCACCTGTTCTTCTAGTCTCAACACCCACAGCTGCAAATTCATGTACCTATTGAAACAAACATCAAAAGCAGCCTTGGAAAAGGAAAAAAGGTGAATGTAGGAGTGGTTCTGTGGACTGATTACATGTGTTTGTGCCTCAGTGTGTTCCTGGTGCCAGCTGGCTGCCATCTATTCTTTTCTCATCCCAGCGCTAGCTTGGCACTCTAATAATAACTAATAACAATAACTAATTATCTCTTTGGGTGTGTCTTAGTCATCTAGTACTGCCATAACAGAAATACCACAAGTGGATGACTTTAACAAAGAGAAATTTTTTTTCTCACAGTCTAGTAGGTTACAAGTTCATATTCAGGGCGTCAGCTCCAGGGAAATGCTTTCTCTCTCTGTCAGCTCTGGAGGAAGGTCCTTGTCTCCAATCTTCCCCTGGTTGATGCGCTCTGCTCTTGGTGCTGCTTTCTTGGTGGTATGAGGTCCCCAACTCTCTGCTGGTTTTCCTTTCCTTTTATCTCTTGAGAGATAAAAGGCGGTAGTGCAGGCCACAGCCCAGGAAAACTCCTTTTACCTTGGATCGGGGAGGTGACCTGAGTAAGGGTGGTGTTACAATCCCACCCTAATCCCCTCAACATAAAATTACAATCACAAAATGGAGGATAACCACACAATATTGGGAATCACAGCGGAACAAAGTAGACACATATTTTTTGGGGGGCACAATTCAATCTATGACAGCATGTTTCAAAAAGCCCATTTTCCTTCTATAACTGTTGTCATGGTGAAAAACACTAGACTTATGCTTCACTAGAAATAAAAACAGAGTTTTACTGAAGGATAAAAAAACATTTCGCGACATGGGGAGACACAAATATTTAGGGGCTTCTAGAGTGCATTCCAAATTGCAGAGAGAACAGTGAGCGATTTAACAGTTGAAGTAAACAAAGGAATGTACTTTACAGGCACGCAAGGGGGAAGGAAGCATGACAAAAATTACAAGGGGTGTGTTAAACTATAATATTAAGAATTTGACAACACTTATTACAACCTGGAGAAGGACATCATGCTTGGCAGAGTACAGGGTCAGCAGAAAAGAGGAAGACCCTCAAAGAGGTGGATTGACACAGTGGCTGCAACAAGGAGCTCAAGCATAACAACGATTGTAAGGATGGCGCAGGACCGGGCAGTGTTTTGTTCTATTGTGCATAGGGTCGCTGTGAATTGGCACTGACTCGGAGACTATGAAAGGTGTCAGATTTTAACCTACTTACAAGCTAATGAGTTCCCCGGCCATTAACTGACTTGGCGGCACCTAACAACAACAACATTACATCCTGAGGGTTCTTTAACAAAGCATTCTGTAAGGAATGAATTGAATCAATTCCCTGTTACAGGTGCATGGCTGTCTTCCTCTATCTTTAGGTAACAAGCCTATACCTTTAATTTAGTTACAGGTTTATAATAAGTTAACAGAAATGCAGTGGGAAATCCCAGTGAGTGAAAATTAGATTTGGGAGCCAGGATGTTAGAAAAGAGAATTGATGTTTACCTTATTTTGGTTACAGTTATGAGGCGGTTACAGGCTCCATTTTAGCATTATCAATTCTAATCCTATTTCCTAGCCTTCCTATTTCCTCTAATCCTATTTTCTAACATGCTTGAGCAAAGCATTCTTTTAGACCAAGCTGAGTAAAAATTCTGGGTTTTTTTGGTTGTTTTTCTTTTTTTTTTCCATCTTTTTAAATGGTACTGTAGATGAAGGTTTATAGAACAAACTAGTTTCTTATCAAACAGTTAGTACACACATTGTTCTATGACATTGGTTAACAACCCCACGACATGTCAACACTCTCCCTTCTCATCCCTGGGTTCCCTATTACCAGCTTTCCTATTCCCTCCTGTCTTCCAGTCCAAGCTCCAGTGCTGGTGCGCCCCCTTAGTCTTGTTCCATTCGCAAGTTCATTCTTTGGCTGAACATCAGGAGTGACCTCATTACTGAGCTGAAAGGGTGCCCGGGTGCCATACTCTCAGAGTTTCTCCAATCTCTGTCAGGCCAGCAAGTCTGATCTTTTTTTTTTTTTTTTAATAATTTTTATTGCGCTTTAAGTGAATGTTTACACATCAAGTCAGTCTGTCACATATGAGCTTATATACACCTTACTCCGTACTCCCACTTAATCTCCCCCTAATGAGTCAGCCCTTCCAGTCTCTCCTTTCGTGACAATTTGCCAGTTTCTAACCCTCTCTACCCTCCTATCTCCCCTCCAGACAGGCGATGCCAACACAGTCTCAAGTGTCCACCTGATACAAGGAGCTCACTCTTCATCAGCATCTCTCTCCAACCCATTGTCCAGTCGCTTCCATGTCTGATGAGTTGTCTTCGGGAATGGTTCCTGTCCTGGGCCAACAGAAGGATTGGGGACCATGACCACCAGGATTCCTCTAGTCTCAGTCAGACCATTAAGTCTGGTCTTTTTATGAGAATTTAGGGTCTGCATCCCACTGATCTCCTGCTCCCTCAGGGCTTCTCTGTTGTGCTCCCTGTCAGGGCAGTCATCAGTTGTGGCCAGGCACCATCTAGTTCTTCTGGTCTCAGGATGATGTAAGTCTCTGGTTCATGTGGCCCTTTCTGTCTCTTGGGCTCTTAGTTATTGTGTGACCTTAGTGTTCTTCATTCTCCTTTGATCCAAGTGGGTTGAGACCAATTGATGCATCTTAGATGGCCGCTTGTTAGCATTTAAGACCCCAGATGCCTCATTTCAAAGTGGGATGCAGAATGTTTTCATAATAGAATTATTTTGCCAATTGACTTAGAAGTCCCGTTAAGCCATAGTCCCCAAATCCCCGTCCTTGCTCTGCCGACCTTTGAAGCATTCAGTTTATCCCGGAAACTTCTTTGCTTTTGGTCCAGTCCAGTTGAACTGACCTTCCGTGTATTTAGTATTGTCCTTCCCTTCACCTAAAGTAGTTCTTGTCTACTAATTAATCAGTAAATAACCCTCTCGCACCCTCCTTCCCTCCCCCCCTCGTAACCACAAAAGTATGTGTTCTTCTCAGTTTATACTATTTCTCAAGATCTTATAATAGCGGTCTTATACAATATTTGTCCTTTTGCCTCTGACTAATTTCACTCAGCATAATGCCTTCCAGGTTCCTCCAGGTTATGAAATGTTTCACACATTCGTCACTGTTCTTTATCGATGTGTAGTATTCCATTGTGTGAATAAAAATACCACAATTTATTTAACCATTCATCTGTTGATGGACACCTTGGTTGCTTCCAGCTTTTTGCTATTGTAAACAGAGCTGCAATAAACATGGGTGTGAATATATCTGTTCCTGTGAAGGCTCTTATTTCTCTAGGGTATATTCTGAGGAGTGGGATTTCTGGGTTGTATGGTAGTTCTATTTCTAACTTTTTAAGAAAATGCCAGATAGATTTCCAAAGTGGTTGTACCATTTTACATTCCCACCAGTAGTGTATAAGAGCTCCAATCTCTCCGCAGCCTCTCCAACATTTATTATTCTGTGCTTTTTGGATTAACGCCAGCCTTGTTGGAGTGAGATGGAATCTCATTGTAGTTTTAATTTGCATTTCTCTAATGGCTAATGATCGAGAGCATTTTCTCAGGTATCTGTTAGCTGTCTGAATATCTTCTTTAGTGAAGTGCGTGTTCATATCCTTTGCCCACTTCTTGATTGGGTTGTTTGTCTTTTTGTGGTTGAGTTTTAACAGAATCACATAGATTTTAGAGATCAGGCGCTGGTCGGAGATGTCATAGCTGAAAATTTTTTTCCAATCTGTAGGTGGTCTTTTTACTCTTTTGATGAAGTCTTTAGAAGAGCATAGGTGTTTGATTTTTAGGAGCTACCAGTTATCCATTTGGTTTCTCTTCGTCATTTTTGGTAATGTTTTGTATTCTGTTTATGCCTTGTATTAGGGCTCCTAAGGTTGTCCCTATTTTTTCTTCCATGATCTTTATCGTTTTAGTCTTTATGTTTAGGTCTTTGATCCACTTGGAGTTAGTTTTTGTGCATGGTGTGAGGTATGGGTCCTGTTTCATTTTTTTGCAAATGGATATCCAGTTATGCCAGCACCATTTGTTAAAAAGACTATCTTTTCCCCAATTAACTGACACTGGGCCTTTGTCAAATATCGGCTGCTCAAATGTGGATGGATTTATATCTGGGTTCTCAATTCTGTTCCATTGGTCTATGTGTCTGTTGTTGTACCAGTACCAGGCTGTTTTGACTATTGTGGCTGTATAATAGCTTCTGAAATCAGGTAGAGTGAGGCCTCCCACTTTCTTCTTCTTTTTCAGTAATGCTTTACTTATCCGAGGCTTCTTTCCCTTCCATATGAAGTTGGTGATTTGTTTCTCCATCACATTAAAAAATGTCATTGGAATTTGGATCGGAAGTGCATTGTATGTATAGATGGCTTTTGGCAGAATAGACATTTTTACTATGTTAAGTCTTCTTATCCGTGACCAAGGTATGTTTTTCCACTAAAGTAGGTCCTTTTTAGTTTCTTGCAGCAGTACTTTGTAGTTTTCTTTGTATACATCTTTTACATCTTTGGTAAGATTTATTCCTAAGTGTGTTATCTTCTTGGGGGCTACTGTGAATGGTATTGATTTCGTGATTTCCTCTTCGATGTTCTTTTTGTTGATGTAGAGGAATCCAAGTGCTTTTTGTATGTTACCTGAGACTCTGCCAAACTCTTCTATTAGTTTCAGGAGTTTTCTGGAGGATTTCTTAGGGTTTTCTGTGTATAAAATCATGTCATCTGCAAATAGAGATAATTTTACTTCCTCCTTGCCAATCCGGATGCCCTTTATTTGTCTATCCTAATTGTTCTGGCTAGGACCACTAGCACAATGTTGAATAAGAGCGGTGATAAAGGGCGTCCTTGTCTGGTTCCCGTTCTCAAGGGAAATGCTTTCAGGCTCTCTCCATTTAGAGTGATGTTGGCTGTTGGCTTTGTATAAATGCCCTTTATTATGTTGAGGAATTTTCCTTCAATTCCTATTTTGGTGAGAGTTTTTATCATAAATGGGTGTTGGACTTTGTGAAATGCCTTTTCTGCATCAATTGATAAGATCATGTGGTTTTTGTCTTTTGTTTTATTTATATGGTGGGTTACATTAATGGTTTTTCTAATATTAAACCAGCCTTGCATACCTAGTATAAATCCCACTTGGTCGTGGTGGATTATTTTTTTTGATGTGTTGTTGAATTCTATTGGCTAGAATTTTGTTGAGGATTTTTGCATCTATGTTCATGAGGGATATAGGTCTGTAATTTTCTTTTTTGTGATGTGTTTACCTGGTTTTGGTATCAGGGAGATGGTGGCTTCATAGAATGAGTTAGGTAGTATTCCGTCATTTTCTATGCTTTGAAATACCTTTAGTAGTAGTGGTATTAACTCTTCTCTGAAAGTTTGGTAGAACTCTGCAGTAAAGCCGTCCGGGCCAGGGCTTTTTTTGTTGGGAGTTTTTTGATTACGTTTTCAATCTCTTTTTTTGTTATGGGTCTATTTAGTTGTTCTACTTCTGACTGTGTTTGTTTAGGTAGGTAGTGTTTTTCTAGGAATTCATCCATTTCTTCTAGGTTTGCAAATTTGTTAGAGTACAATTTTTTGTAATAATATGATATGATTCTTTTAATTTCAGTTGGGTCTGTTGTGATGTGGCTCATCTCGTTTCTTATTCGGGTTATTTGTTTCCTTTCCTGTATTTCTTTAGTCAGTCTGGCCAATGGTTTATCAATTTTGTTAATTTTTTTCAAAGAACCAGCTTTTGGCTTTGTTAATTCTTCCAATTGTTTTTCTGTTCTCTAATTCATTTAGTTCAGCTCTAATTTTTATTATTTGTTTTCTTCTGGTGCCTGATGGGTTCTCTTGTTGCTCGCTTTCTATTTGTTCAAGTAGTAGGGACAGTTCTCTGATTTTGGCTCTTTCTTCTGTTTGTATGTGTGCATTTATCGATATAAATTGACCTCTGAGCACTGCTTTTGCTGTGTCCCAGAGGTTTTGATAGGAAGTGTTTTCATTCTCGTTGCATTCTATGAATTTCCTTATTCCCTCCTTAATGTCTTCTATAACCCAGTCTTTTTTCAGGAGGGTATTGTTCAGTTTCCAAGTATTTGATTTCTTTTCCCTAATTTTTCTGTTATTGATTTCCACTTTTATGGCGTATGGTCTGAGAAGATGCTTGGTAATATTTCGATGTTTTGGATTCTGCAAAGATTTGCTTTATGACCTACTATGTGGTCTATCCTAGAGAATGTTCCATGTGCACTAGAAAAAAAAGTATACTTTGCAGCAGTTTGGTGGAGTGTTCTGTATAAGTCAGTGAGGTCAAGTTGGTTGATTGTAGCAATTAGGTCTTCTGTGTCTCTATTGAGCTTCTTACTGGATGTCCTGTCCTTCTCCGAAAGTGGTGTGTTGAAGTCTCCTAGTATAATTGTGGAGGTGTCTATCTCACTTTTCAGTTCTGTAAAAGTTCGTTTTATGTATCTTGCAGCCCTGTCATTGGGTGCATAAATATTTAATATGGTTATATCTTCCTGGTCAATTGTCCCTTTAATCATTATGTAGTGTCCTTCTTTATCCTTTGTGGTGGATTTAAGTTTAAAGTCTATTTTGTCAGAAATTAATATTGCTACTCCTCTTCTTTTTTGCTTATTGTTTGCTTGATATATTTTTTCCATCCTTTGAGTTTTAGTTTGTTTGTGTCTCTAAGCCTAAGGTGTGTCTCTTGTAGGCAGCATATAGACGGATCGTGTTTCTTTATCCAGTCTGAGACTCTCTGTCTCTTTATTGGTCCATTTAGTCCATTTACATTCAGTGTAATTATAGGTAAGTATGTGTTTAGTGCTGTCATTTTGATGCCTTTTTGTGTGTGTTGTTGACAATTTCGTTTTTCCACTTACTTTTTTGTGCTGAGACATTTTTCTTTGTAAATTGTGTGTTCCTCATTTTCATAGTGTTTGACTTTGTTTACTGAGTCGTTATGTTTTTCTTGGTTTTTATTTTGAGTTATGGAGTTGTTATACCTCTTTGTGGTTACCTTAATATTTACCCCTATTTTTCTAAGTAAAAACCTAACTTGTATTGTCCTATATCGCCTTGTATCCCTCTCCATATGGCAGTTCTATGCCACCTGTATTCCTCTTTTTGATTATTGTGATCTTTTACCTATTGATTCCAATGATTCCCTATTTTGAGCGTTTTTTTCTTTTTAAAATTAATCTTATTTTGTTTTTGTGATTTCCCTATTTGAGTTGATATCAGGATGTTCTGTTCTGTGACCTTGTGTTGTGCTGGTATCTGATATTTTTGGTTTTCTGACCAAACACTTTCCTTTAGTATTTCTTGTAGCTTTGGTTTGGTTTTTTGCAAATTCTCTAAGCTTGTGTTTATCTGCAAATGTTTTAATTTCGCCTTCATATTTGAGAGAGAGTTTTGCTGGATATATGATCCTTGGCTGGCAGTTTTTCTCCTTCAGTGCTCTGTATATGTCATCCCATTGCCTTCTTGACTGCATGGTTTCTGCTGAGTAGTCTGAACTTATTGTTATTGATTTTCCTTTGTAGGAGACCTTTCTTTTATTCCTGGCTGCTTTTAAAATTTTCTCTTTATCTTTGGTTTTGGCAAGTTCAATGATAATATGTCTTGGTGATTTTCTTTTTGGATCAATCTTAAATGGGGTTCGATGAGCATCTTGGATAGATATCCTTTCGTCTTTCATGATATCAGGGAAGTTTTCTGCCAACAGATCTTCAACTATTCTCTCTGTGTTTTCTGTTATCCCTCCCTGTTCTGGGACCCCAGTCACATGCAAGTTATCCTTCTTGATAGAGTCCCACATGATTCTTAGGGTTTCTTCATTTTTTTTAATTCTTTTATCTGATTTTTTTTTCAGCTGTACTGGTGTCAATTCCCTGGTCCTCCAGATCTCCCACTCTGCATTCCAATTGCTTGAGTCTGCTCCTCTGACTTCCTATTGCGTTGTCTAATTCTGTAATTTTATTGTTAATCTTTTGGATTTCTGAATGCTGTCTCTCTATGGATTCTTGCAACTTATTAATTTTTCCACTATGTTCTTGAATAATCTTTTTGAGTTCTTCAACTGCTTTATCAGTGTGTTCCTTGGCTTTTTCTGTAGATTGCCTTATTTCATTTCTGAAGTCATTCCTGATGTCTTGAAGCATTCTGTAAATTAGTTTTTTATATTCTGCATCTGGCAATTCCAGGATTGTATCTTCATTTGGGAAAGATTTTGATTCTTTAGTTTGGGGAGTTGTAGAAGCAATCATGTTCTGCTTCTTTATGTGGTTTGGTATCGACTGCTGTCTCTGAGTCATCACTAAGATATTGTAGTGATTTATTCTATGTTTGCTCACTAAGTCTTATCTTGTTTTGTTTTCTTTCAATATACGTAGATGGGCTACTAGATTGCGCTGTGTTGATTGTTGTAGCCCTTGAATCACTTATGTCCTACTGCCAGCTGGTTTGGGCTGTTACCAGATATATAAGCCTAAGAGTCCATTCACTATTCTTGAGTAGAATCTGATTTTGGGTCTTCAAGTGTGTGGTGCAGACTGTCACCTATCCACCTAGAGAAATAGTGGTTATAGTTGTGTGCACTAGATTCTAGTAGCAGCAGGGGTTCACACTCCAGGGGGGTCTGTATGCTGACAGGCTTCCCCCAAGTGTCAGTGAGGTAGGTGTGTCTCTATTCCTAAAGAACTTTGGTGGGTGGGCTCTGCAGCTGTACCTTGGGTCCCCAATGCAAGTACCTCTACAGATTGGTAGGTGTCACCCTCCTTAGACCCCTAAGGCAGGAGGCTAGGTGGTCTGGGGGGAGCTTCAGCCCTCAGTTCCCTGTTATGGGTCAGTGAGGGCTTTGTTGAATACCCAGAGATACCAGACCTGGGAAACTTGTCTTTCCAGTAATCCACTAAAACAATTACAGTCAGATCCCTATCAGAAATGCCTTTGCATTATAATAGCCACCTTGTTCCCTGTAAGGATGAAAGCCCAAGACTGTGGATCACATATGCTTGGCTGGAGCTGGTTCTGTGTTTTTAGTCAAATTAGGGAAGGATTTTTGGTCCCTGTATTTTTTGTAGCTGCTTCTCTCAGGGCAGGAGAATGGGTTAGGAAAAGACCAAAAAAAAAGAGAGAAAGACCGCAGCGCAGTTCACTTTCTGGCTCAGGAAATTCCAATGTTAATGAAGCCGCCTGGGAAGGGGAAGGGAGGGTTCAGATAAATAGGAGAGAGTAGCACCCCAGAATACAGAAAAGTTACTTATCTTGCTTGGGATGACTGTTTTATCTGAGATTCCTGAGGGGCGCATCCACTGTGTGCACTGGCTGGGTAGAGATTGCCCCCGAGAGTCAGGCCAGTGTCCCGTGCTTTCGCTGTCTCAGAAGCCGTGGTTAGTTCCTCCGCTCCCAATCCAAAGCCCAGCACCAAGGTTCCGCGGCAGGGACGCCACACTCCTGGCTCCAAAACTAGTCGCTGCCTCCCGGTGACTTCTCCTCCTGTCAGCCGCATCACTGCGCTGTCTGCGTGCACTGGCTGGGCTTCCCCCGAGGTCACTTCTAGGGGCTAGGGCTGCGTCTCATGTTTGCGCTGTCTCAGGATGCCGTGCTCAGCTCCCCTGCACCCAGTCCGAAGCCCAGCGCCAAGGTTTCCTGACTGGGACGCTGGCTCCAGGCTCTGAAAACAGTCGCTGCTTCCCCGTGGTTGTTTGTTCTCAGTCTCTGTCACTCAGGTCAACTCTTTAGATCTGTGTTTGATGGTCAGGGTTCATAGATTGTCATGTATGTGATCGATTCACTTGTTTTTCTGAGTCTTTGTTGCAAGAGGGATCCGAGGTAGCTTCTACCTAGTCAGCCATCTTGGCCCCGCCCTCTGATCTCTCTTTTTGAGTTAGAATTTTCTTCTACATTTTTCTCCAGCTCTGTCTGAGACCCTCTATCGTGATCCCTGTCAGAGTATTCAGTGGTGGTAGCCAGGCACCATCTAGTTTTACTGGACTCAGTCTGGTGGAGTCTGTGGTAGATGTGGTCCATTAGTCCGTTGGACTAATCTTTTCCTTGTATGCTTAGTTTTCTTCAATCTTTCTTGCTCCCAAAAGGGTGAGACCAGTGGAGTATCCTAGATGGCCACTCACAGGGTTTTAAGACCCCAGACGCTACTCACCAAAGTAGAAAGTAGAACACATTCTTTATAAACTATGTTATGCCAGTTGAGCTAGATGTTCCCTGAGACCATGGTCCCCAAAGCCCTCAGCCCAGCAATTTGGTCCCTCAGGGAGTTTGGTTGTGTCTACAGAGCTTCCATGATCTTACCTTGTACAGGTTGTGCTGCCTTCCCCAGTATTTTGTACTGTCTTACCCTTCACCAAAGTTTCCACTTATCTATTTTCTATGAAGTGTTTTCCCATCCTCACCTTTCCCCTCCCTCTCAACAATCAAAGATTGTTTCCTTTTGTATGTAAACCTTTTCATGAGTTTTTACAGTAGTAGTCTCATATAATATTTGTCCTTTTGTGATTGGCTTATTTCACTCAGGATAATGCCCTCCAGAGTTATCCATGTTATGAGATGCTTCACAGATTCATCTTTGTTCTTTATCATTGCATAATACTCCATTGTGTGTATGTGCCACAGTTTGTTTATCCACTCATCTGTGGATGGGCAGGTAGGTTGTTTCCATCTTTTTGCTATTGTGAACAATGCTGCAATGAACATGGGTATGAATATTGAGTAAACATTCTTAACAGACACCTTTAACAAACAATTCTTTATCCAAGACAGAAAACCTGACTCTTGCCCTCTTTGTGCTACAGAACAATTAAATTTTAACAAAAATGCTGAATTGTCTTTTCAGTAAAAGCAGGCGTTTTTGGGTCAGGCTGCATTTAATTTAGGCATGAGGTCACGCATTTGAGTTATGCCAGCACCTCCTTGTTAAGATTTGCATATACAGAGTTTACCTTTTATATTAATCAAATAAAGACACCTTTTGGGTGGGGACCAATCTTATTACTTATCTTATATCACCTTATGAGTATATTATAGAATATCTTTCTCCTCCCACATTTCTACTTCACTTCCATGAATCCCATCATTCTTAAACCAAGAGAGTCATCCTGTCACAATAAAAAAAAAAAAAATAGGAGGGAAAAAACACTCCAGTTTATTCAAATGACATTCAGATAGTCTTTTTTGTTTTTTCTTCTGACTCTTCTTTTACTTACCTCTTGTTAAATTAGGGGGCCAAACCCTATTGGCATAGTGGTTAAGAGCTACATTTGCTAACCGAGAGGTCAACAGTTCGAATCCAGCAGGCGCTCCTTGGAAACTCTATGGGGCAGTTCTACTCTGTCCTATAGGGTCACTATGAGTCAAAATCAACTCAACAGCAGCAAGTTTGGTTTTTTGGTTGGTGGTGTAGTGGTTAACAGCTTGCTGGCTAACCGAAAGGTCGGCAGTTTAAATCCACTAGCTGCTCCCTGGAGACCCTATGGGGTACTTCTACTCTGTCCTATAGGATCTCTATGAGTCAGAATCAACTGAAGGGCAATGGGTGTGGTTTGGATGGGTTTGTTAGAGACTATGAAAGGTGTCAGATTTTAACCTACTTACAAGCTAATGAGTTACCCTGCCACAGTTTTTCACATGCATACCGGCAGAAAACAGGAGACCTCTGTGTCAGAAACACAGACAGCATACTCACAGCAAGAGCAGCAGCCAGAATAACATCAGCTCCAGTTCCCTTAGCCCCAATTCTCACGGGCAACACAACGAGGGACAGATGGTACCTAGACATGCTGTTGTAGTACAATATAGGACAGGAAGCCTGAGTGTTAACATAGATCTGCTAACAAATCTACCCATTTTGCTCCTGTGAAGAAAAAGACATTGTTTTATTATCCTGTTGTGTTACGTTGTTAGGTGCTGTTGAGTGATAAGCCAGCGGTGGCTGCATAGCTAATAGACCAAAGAAAGACTCCAGAACCAGTGAACATATGGTTTATTCAGGGAACTTCCTTACAGGACAGCCCAGAGAGGCAGCTGACCAGAGTTGTGCTCCGTTACTGTCTAGCAAGGGACACAAGCTTATATACAGTTCTAGTTGGGGCTAAGGCTTATTTGTTTTTCTTTCAAGTCCCTGGGCATCCAGCACTTCCAGGGACTACACGTCCAGGCCCAGATGTTTTCCTTTCTGTTGATAAGGGGTTCCTCAGCCTTGGCCACCGGCCCAGTCGTGCCACTCCCAGCTTTGTACCTTAGCCCGAGTTCATCCCCAGCATGCTTTGGGGAAAAACAAAGCTGCCTCCATCAGTAGGGGATGCATATAGCTGAATACCATTACCCTATATACCAGAAAACCAAACCCAGTGCCATCGAGTTGATTCTGACTCATAGCGACCCTATAGGACAGAGCAGAACTGCCCCATAGAGTTTCCAAGGAGCGCCTGGCGGATTCAAACTGCCGACCCTTTGGTTAGCAGCGGTGGCACTTAACCAGTACGCCACCAGGGTTATCCTACATAGGTGCCTCCAAATCAATTCTGACTCTCAGAGACCCTACGTACAATAGAACAAAACACTGCCCAGTCCTGCACTATCCTCACAATTATTGCTATGTTTGAGCCCATTGTTGCAGCCACTGTGTCAATCCATCTCTTTGAGGGTCTTCCTCCTTTTTGCTGACCCTGTACTTTACCAACCATGATGTCCTTATCCAGGGACTGGTCCTTCCTGATAACATGTCCAGAGTACCCAAGACGAAGTCTCACCATCCTCTCTTCCAAGGAGCATTCTGGCTATATTTCTTCCAAGACAGACTTGTTCATTCTTCTGGCAATCCATGGTATATTGAATATTCTTTGTCAACACCATAATTCAAAGGCATTGATTCTTTGGTCTTCCTTATTCATTGTTCAGCTTTTACATGCATATGAGGTGATTGAAAATATCATGGCTTGGGTCAGGTGCACCTTAGTCCTCAAAGTGATGACTTTGCTTTTTAACACTTTAAAGACGTCTTTTGCAACAGACTTGCCTAAAGCAATGCATCTTTTGATTTCTTGACTGCTGCTTCCAGGAGTCTTGATTGTGGATCCAAGTAAAATGAAATCCTTGACAACTTCAGTCTTTTCTCCATTTATCATGATGTTGCTTATTGGCCAGTTGTGAGGATGTTTGTTTTCTTTACATTGAAGTGTAATCCATACTGAAGGCTCTGGTTTTTGATATCACTAAGTGCTTCAAGTTCTCTTCGCTTTCAGCAAGCAAGGTTGTGTCATCTGCATATTTCAGATTGTTAATGAGTTTTCCACCAATCCTGATGTCACATTCTTCTTCATATTGTCCAGTTTCTTGGATTATTTGCCTAGCATACAGTTTGAATAAATATGGTGTAATGGATTGAATTGTGCTCCCCCAAAATGTGTGTCAACTTGGTTAGGTCATATGTGGTTGCTCTCCTTTTTGTGATTTTCTTATGTGTTATAAATCATAATCTCTGCCTGTGGTTAAAGAGGATTAGGGTGGGATGTAAAACCCTTGCTCAGGCCACATCCTTGATCCAATGTAAAGGGAGTTTCCCTGGGGTGTAGCCTGTACCACTTTTTATCCTACAAGAGATAAAACAAAAGCGAAGCAAGCAGAGAGTTGGGGGTCTTCATAACACCAAGAAAGCAGCATCGGGAGCAGAGCGTGTCATTTGGACCTGAGGTTCCTGTGCTGAGATGCTCCCAGACCAAGGGAAGACTGATGCATCGCAAGGACTTTCCTCCAGAGCTGACAGAGAGAAAGCCTTCCCCTGGGGCCGATGCCCTAAATTTGGACTTCTAGCCTACTGGACTGTGAGAAAATAAACTTCTCTTTATTAAAGCCATCCACTTGTGGTATTTCTGTTATAGCAGCACTAGATGACCAAGACAGAAGGTGAAAGGATACAACCGTGACACACACCTTTTCTGATTTTAAACCACGCAGTATTCCCTCGCTCTGTTCGAACGATTGCCTCTTGATCTATTACAGGTTCTACATAAACACAATTAAGTGTTCTAGAATTCCTATTCTTCAAAATGCTATCCATAATTTGTTATGATGCACACAGTCGAATGCCTTTGCATAGTCAATAAAACACAGGTAAACATCTTCCTGGTATTCTCTGCTTCCAGCCAAGATCCATCTGATATCAGTAATGATATCCCTCCATCCAAGTCCTCTTCTGAATCCCATTTGAATTTCTCGCAGTTACCTGTCAATGTACTGCTGCAACTGTTTTTGAATTATCTTCAGCAAAATTTTACTGGCATGTGATATTAATGATATTGTTCAATAATTTCCTCATTCTGTTGGATCACCTTTTTTTGGAATGGGCACAAATATGGATCTCTTCCAGTTGGTTGGCCAGGTAGCTGTCTTCCAAATTTCTTGGCATAGACAAGTGAGCTTCTCCAGTGCCACATCTTTTTGTTGAAACATCTCAATTGGTATTCCATCAGTTCCTGGAGCCTTGTTTCTCACCAAAGCCTTCAGTGCAGCTTGGACTTCCTCCTTGAGTACCACTGGTTCTTGATCATATGCTACCTCCTGAAATGGTTGAAATGGCTATTACTCTAGAATTTAAGAAATGTTTCTGGTGAGACAAAACCTGTTGCCACTAAGTAGATTCCATTCACAGCGACCCTATAGGATAGAGTAGAACTGCCTCATAGGGTTTTCAAGGCTGTAATCTTTATAGAAGCAGACCGCCACATCTTTCTCCTGTGCAGCAGCTGGTGGGTTCCAACTGCTGACCTTTCAGTTAGCATCCGAACACTTAACCACTGTGCCACTAGGGCTCCTTTTGTCTCAGCACAGAAAACAATATTTACAGAGTCAAATGCAAACATTGGATAAAAATGGAACTAAAAAATTCCAAGTCCTCTAAAAGGAGATAAAAATATTTATTTTATTAGTGTTTGCTTATAAGCATTAATTTAGGCATGAAGTAAGTCATATGAGCAGCTATAATAGTGAGGTTAAACTCAGAGATAGGTTCAAGGCAATGGTCAAAAACATCCTTCTGGGTCCAGCATAGTTTACCCATTGCCCCAATTAATGCTGCAGGATGAGTTTAAGACTTTTTTTCCCCCTGATTCCAAAGGATAATCACTGCTATATCTCAACAATAAAAAGACAACAACCTAATTTAAAAAATGGCAAAAGACTTGAATAGACATTTCACCAAAGAAGATGTACAAAAAGCTGATAAGCACATGACTTAAAAAAAAAAAAAATTTTTTTTTCTTCATGACTTAGGGAAACGTAAATCAAAACCAAAATGAAATACCACTCACTCCTACTGTTGTTAGTTGCCATGGAGTCAATTCTGACTCATGATAACCCCGTGTGTACTGAGTTGAACTGCTTCATAGGGTTTTTAATGACTGTGACCTTTCAGAAGCAGATAACCAGGCCTGTCTTCTGAGGCATCTCTGGGTAGGTTCTAATTCCCAACCTTTTGGCTAGTAGCTTAGCAATTAACTGTTTGTGCCACCCAGGGACTCCTTCACCCTGACTAGGATGGATATTATCAGAAGAACAGAAAATAAGTGTTGGCAAGGATGTGGAGAAATTGGGACCCTGAACCAGTATTGGTGGGATTATAAAATGGTGCAGCCGCTACAGAAAACAGTTTGGCAGTTCCTCAAAAAGTTAAACATTAAATTATCATATGATTCAACAATTCCGCTCCTAGATATAGGCCCAAAAGACTTGAAGGCAGGGATACAAACAGACACTAATATTCATTGCAGCACTATTCATAATAGCCAAAAGATGGAAACACTCAAATGTCTGTCAACAGATAATTCTATAGAACAGAATATTTTTCAGCTATAAAGAGAAATGAAGTTCTGATATGTGCTACAATGTGGATGAACCTCGAAAACATTATGCTGAGTGAAATAAGTTAGACATAAAAGGACAAATGTTGTATGATCCTATTTATACGAACTATAGGGTCTGGGTTGATAGATAAAAAACTAAAGAAAAATTTTTTCTTTTAGTTTTTTATCTAGAATAGGTAAATACAGAGACCAAAGTTTATTAATGGTTACCGATGGTGGGTGAAAGGGAGAATGGGAGCGTTATTGCTTAAGGGGCTCTGAGTTTCTGTTAAGGGTGGTGAAAAAAAAATGGAAGTGAATAGTGGTGTTGGTTGTACAACACGGTGAACATTGCTATCCAACACTTGCCATGGAACAGGCTGGTTGGCTAACTTCCTAGAACTTGGAACTTTGTCAGTACCAAGGTACCTTAATATTCTAGGGAACATTTCTAGGATTGTATTGGCCTCTGCATGACGAGTAATTGCAAAAGTGCTAGAGAGGAAAGCCTGGGTTCTGGAGTTATCCTTTCACATTTAATCGTATTTATCTCTTCTATTCCAATATTGTTGTTCATAGCGTGATCTTTAAGGTTGCATGTCAACTTGGCTGGGCCATGATTCTCAGTGGTTTAGCAGTTGTGATATAGTTCGGCAGTCATATAATGATGTGATTGCCTCCATGATGCGATTTGATATGATGTGATTACCTCCATGGTGGGATCTTCTGTGAGTAGTAGCTGTTATGGATTGAATTGTATCCCCCTAAAATATCTGTCATCTTGGCTAGGCCATGATTCCCAGTATTGTGTGATTGTCCAGAATTTTGTCATCTGATGTGATTTTCCTATATAAATCCTGCCTCTATGATGTTAAGAAGACAGGATTAGAGGCAGTTATGTTAATGAGGCAGGACTCAATCTACAAGATTAGATCGTATCTTGAGTCAATCTCTTTTGAGATATAAAAGAGAGAAACGAGCAGAGAGATGGGGACCTCGTACCACTGAGAAAGCAGTGCTGGGAGCAAAGTGTGTCCTTTGGACCCTGGGTTCTTGCGCTGAAACACTCCTAGACCAGGGGAAGATTGATGACAAGGATCTTTCCCCAGAGCCTACAGAGAGAGAAAGCCTATTCCTGGAGCTGGCACCCTGAATCCTGACTTACAGCCTTCTAGACTATGAAAGAATAAATTTCTGTTTGTTAAAGATATCCACTTGTGGTATTTATGTTATAGCAGCACTAGAGAACTAAGACAGTAACCAGTCAGTTGAAAGGAAGTTTCCCTGGGGTGTGGCCAGCATCCAATATAGGTGGACTATCTGGCAAGGCTTGTGGGCTTTTGCTTGCTCTGGATCCTGCAGCTGGCTCCTGTTTGTCTGACTTCTGGTTCTTGGGACTTGAGCTAGCAGCTTACTTGCCATCTTGCCTGCCAATTTTGGGATTCATCAGTCTTCACAGGCTGTGGGCCAGAGTTCTGCTATCTGACTTGCCAATCTTGGGTTCACCAGCCCCTGCAGCTACCTGAATTAGGAGAAGCTCCCAGCTTGACCCATGGCCTTGGGACGTTACAGTCTCTACAACTGCGTGAGCCATTTCCTTTACATAAATCTCTCTCTCTCAGTATATATATTTATATGTTTTACTGGTTTTGCTTCTCTAGAGAGCTCAGCCCAAGACACATCAGCTGTAACTGTTCTACACTTCACCTTCCTTCTGCAAGGTGTACCTTTATTTACATTCCAGGCCTGAGCCTGAGGTCTGGCCACCGTTTCTTGATTCATATTGTTAGTAAACCTGAAGCAGAGGCACTTCAAACTTGGCCATGTGGCAACAGCAAAATGGCTGCTTTGGTGAAGACAAAACAGGAGGCAGTTGTCAGAGTTTGTTTTAAGAAAATGGATTTCCAGATCTTCAACTTGTATACAGGCAGTCCTCAGGTTACAAATGTGTTTCTAACTCTGTCTTTAAGTCAAATTTGTAGGTAAATTGGAACAGGTGCATGTGGTTCTTATTTAGCCTCACTTTGGTGCAAGAAAAGGTTGAAGACTTTTCAATTATTTAAAAGCTGCACGTGCAGCAAATGAAGGTGGTTGTGATGAAGAATTTGTTGTGAGTAGGGGTTGGTTCAATCATTTCAAAGTGAGGGCAAATTTACAGAACATTAAAGGGCTAGTAAGAGTTGTCCTTAATTTGGATGTTCGTAACTCGGGGACTGCCTGTGTATATTTTTGGTTAAATGGATTTGCCTTAGAACTTGTTTGTAGTCAAGGCATCAAGCCAGTTCTTAGACGTTATACTGGTTCTACTTTTTCAGCCTCTTTTTACATCAATTCTTTTAAAACTTACAAAATTAAGATATACTTCCCCGCCCACTCCTCCACCCACCCAGAATCTTAGCGTGGTGCATTACTTAGAGGAGAGGGCCCAAAGAAGGATATATTTTGAAATGTAAGTGAGACTACTGGAAACTGAAAGAGGGCCTAAAAGGCTTGATGGCTGAAGGGGCACTAAAAATCAATTTTTGATGACCAATAACTATGCAATTTTTGGCATAAGTTATTCAGAAAGAGCTCAATTAATTGAACGGCATCACTATAATTAAACTCCTTCCATTCCCATCTACTTATTTATGATACAGGTTTCACACAGAATTTATGCTGAACCTTCTTGTCATTCTAAAAAGTCATACTCATCCATGGATAGGTGAACTTAAAATCAAAAGAACATTCAGTTCATTAAGATATGCATATCCAATCAAATTTTACTTTTGTGTTGGAGTGACCACCAACTCAGTTAGTGGTGATTTCTGGGCTCAGGATTAATAGATTCTGTCAAAAACAAAAACAAACCTGAATTTAGGAAGAGACTTTATTCTAAAAGAATTATTGCAAGGGGTGGGGGTGGGGAGGGGAAGGGACAATGGCAAAAGGAGGAAGGGGATTATTGGAGTACAATGAATGCTCTAACCATGAGATCAGCATGTGTATCAAGACTTAGGCAAAAGGCTTTTTTTTTTTATAGAAATGAGAGAAAACAAGGTTAGAAAGAAGCAGGTGTGGGGAAGTGAGATGAAAGTGTGGCCTGTTCAGAAAGTAAATCAGAGAATGTTATGCATCGAGGCCACCTATTTTCAGAAGGGCTCTTAATGAGTGGTTGTATGCTGGCTCAAAGGAGTCCTTGGGTGGCACAAATGGCTAAGTGCTCAACTACTAGTTGAAAGGTTGATGGTTTGAACCCACCCAGAGGTGCCTTGGAAGAAAGGCTTGATGATCTGCTTCTAAATGGTCATATCCATGAAAACCCTATGGAGCATAGCTCTACTCTGCAACACTTGGGGTCTCCGTGAGTCAGGATCCATTCAACAGCAACTGGTTTGTTTTTTGTTTTATGCTGGCTCAGGAACCTGGGGGAAAGAGAGAAGCTTAACCAAAGTTTGATTAACAAGCATTTTATTCTGATTAACCAGTGGGAACAAACAGTTCAGCTAATCATTTGCGAAGCAAAGAATGGGAAATTGGAGGATCCTGTGTTCGGCCTTTTTTGTGTTTGGCCTTGTGGTAGATAAACAAGGGGCATCATTAAGTCTCATCTAATGCATATGGGGAAAGGTGTTTTGTTTTGCAGTTTGCCATTTTCTGCAACATAAAAAAGGTGGGAGAATTCTCAGCCTTTGTTGATTCCCAAGAATCACAGGGCTCAGGTAAAATTCAACATTGTCAGCTCATTCAACACAACTTGTTCCCATATTACAGATATTCATTCCATGTAAACTGCTCCATTCTGCAGGATCCACGGGTAAATTATTGGCATCCTGACTGTTTAATCTGAGGATCTAAGACAGCAAGAATTCTTTATACAGCTGCTGGTTGTTTTCAACAAAATGGCCCAGTTTCTGTACATCATAATGCAAGGCTTCTCTGATGACTTGTCCACTCCCGCTGAAGTTGTAAACAATTTGATTAGTTAGGGGATCTCAGGGGAGTAGCAGCACAAATAACTTCAGCGTCCTTCCATGTCCCCAACAGGAGAGATATGAGGTTCTGCCTTTGTACCGGTCTTAGAGCTCTTGATACATTCTTTCTTTTCCCCTTTCTTAGTGGCTTCATTTTCAACCATGCCATAAGCAGCAGCCATGGGACAGCATTTGTAACCTTTTCCTCTCAGTTTGCCTCTTTTTTTTTCAACCTATTTAATCTGTTCTTAGTGAATCAGATCAATGTTTTCTAAATTCCACTGATAAGATCAATTCTTGGACAGCAAGGAAAGACCTTCACTGTGCCTCCTGGCAGATAATCTGAAGAACTGACACATAGCCCTTTCTAAATTCACGAGTTTATTCAGGGAAACATACTGACACTGGCAAGCAGCTGCTCTCCAGCGGCGGCCGGGATGGAGTATTTTCCGCAACCACCTAGCAAGGGACCCAAGCTTATATAGCATTCCAGCTGGGACCAAGACTTATTGTTTTCTACCATGTCTTTGGGCAGTCAGTGTTCCCAGAGACTTCATATCCAGGCCCAGATGTTTTCCTTCTTGTTGCTAAGGCATTCCTCGGCCTTGGCTGCTGGCTCAGTCGTGCCACTTCCGGCGTTGTACCTTAGCCTGAGTCTATCCCGAATACATCGCCTGCATGCTTCAGGGAAAGCAAAGCTGATTCAGTTAGGGAGGGGATGCATATAGCTGAATAGCATTACCCTACAGGGGCCATGAAATTTTAGCTATTTCAAACCACAGATGATAGATTAGCAACCACTCTGACATCAAAATTTTTCATTTCTTGTCCATTTTCTTACCCCGTAAAGGTTTTGCTGTAATGAGTCAAGGATCCCATACCATTTGCCACTTTTGATACAAGTCTGGACTGATAGAAGTACTAACAAGACATAATCTGTTCCCAGTACCAGTTTATTTATCTTACGCAAAGGAAGCAAGACAAGTAATTCAGCATGCAAGCAAGAACCACTTGTAACAAAAGATGTGGTAATATCCCAGGCATAGTTTTCAAGACCTCCCATTTCATGAATCATGCTCAGTTACAAGTGATGAAGCTAGAGAAGGGTAAACTATCTCAGCTCTGGTAAACTACTCACTACAACCCTTTATACTGGAATCCCTGAGTGGATAATAGTGCCCTCATTGCTAACCAAGAGATTGTAGGTTTCAATCCACCCGGAGGAGCCTCAGAAGAAAGACCTGGCAATCTACTTCAAAAAATCAGCCAATGAACGCTCTCTGGAACACAGTTCTACTCTGACACACATGGAATCGGCAGGAGTAGAAGCTGACTTAACAGCAACCGGTTTTGGTTTTATTGATCATATTGTTCGTCAGGGTGTGTGTAACATTCGTTAGGGCAGCTGCATCACATCAATGAAAAGTTACACAGGAGTAATCTGGACAACTAGACACACTTCATGCAGAAAAGCACAGTCTACAGGACATTCCAAATTTAGTACATTCCAGAGATTAATGTTGCAAAAAGGTAAATTCAGGGTCAGCTTCCCAGGTATCTCTGTGCTTAGAGCAAGAGTTTCAGATTGCTGTGAACCATTTTTTTATAATGTTTAGTAATTTTTTATTAAAAAGTATATATACTTGTTTCGATCAATTGTTTACTGCTAATAACTATGTAGTGATAATTTAACCCAGAGAAAAATGTTTAAGATTTAGTTTTAGATGTTGGGGGACATCTAGGTCAATTGGCATAGTATGGTTCATGAAGAAAATGTTCTATATCTTATTTTGGTGAGTAACATCTGGGGTCTTAAAAAGTCTGTGAACAGCCATCTAAAATACATCTATTTGTCCCATCACATTCAGGGCAAAGTAGAATGAAGAAAACCAAAGACAGAAGGCAAATATCAGTCCAAAGGGCTGATGGACCACATGAACCACAGCCTCCACTAGCCTGAGCCCAGAAGAACTAGATGGTGCCCTGGCTACCATCACCAACTCTTCTGACAGGGATCACAATAGAGGGCTCCTGACAGAGTTAGAGAAAAATGTAGAACAAAATGCAAACTCACACACACACACACAAAAAGACCAGATTTACTGGTCTGACAGAAACTGGAGGAACCCCCGAGACTATGGCCCCGAGACACCCTGCTGACTGAGAACTGAAGCCACCTTTTAGCCAAAGATTAAACGGGCCTATAAAACAACAACAAAAAAAAACACACATTAGAAATGTGCTTCTTAGTTCAAGTATAGAGACCAAATGGGCAACACCTGCCCAAAAGCAAAGATGAGAATGCAGGAAGGGACAGAAAACCTGGATGAAGAAAACCGGGGAACTTGAGGTGTAAAGGGAAAGGGAGAAAGTGCTGACACATTGTGGGGATTGCAACAAATGTCACAAAACGATTTGTGCATAAATTTTTGAATGAGAGAATAATTTGTGCTATAAACTTTCACCTAAAACAATAAAATTAAAAAAAAAAACGATTTAGACTTAGAGCTTTAAGATCACAGGTAATAAAAGCAGTCTAAAATTCAATTTATGTACATATTTTTGCTCAGACAAATATGAGAAAATTACTAATAAAACACTTTTAAACATATTAAAAAATATTACATTAGGATAAAATTTTGTAGAGAAATGAAACGGAAATATATATGTGTTTACGAAGAAAAGAGAAATTATATAAAATGTCTGACTATTAAAGAAGAGTTTCTTCATTTTTTTTCCTTTTAGTGAATGATGGTTTATAGCAAAACCCTCTGTTATATAGATTCCATTGGATATGTTTTAAAAACTGATGGACAGCTTTATTTTAAAACGTTAATATTTACACTATACCCAAAATTATGTTCTTTGCAACAGAGTAGAAGTGGGTGAGGAAGTACATAACTTTTAAAAATTATTTTATTAGGCATACATGAGAAAAACACCCTCAAGTTAAAATTAATCATTGAGGAGCAATGGAGAGATGAGATGGCTGAATTGTGTAAACACTATTTGATTATATGACGGTTCTTTTTTTTTTTTTTTTGTACTTTCAATTCAGCCATAGCACCTGGTCCTATCCTCACCTGTTTTTCTCTAATTACTTTAGGGGCTAATATTGTTTTTTTTTTTTTTTTATTGTATGTTGAACATAATGTCATTTATTATTTTTTAAATAATTTATTTTATTTTGTTGAGAATATACTTGGCAAAAACATAGACACTAATTCAAGTTTCTACATGTACAATTCAGTGACATTGGTTACATTCTTTGAGTTGCGCAACCATTCTCACCTTCCTTTTCTGAGTTGTTCCTCCACCATTAACGTAAAATCACTGCCACCTAAGTTTCGTATCTAACATCTCAAGTTGCTGTTGTTAACTTGATCCCATATAGACAGATCTTAAAAGAGCTACACTGCTCAAGGCAGACATTCTTTACTAGTTAAGCTAAACTATTGCGGAGTTTTAAGAAGAGTTCAGGGGATATATCTGGTTTAAGTATTAAAGATTGTCCTGGGGCAATAGTTTCAAGGGTTCATTCAGACTTCAGGGCTCCAGAAAGTCTGAAGTCCATGAGAATTTGAAATTCTGTTCTGCATTTCCCCCATTTTGATCGGGATTCTTCTACAGAATTTCTGATTGAAATGTTCAGTAATGGTAGCCAGGCACCATCTAGCTCTTCTGGTTTCATGGCAAAGGATGCAATTGTTCCTGGAAGCAATTAGCCACACATTCCATTTTCTCCTCCTGTTCCTGACTCTCCTTCTTCCTCTGTTGTTGCAGGTAGATAGAGACTAATTGTTATGCCTTGGATGGCCATTTGCAAACTTTTAAGACCCCAGGCCAGGCACCACACAACAAACTAGGAGGTAGAAGAGAAGCACCCAACATGTTATTAGGCCAATTAGCTGTGATGTAACACAAAACCATGACGTTAAACCTCCAAACCAAGTAATCAAATCATATTTGTTTCTAGTATATGAATGATTTAATTTTTTTTTTTACATATGCATCCCTAATCCATTTTGAGCTTATTCTTGTATGTGGTGTGAGGCATGGATCTATATATACATATTTTGTCAAATAGCTACCCAGTTATCCTAGCCATATTAATTTAAAAATCCATCATTATTTCACTAACATGATATGCCACTTTTGTCAGATACCGAGTGGTATTTGATGAATAGAATTTCTTACTTTTAATGGCTAACCCCTTTAAAATACTACTCTAACATGCTTTTAGAATTAAAAAAAAATGTCTTTTTTCCTTCATAATGAAGTGGTCAAAGCAGCTTTTAGACGGGAAAAGAGGTCACAGTGGGACACTTGTCAGTTTTTAACTGTCAAGACACCAAAGGCTGAAGAGCAGCAGCTGTAAATACTTATCCTGGGGATGGTGCCCGGATACCTTTTATGTTATTTTTATCTCCATTAAGGCAATGCAAGTGCATAGTTTCAAATGCCAAGAAGTGTGACAGAGTGAACAAGAAATGTGAGTCCTTGGCTCTACCCCTCCCCCAGGCTTGATCTTCAACTAGAGTTTCAGACTTAAAAGGGGAGATTAGAACTAATAAATGAATTCAGCAAGGTTGCAGGATACAAGATCAATATACAAAAAATCAGTTGTATTTATATGCACTTACAATGAACAATCTGAAAATGAAATTAAGAAAAATTTCCATTTATAGTAGTATTAAAAATAATAAAATATTTATGAATAAATTTAATAAAAGAATCATAAAACATACTCTGAAAACTACAAAGTATTGTTGAAAGAAATGAAAAACCTAAATAAGTGAAAAAAACATCTAATGCTTATGGCATAGAAGACTTAATGTTGTTAAGATGGCAATCTCTCCCAAACTCATCACCAGATTCAGTATTTGTTATATTAGGTGCACAAGGATCATTCCAAAACCTAGGGAGTTTTAGATATGAAATTAGAAACTCATTTTACATCTGGGATCAGAAGGATTCCAGGCAGCTTCAGAACATTTCTTTGTTGTAATTAGATTTAGATTAAAACATGTTATCTGATGTTGGGCCAATAATCAAAGGAGATGCAATAGTCTGACACATATGGTCCATTTAGAGGTGACATGGGGGTTAACAGTAGCACTGGGTACATAACTGTAGTAGAGGAGAGGCTAATGAATCTGAATTCTTGTGCATAGATTGTGGGGATGGATAACGGATCCAACACTTGGTTAGGTTATTGGCACTAGTTGCTGACTGGGCTAACCCAACAAATGTATTCTCTTTGTATGTGCTAGGAATAAAAGAAAAAGACTTACCCTTGGATGCCCTTCTAACTCAGAATTGAAGTCACTTCCAAAGTTCACCTTTCAGCCAAAGATTAGGTAGACCTATAAAACAAACAATAACACACATGAAGGACATGCTACTTAGATCAATCAAGTATGTGAGATTAAACGGGCAACACCTGCCCAAAAACAAAGACAAGAAGTTGGGAAGGGATAGGAAAACTGGATGAATGGAACCCAGGAGGCCACAGTGAAAAGTGAGAAGGGGAGAGTGCTAACACAATGCAGGATTGCAACCAATGCCACAAAACAATTTGTGTACAAATTTTTGAATGAGAAGCTAATTTTCTCTATAACTTTCACCTAAGGCACACACACACACAAAAGAGTTGATGGAAACTAAAAATGATTTCTAAAATAAAAACATGCAATAAACAACAAAAAAAGAACAAGTCTTAGAGAAACCTCTATCTTGAATAAAAGTACCAAGGAATAAGACCACGAGTATGAAGTAAAGCTAATAACATAAGAATAGCTATACTTATGAAACAAAGTCCAAAAATTTCGGCCAGACTTATAAGTTCTTGTTCCACGATCTTGGGATCAGCTGTCTACCTCATTGTTATCTGCTTCACTGGGGCATTTAAAAGTGATCTTTAATTCCCCAGAGGGATGACAAGTACACAGGGGTGTTTTAGCCTTCTTAAGTTGGGACAAATGGATCCAGGTTTTGACTCCCTGTAATTTGGCCGCACATGTGTTAGTAAGGAGAACTACTTATAGTCCTTTTCAATGAGCCTCCAGGAAACCTTTTAATTGATGTCTCTTCTCATATACATAGTCCCCTGGAACAATACCAGGCAGATTTTGGTTTCCAGTCATCAAAGTCTTTTTTAAGAAAATTTTATTGTGCATTAAGTGAAAGTTTACAAATCAGTCAGTTTCTCATACAAAATTTTATATATACCTTGCTATTTTTTTATATACTCCTAGTTGCTCTCCCCCTAATGAGACAGCACACTCCCTCTCTCCTTCCTCTATTTTCATGTCCATTCAGCTAGCTTCTGATCCCCTCTGCCTTCTCATCTCCCTTTCAGACAGGAGCTGCCAACATAGTCTCATGTGTCTACTTGATCCAAGAAACTCACTCTTCACCAGTATCATTTTCTATCCTATAGTCCAGTCCAATCCCTGTCTGAAGAGTTGGCTTTGGGAGTGGATCCTGTCTTGGGCTAACAGAAGGTCTAGGAACCATGACCTCCAGGGTCCTTCTAGTCTCATTCAGACCATTAAGCCTGGTCTTTTTATGAGAATTTGAGGTCTGCATCCCACTGCTCTCCTGCTCCCTCAGGGGTTCTCTGTTGTGTTCCTTGTCAGGGCAGTCATGAGTTGTAGCTGGGCACCATCTAGTTCTTCTAGTCTCAGGCTGATGTAGTCTCTGGTTTATGTGGCCGTTTCTATCTCTTGTGCTCATAATTACCTTGTGTCTTTGGTTCTTCATTCTCCTTTTCTCCCGGTGGGTTGAGACCAATTGATGCATCTTAGATGGCCACTTGCTACCATTTAAGATCCCAGATGCCACTCTCCAAAGTGGGATGCAGAATGTCTTCTTAATAGATTTTATTATTCCAGTTGACCTAGATGTCCCCTGAAACCATGGTCCCCAAAGCCCCACTCTTGCTACTCCGCCCTTTGAAGAATTCGGTTTATTCAGGGACCTTAGTTTTTGGTTTAGTCCAGTTGTGCTGACCTCTCCTGTATTGTGTATTGTCTTTCCCTTCACCTAAAACAGTTCTTGTCTACTATCTAATTAGTGAGTACCCCTCTCCCTCCCTCCATCCCCACTCTCATAACCATCAAAGAATGTTTAAACTATTTCTCCAGTTATTATAATAGTGGTCTCATACAATATTTGTCCTTTTGCAACTGACTAATTTCACTCAGCATAATGGCTTCCAGATTCCTCCATGTTATGAAACGTTTCATGGATTCATCATTGCTCTTTATCAATGGGTAGTATTCCATTGGAAACCTTGGTGGTGTAGTGGTTAAGTGCTATGGCTGCTAACCAAAAGGGTCAACAGTTCGTATCTACCAGGTGCTCCTTGGAAACTCTATGGGGCAGTTCTACTCTGTCCTTTAGGATCGCTATGAGTCGGAATCGACTCGACGGCACTAGGTTTGGTTTTGGTTTAGTATTCCATTGTGTGAATATGCCATAATTTATTTATCCATTCATCCATTGATGGGCACCTTGGTTGCTTCCATCTTTTTGCTATTGCAAACAGTGGTGCAACGAACATGGGTGTGCATATATCTGTTCATGTCAAGGCTCTTATTTCTCTAGGATATATTCTCTTATTTCTCTAGGATATATATTCTAGGAGTGGGATTGCTGGATTATATGGTACTTCTATTTCTATTTCTAGCTTTTCAAGGAAGCACCAAATCGATTTCCAAAGTGATTGTACAATTTTACATTCCCACCAGCAGTGTATAAGTGTTTCAGTCTCTCTACAACCTCTCCAACATTTATTATTTTGTGTTTTTTGGATTAATGCCAGCCTTGTTGGTGTGAGATGGAATGTCATTGTAGTTTTGATTTCCATTTCTCTAATGGCTAATGATTGTGAGCATTTCCTCACGTATCTGTTAGCTACCTGAATGTCTTCTTTAGTGAAGTGCCAGTTCATATCCTTTGCCCATTTTTTAATTGGGTTATTTGTCTTTTTGTTGTTGAGTTTTTGCAGTATCATGTAGATTTTAGATGCTGATCAAAAATGTCATAGGTAAAAGCTTTTTCCCAGTCTAGGTAATCTTTTTACTCTTTTGGTGAAGTCTTTAGATGAGCATAGGTGTTTGATTTTTAGGAGCTCCCAGTTATCTAGTTTCTCTTCTTCAAAAGTTTTTTTTACCTGTGGAAAATATTCCTTAGAATATTGGAATAAAGATTGACAATATTTCATCATAGTCATTTCAGTATTCATCTCTTGGAGTCTGTTGTACTTCAGAATATATTTTCGTTAGAACTTTGACATGACACATAACATCTTTTAATTCATAGGATATTCTGTAACCAGCATAATGTTATTAGTTCCTGAAATAGCTGATTCTTACATTAAAAAAAAAGGAAAGAAGAGAAAAAATGGTTTCTTCTGCCTAAAAAATAGAACATTGAGTACTGGTAATATTCCCATATAAGCTTTATAGACATTCTTTTACTTTACTTAGTCCTATGTAGCTAAGTTTGATTCTATGCAATTCTGGATCAGCAGCAACTTGAAAACCCTGTATGTTTCTATATACGAGCTCTATTTAGTCCAATGGAATACACTTTCCAAATATTATAGTCCTCTTTTTATCTGGGAAACCTGATGGCACAGTGGTTAAGAGCTATGGCTGTTAACCAAAATGTTGGCAGTTCGAACCTACCAGCTGCTCCTTGGAAACCCTATGGGGCAGTTCTACTCTGTCCTACAGGGTTGCTATGAGTTAAAATTGACTTGATGGCAATGGGTTTGGTTTAATAGGTCCGATTCAATCCATTTCTTGTTGAAATATTTTAGTCAAGTGCTTTCAGTGAATCAGCAAGGGTAAAATTTATTGGTAGGTGACAAACTTAAAAAAATGACTGTGGTTAACTTATAATAATATTTCTTAAAAGTGAAAGATATGATAGGAATCAACTACAAAAGTAATACAAAGACAAATAAAGCCAAAAAAATTTTAGACCAAATATATCTCTAAACATAATGATTAACAAACACCATTTTCAAAGAGCTTCAATTACAACACATAATAATCTTGAGACATAATGCCATATAGTAAGAACATATGAAGAATACACTGAGATTATTAAGTTTTTAAACATCTGAATAGTAATAAAAACTTCATGGGTAAACAATGTGAATTTCTCAGTTAAAACCATTGGCTTTGATGATGCTAGATTTAAGGGAAACAAAGTTGTAGTGAAGTTAGCAATTGAAATAATAAAATTATGACATAATATTATGTGCTCATTGTCTAGCATCAGGTACAAACATAACAGGGAACACTAATGCATAAAAATTTTTTAACCCAAAGAAAATCAGGCACTTAATTTGACAACACATTTCATGTAACTCATAACACATCAAATAAACCCTGTTTTTTGTTGTTTGTTTTAGCATTTTTCCTTTTATAAAACCAGAACAAATCTTTTGTGGCTTTCCACAAAGTTTCAAAGTTTTTAGCTGTTTGTCATAAGTCACTGAGAAACAATACTTAAGTTATTTAACCAAAAATCATAAAGGTAAAAAACTCAGCTTTCCCCCCCTCCCCAAAGCCACATGGCTTGGTTTTCAATCTGTTCTAATGAGACAGCAACCCTTACCTTTGAGGCATGTTACACAGAAAATAAATTAACTCTTTAATATTGTGCCTTATCTAGTGCTCCTATAATAGACCTACCATAAATGGATGACTTTAACAAACTGAAATTTATTCTCTCACAGCCCAGAAGGCTAGAAGTCTGAATTCAGAGTTCTAACTCCAGGGGAGGGCTTTCTCCCTCTGTCTTCTCTGGGGGAAGGTCCTTGTTATTAATCTTCCCCTGATCTAGGAGTGTCTCAGTGCAGGGACTCCAGGACAGAAGGACACACTCTGTTCCTGGCACTGTATTTTTGGTGGTATGAGGTCCCCCTGCCACTCTGCCCTTATCTCTCTTTATATCTCAAAAGAGATTGACTCAAGATACAACCTAATCCTGTAGATTGAGTCCTGCCTCATTATCATTACTGCCACTAATCCCACTTCATTAACATCACAGAGATAGGATTTACAACACATAGGAAATTCACATCAGATACAAAATGGTGGACAATAACATGATACTGAGAATCATGGCCTAGCCAAGTTCACAGATATTTTAGGGGGACACAATTCAATCCACGATACTCAGTAGCTAAGAAAATTCTGTCATTTTAACAGCAAGATACCCAGTTCTTTGCTCTATGTTATTTGACATTAAAATTTCTTAAAAACTCATAAATTAACCCATTAAGCTTTATCCATACAGATAAAAACTTTGCACATACCCAATAAATTTCCTTTTAATAAACCTTTCAAACACTGTCATTGTTGCATATATCTTATAGTAAATATCTTATAGTATAAGCATTTAAGTGGCAAAAATGAACATACACATTAGCAGACCCAAATATATATATATATATATATATTCCATTGCTGTTGAGTTAATTCTGACTTATAGCAACCCTATAGGAGAGAGTAGAACTGCCCATAGGGTTTCCAAGGAGTGGCTGGTGGATTCAAACTGCTGACCTTTTGGTTAGGATGTATATATATCCTTTCTCTGTGGCATAAAAAGCAAAAGTATATAAACCTAAATTAGAGTGAATATTTATCAACTCAATTTAATATTAGTAACTTATCTAAAGATCTTAGAAAGTATTTAAAATCTATATACCATAAAACATAATTACCCTTGAAATAAAGTTTGTTTTCATTCAAACTTTTACCATTTTCCATATTTTCCCAAATCTAACTTTAGCCCTTTAATATATTACAAACTGGTTTTGGAAATTACAAAGTCTCTGCTCAACTTGACAAATTCATTGATATAGATATAACTTTAAGTCTTTGATTAGGGGTGGAAATATTTCCCAAGGCCATTTCAGGTGTGACTCATTGTGATTTCTATTTTTTTTTTTTTTGCTTCTAGGAGTTCCTCTACAATAGGGAGAACTTGTTTACAGTTCTTTTATGCTGGGAATCCATCAATTTCTGGTAACTATAGTAAGGCATCAGTTTGTTGAATCATCTCAATTGGTATTCCATTAACATACAGGTGCAGTGCTGGAGGTGCTCACTCATCTATGTCAAGAAATTTGAAAGATAACTACCTGGCCAACTGACTGGAAGAGATCCACATTTGTGCCCATTTCAAAGAAAGGTGGTCCAATAGAATGCGGAAATTATTGAACAATATCATTAATATCACACACAAGTAAAATTTTGCTGAAGATCTTTCAAAAGCATTTGAAGCAGTACATCATCAGGGAACTGCCAGAAGTTCAAGCCAGATTCAAAAGACAACAAGGAGTGAGGAAAACTTCAGAGGAAAGTTTACAGTGCAAATCAGTTTCTCATGCAAAAATTTATATACAAATTGTTCTTTGACATTGGTTGCAATCGCTGCAATATATCTTCCCCTCTCCCCTGCCCCCAGGTTCCCTATGTCCATTTGTCCAGTTTTCCTTTCCCAGTTTATCTTTGCTTTGGGGCAGTTGTTGCACATTTGGTCTCACATACTTAATTGAACTATGAAGCTTGTTCCTCACGTATGTTATTATTTGTTCTATAGGTCTGTCTAATCTTGAATATGCCATGGACTGCCAAAAGAATGAACAAACATGTCTTGGAAGAAGTACAACCAGAATGCTCCTTAGAAGCAAGGATGGAAAGACTACATCTCACATAATTGGGACATGGTATCAGGAGGGATCAGTCTCTGGAGAATGACATCATGCTTGGCAAAACGGTGAGTGAAAAGAGGAAAACCCTCAATGAGATGGACTGACAGTGGCTACAACAATGGGCTCAAGCATAACAATGATTGTGAGGATAGCACGGGACTTGGCAGTGTTTCATTAAAGTGTACGTAGGGACGCTATGAGTTGGAACTGACTCAAAGTCACCTAACAACAACAGCATAGTAAGCCAGCATCTTATTTTCTTAAAATGTCTCCACCTAGTTTGGAGGGGTCCTTCAAAAGCTTCCCTGGAGCTATATAACCTCAGAGGCAGGGGCCCAAGGAGTCCTGATCCTGTCCCACTTTCCCTATCTTGTGGTTCATGGTCAAAGACAAGAATTAGTCATCTTGATTCATTACCATATTCTTAAGTTGGCCTAGGTATTTTGAGAGAGAAAGATAACCAATTTCTTTCCCTTTTGCAATTCTCTTGGTAAGCAGTTTTGCCTTCTTTTTATCACAACCTTTTATCTAATCAGTAAATATCAAAGCTCTTTAGCAAAAATGAACCCATCAATTCTTGGAAATTACCCCTTTTCCTTATATACAACAGATTTCATATAATATCTAGC
Source organism: Loxodonta africana (assembly GCF_030014295.1). Lineage (NCBI taxonomy): Eukaryota > Metazoa > Chordata > Mammalia > Proboscidea > Elephantidae > Loxodonta > Loxodonta africana. Next base: position 107,105,823 of record NC_087345.1, on the reverse strand, counting down.
TTAAGGTACTTAGAAAGGTTTTGCTTTTAAGACTGACATACTCCAGTACATAAAAATCTTTGTCAGAACAAATTCACTTTCATTAATTCCTGGAAATATTTGGACTATTAAATTTATATGAGCACTTATTTATCATTAAACCTATTCTAGTTTAATAGTACCATCAGAGGCAGAAAATTATTCCATTTGCATAACCCTATCTCTTGCATGGAGCCCTAGTGGTGCAGAGTTTAAGAGACAGGCTGTTAACCAAAAGGTCAGCAGTTCGAATCCACCAGCTGCTCCTTAGAAACCCTGTGGGGCAGTTCTACTCTGTCCTATAGAGTTGCTATGAATTGGAATCAATTCAGTTGCAACAGATTTGGTTCTTTGGTTTTGGTTTTTATCTCTTGCATGCTCTTCTCTTTAGAGAAGAAATTTAGAATAATTTTTATCTTTTTGAGGCCTTGTTAAACAAAATAAACAATTCATCCTTTCTAGTTTTTTTCCCCATGCACTTTTTTTTTTTTTTATAATAACTTTTATTAAGCTTCAAGTGAACGTTTACAAATCCAATCAGTCTGTCACATATAAGTTTACATACATCTCACTCCCTACTCCCACTTACTCTCCCCGTCTTGAGTCAGCCCTTTCAGTCTCTCCTTTCCTGACAATTTTGCCGGCTTCCCTCTCTCTCTATCCTCCCATCCCCCCTCCAGACAAGAGTTGCCAACACAATCTCAAGTGTCGACCTGATATAATTAGCTCACTCTTCATCAGCATCTCTCTCCCACCCGCTGACCAGTCCCTTTCATTTCTGATGAGTTGTCTTCGGGGATGGTTCCTGTCCTGTGTCAACTGAAGGTCTGGGGAGCATGGCAGCTGGGATTCCTCCAGTCTCAGTCAGACCATTAAGTTTGGTCTTCTTATGAGAATTTGGGGTCTGCATCCCACTGATCTCCTGCTCCCTCAGGGGTCCTCTGCTGAGCTCCCTGTCAGGGCAGTCATCAATTGTGGCCGGGCACCAACTAGTTCTTCTGGTCTCAGGATGATGTAGGTCTCTGGTTCATGCGGCCCTTTCTGTCTCTTGGGCTCTTAGTTGTCATGTGGGCTTGGTGTTCTTCATTTTTCTTTGCTCCAGGTGGGTTGAGACCAATTGCTGCATCTTAGATGGCTGCTTGTTAGCATTTAAGACCCCAGACGCCACATTTCAAAGTGGGATGCAGAATGATTTCATAATAGAATTATTTTGCCAATTGACTTAGAAGTCCCCGCAAACCATGCTCCCCAGACCCCCGCGCTTGCTCCGCTGACCTTTGAAGCATTCATTTTATCCCGGAAACTTCTTTGCTTTTGGTCCAGTCAAATTGAGCTGACCTTCCATGTATTGAGTGTTGTCTTTCCCTTCACCTAAAGCAATTCTTATCTACTGATTAATCAATAAAAAAAACCCTCTCCCACCCTCCCTCCCTCCCCCCCTCGTAACCACAAAAGTATGTGTTCTTCTCAGGTTTACTGTTTCTCAAGATCTTATAATAGTGGTCTTATACAATATTTGTCCTTTTGCCTCTGACTAATTTCGCTCAGCATAATGCCTTCCAGCTTCCTCCATGTTATGAAATGTTTCAGAGATTCGTCACTGTTCTTTATCGATGCGTAGTATTCCATTGTGTGAATATACCACAATTTATTTACCCATTCATCCGTAGATGGACACCTTGGTTGCTTCCAACTTTTTGCTATTGTAAACAGAGCTGCAATAAACATGGGTGTGCATATATCTGTTTGTATGAAGGCTCTTGTATCTCTAGGGTATATTCCGAGGAGTGGGATTTCTGGGTTGTATGGTAGTTCTATTTCTAACTGTTTAAGATAACGCCAGATAGATTTCCAAAGTGGTTGTACCATTTTACATTCCCACCAGCAGTGTATGAGAGTTCCAATCTCTCCGCAGCCTCTCCAACATTTATTATTTTGTGTTTTTTGGATTAATGCCAGCCTTGCTGGTGTGAGATGGAATCTCATCGTAGTTTTAATTTGCATTTCTCTAATGGCTAATGATCGAGAGCATTTTCTCATGTATCTGTTGGCTGCCTGAATATCTTCTTTAGAGAAATGTGTGTTCATATCCTTTGCCCACTTCTTGATTGGGTTGTTTGTCTTTTTGTGGTTGAGTTTTGACAGAATCACATAGATTTTAGAGATCAGGTGCTGGTCGGAGATGTCATAGCTGAAAATTCTTTCCCAATCTGTAGGTGGTCTTTTTACTCTTTTGGTGAAGTCTTTAGATGAGCATAGGTGTTTGATTTTTAGGAGCTCCCAGTTATCGGGTTTCTCTTCATCATTTTTGGTAATGTTTTGTATTCTGTTTATACCTTGTATTAGGGCTCCTAGGGTTGTCCCAATTTTTTCTTCCATGATCTTTATCGTTTTAGTCTTTATGTTTAGGTCTTTGATCCACTTGGAGTTAGTTTTTGTGCATGGTGTGAGGTATGGGTCCTGTTTCATTTTTTTGCAAATGGATATCCAGTTATGCCAGCACCATTTGTTAAAAAGGCTATCTTTTCCCCAGTTAATTGACACTGGGCCTTTGTCAAATATCAGCTGCTCATACGTGGATGGATCTATGTCTGGGTTCTCAATTCTGTTCCATTGGTCTATGTGTCTGTTGTTGTACCAATACCAGGCTGTTTTGACTACTGTGGCTGTATAATAGGTTCTGAAGTCAGGTAAGGTGAGACCTCCCACTTTCTTCTTCTTTTTCAGTAGTGCTTTGCTTATCCGGGGCTTCTTTCCCTTCCATTTGAAATTGGTGATTTGTTTCTCTATCCCCTTAAAATATGACATTGGAATTTGGATCGGAAGTGCATTAAATGTATAGATGGCTTTTGGTAGAATAGACATTTTTACTATGTTAAGTCTTCCTATCCATGAGCAAGGTATGTTTTTCCACTTAAGTATGTCCTTTTGAATTTCTTGTAGTAGAGCTTTGTAGTTTTCTTTGTATAGGTCTTTTACATCCTTGGTAAGATTTATTCCTAAGTATCTTATCTTCTTGGGGGCTACTGTGAATGGTATTGATTTGGTTATTTCCTCTTCGGTGTTCTTTTTGTTGATGTAGAGGAATCCAAGTGATTTTTGTATGTTTATTTTATAACCTGAGACTCTGCCAAACTCTTCTATTAGTTTCAGTAGTTTTCTGGAGGATTCCTTAGGGTTTTCTGTGTATATAATCATGTCATCTGCAAATAGTGATAACTTTACTTCTTCCTTGCCAATCCGGATACCTTTTATTTCTTTGTCTAGCCTGATTGCCCTGGCTAAGACTTCCAACACGATGTTGAATAAGAGTGGTGATAAAGGGCATCCTTGTCTGGTTCCCGTTCTCAAGGGAAATGCTTTCAGGTTCTCTCCATTTAGAGTGATATTGGCTGTTGGCTTTGCATAGATGCCCTTTATTATGTTGAGGAATTTTCCTTCAATTCCTATTTTGGTAAGAGTTTTTATCATGAATGGGTGTTGGACTTTGTCAAATGCCTTTTCTGCATCAATTGATAAGATCATGTGGTTTTTGTCTTTTGTTTTATTTATGTGATGGATTACATTAATGGTTTTTCTGATATTAAACCAGCCTTGCATACCTGGTGTAAATCCCACTTGATCAGGGTGAATTATTTTTTTGATGTGTTGTTGGATTCTATTGGCTAGAATTTTGTTGAGGATTTTTGCATCAATGTTCATGAGGGATATAGGTCTATAATTTTCTTTTTTTGTAATGTCTTTACCTGGTTTTGGTATCAGGGAGATGGTGGCTTCATAGAATGAGTTGGGTAGTATTCCGTCATTTTCTATGCTTTGGAATACCTTTAGTAGTAGTGGTGTTAACTCTTCTCTGAAAATTTGGTAGAACTCTGCAGTGAAGCCGTCCGGGCCAGGACTTTTTTTTGTTGGGAGTTTTTTGATTACCGTTTCAATCTCTTTTTTTGTTATGGGTCTATTTAGTTGTTCTACTTCTGAATGTGTTAGTTTAGGTAGGTAGTGTTTTTCCAGGAATTCATCCATTTCTTCTAGGTTTTCAAATTTGTTAGAGTACAATTTTTCATAATAATCTGAAATGATTCTTTTAATTTCATTTGGTTCTGTTGTGATGTGGTCCTTCTCATTTCTTATTCGGGTTATTTGTTTCCTTTCCTGTATTTCTTTAGTCAGTCTAGCCAATGGTTTATCAATTTTGTTAATTTTTTCAAAGAACCAGCTTTTGGCTTTGTTAATTCTTTCGATTGTTTTTCTGTTCTCTAATTCATTTAGTTCAGCTCTAATTTTTATTATTTGTTTTCTTCTGGAGACTGATGGATTCTTTTGTTGCTCACTTTCTATTTGTTCAAGTTATAGGGACAGTTCTCTGATTTTGGCTCTTTCTTCTTTTTGTATGTGTGCATTTATCGATATAAATTGGCCTCTGAGCACTGCTTTTGCTGTGTCCCAGAGGTTTTGATAGGAAGTATTTTCATTCTCGTTGCTTTCTATGAATTTCCTTATTCCCTCCTTGATGTCTTCTATAACCCAGTCTTTTTTCAGGAGGGTATTGTTCATTTTCCAAGTATTTGATTTCTTTTCCCTCGTTTTTCTGTTATTGATCTCTAGTTTTATTGCCTTGTGGTCTGAGAAGATGCTTTGTAATATTTCGATGTTTTGGACTCTGCAAAGGTTTGTTTTATGACCTAATATGTGGTCTATTCTAGAGAATGTTCCATGTGCGCTAGAAAAAAAAGTATATTTTGCAGCAGTTGGGTGGAGAGTTCTGTATAAGTCAATGAGGTCAAGTTGGTTGATTGTTGTAATTAGATCTTCCGTGTCTCTGTTTAGCTTCTTACTGGATGTCCTGTCCTTCTCCGAAAGTGGTGTGTTGAAGTCTCCTACTATAATTGTGGAGGTATCTATCTCGCTTTTCAGTTCTGTTAAAATTTGATTTATGTATCTTGCAGCCCTGTCATTGGGTGCGTAAATATTTAATATGGTTACCCATGCACTTTTCAAAGAACTAATTTGTATCAATGTTTCTCAGAGTAGCTGGTCAAAGCCCAGGTGCAAGGAGCAGTTTTTCTTGGAAGAGAAAAGAAAATGAGATTATGGAGAGCTCTATAAAAAACACCAACCATGGCCTTCAGCCTGATACAAGACAGAAACTCAGACACTACTCTCTACACCAGAGGCAAACTCTTAGAACAAAATGAAACAGAAACACGTAAACTCACCAGTCTGTGTGGCTACCTCAAAGACTAGGTGTATACAATACCACATAACATGAACAAACCAGTTTCTTAAAATATATACAGCTATTCTTTGCTAAGATTGATCCAGTTCAACAGAAAAACAGGTTCTAGATAAAATTTATTAATTTTCCAGAGTCTCAGATGCAGAGATCTCAGACCTTTCAACAGCCCTGAACACCAAACAAAAGTTTCCCAAAGAGGAGGAAAGAAAAGACAACACAAATGGGTTGACTAGCTCAGATAATTCAGTGTCAAGTCCATTTAGGAATACGGAGTTGAAAGCTATTTCAACTCCAGGCTCTGTTAGGTTTAAGCCTGAGTATTCAGCAAAAGTTGGCTCAAGTTACCCCTATAATTACAAACATTCTCATCCTTTTCTCTTGCTTACAGCCTTGAACTTTTGCCCAGTCTATTTTCCTAGGGAAAACATTTGGGATAGAGTCTAGGAGTAATTAAACAATGGTTTTGGTTTGGTCTAATAATTTTATACTGGGAACACTGGGTCTTATAGTTAAAAGATCTTTTCGGATTTTTCCAATTGGCCTCCTCCATCCACCTTTGAGCTTCCTCTGGTGCTGTCAATATATTTATTATTTGATACAGACCTGATAGGCCAGGTTCACAAGTTTCTATGAAAATCCTAAATTTCTGGGTGAAGTTTTGGGTATCTTCATGAGGATTAGGAAAGTCCTTTCCAATTGTGTGAAGTTCTTCTTTAGATGAAGTGGCAAATGTAACCTGCGGAGGTTTTTTTGCTTCTTCTGGATTCCTTATCTTAAAAGGCATCTCAGGGACTGTAACAGAAATTGGTTCCTCTCATTGTTCTTTACTAGGTTCTGTAGGGTAGAAAGGGAGTTTAGAAAGAGTATTAGGAAAGTCAGCTGGTAGAGGGGCAGAAGGAATGGGAGTAAGAGAAATAGGGGCAGGGCCTCACGTTGCATTTCCTTTAGTTGTTTGGTCAATAGGATTTTTGTAGAAACTTGAGAACCTGGCCTATCATATCTGTATCAATTAATAAATATCCTGCATGGAAGCTGTTTTGCTTTCTTACATCTCTTAGAGACTTCTAGGTGCCAATCAAAATATGTGTCCCATTGAGGTTGCTGAATTTGGGAGTCTTCCTTTTCTAAGTTACTGTCCAGAAAAACTAGATTATCCAGTTCAAAATAGCCTTACAGTGACCACTGATTTTTTAAACTGTCCGTAGTGAAAGCATGCCAGCGATCTAAAAGCAAGCATACAAGAGCCAAAATGTTTGTTCATATAAGTGGCTAGGGTGCCTGAAGGTGGCCACACCAAGCCCTTCATTCTGCTAAAACAGTGAACAGCACATGCTATGAGACTTAATGGGCACCCAAAACCTACTGGTACACTGAGACCTGAATGTGCACCTTAGAAAGAAAAGATGAGTTCAAACTTAATGGGCTGAAACCTTGGTTCTCACAAAGTCAGACAAAGTAGACCTGGGAGAACTCAGTGACAGCCTCACCAAACTTAATTTGGCAACAAACTCTTCAAAATGTTTAGAACATAAAATAAAAATGAAAGTAAAGAAGAAGTCCAATAATAAATCTCTAAGAGTGTCACACAAAGAGCACAGCTCAGATTTGAGAGACCACTTACCAGGAACAACTCCTGGGAATATGGGGAGGCAGTGAGTCCAAGTGGCTCTGCTGATACCAGATGTCCAAGTCCTTGATGTCCCAGGGGCCACTGAAAGTAATGCTTTGAAATCCCACTTGTTTCTATGAAACTCCAGTAACCTAGAAAGACTGGAACCAAAGAGGGGACTGTGAGGCCAAAAAGCATTAGAATCACTTCTCTGAGTATCATCAAAGTTTAAACATTAGCCAATAATTTGGGAAGACCCTGGGTGGTGCAAATGGTTAACAAGCTTGACAACTAATCAAAAGGTTGGAGGTTTGAGTCCACCCAGAGGCAACTTGGAAGAAAGGCCTGGCAATCTACGTCTCAAAATGCAGTAAGTGAAAACCCTGTGAAGCACAGTTCTACACTGAAAGTAATCCTTGGAGAAAATTTTTACAATTATATTACGATAATAACTAACATTGAGCATTTACAATATACTAAGCACTGTTCTGGAGCCCTGGTGGAGCAGTAGTTGAGAGCTCAGCTGCTAACCAAAAAATGTCAGCAGTTCGAATCCACCAGTTGCTCCCTGAAAACCCTATGGGGCAGTTACACCCTGTCCCATAGGGTCCCTGTCTTAAGCTGGGTTCTAGAAAAGCAAAACCAGTAAAACCAGTAAAGCATATAAATTGTGTTGTTAGGTGCCATCAAGTTGGTTCCAACTCATAGCAACACTATGTACAACAGAATGGAACACTGCCCGGTCCTGTGCCATCCTCACAATCATTGTTATGCCTGAGTCCATTGTTGCAGCCACTGTGTCAATCCGTCTCATTGAGGGTCTTCTTTTTTGCTGACCCTCTATTTTACCAAGGATGATGTCCTTTTCCAGGGACTGATCTTCCTGATAACATGCCCAAAGAATGTGAGACAAAGTCCTACCATCCTTGCTTCTAAGAAGCATTTTGGCTGTACTTCTTCCAAGACAGATTTGTACATTCTATTGGCAGTTGGTGGTATATTCAATATTCTTTCAAACACCATAATTCAATGGCATCAATTCTTTGATCTTCCTTATTCATTGCCCAGCTTTCCTACGCTTATGAGGTGATTGAAAACACCATGGTTTGGGTCAGGTGCACCGCAGTCTTCAAGGTGACATCTTTGCTTTTCAACACTTTAAAGAGGTCTTTTGCAGCAGATTTGCCCGATGCAGGGCATCTTTTGATTTCTTGACTACTGGTTCCATGAGTGTTGATTGTGGATCCAAGTAAAATGAAATCCTTGACAGCTTCAATATTTTCTCCATTTCTTGTGGTGTTGCTTGTGGGTCCAGTTGTGAGGATTTTTGTTTTCTTCATGTTGAGGTGTAATCCATACTGAAGCCTGTGGTCTTTGAGCTTCCTCAGTAAGTACTTCAAGTTCTCTTTGATTTCAGCAAGCAAGGTTGTATCATCTGCATAACACAGGTTGTTAACGAGTCTTCCTCCAATCCTGGTGCCTCGTTCTTCATATAGTCCAGCTTCTCAGATTATTTGCTCAGCATACAGATTTAATAAGAATGGTGAAAGGATACAACTCTGATGCACACCTTTCCTGACTTTAAACCATGCAGTATCCTCTTGTTCTGTTTGAACAACAGCCTCTTGATCTAGTACAGGCTTCTCATGGGCACAGTTAAGTATGCTGAAATTCCCTTCTTCTCAAGGTTATCCATAATTTGTTATGACGCACACAGTCAAATTTCTTTGCATAGTCAATAAAACACAGGTAAACATCTTTCTCTGCTTTCAGCCAGGATCCATCTGACATCAGTAATGATATCCCTGGTTCCACATCCTCTTCTGAATCTGGCTTGAATTTCTGGCTGTTCCTTGTTGATGTACTGCTGCAGCTTCTTTTGAATGATCTTCAGCAAAATTTTACTTGCATGTGGTATTAATGATATTTTTCTATAATTTCCATATTCAGTTGGCTCACCTTTCTTTGGAAAAGGCATAAATATGGATCTCTTCCAGTCGGCCGGCAAGGGGATAGAATTTCTTGGCACAGAGGAGTGAGTACCTCTAGCCCTGCTTCTGTTTGTTGAAACATCACAACTGGTATTTCATCAGTTCCTGGAACCTTGTTTTTCGCTGATGCCTTCAATGCAGCTTGGATCTTGTCCTTCAGTACCATCCATTCCTGGTCATATGCTACCTCCTGAAATGGTTGAATCTTGACCCATTCTTTTTGGTATAGTGACTCTGTGTATCCCTTCCATCTTCTTTTGATGCTTCCCACTTCATTTAATATTTTCCCCATAGAATCCTTCAATATTGCAACACGAGGCTTGAATTTTTTCTTCAGTTTTTTCAGCTTGAGAAATGCTGAGCCTGTTTTCCCTTTTGGTTTTCTAACTCCAGGTCTTTGCACATGTCCTTATAACACTTTACTTTGTCTTCTCGAGTCGCCCTTTGAAATCTTCTGTTTAGCTCTTATAATTCATCATTTTTTCCATTTGCTTTAGCTACTTGACATGCAAGAGTAAGTTTCAGAGTCTCTTCTGACATCCATTTTGGTCTTTTCTTTCTTTCCTGTCTCTTTAATGACCTCTTGCTTTTCTCATGTGTGAGGTCCTTGATGTTATTGCACTACTTGTCTGGTGTTTGGTCATTAGTGTTCAATGTGTCAAATCTGTTCTGGAGATGGTTTTTAAATTCAGGTAGAAGATACTCATGGTTGTGCTTTGTCTCTCTTGGGCTTGTTCTAATTTTCTTGACCTTCAACTTGAACTTGCTGTCTTAGTCATCTAGTACTGCTATAAGAAAAATACCACAAGTGGATGGCTTTAACAAAGAGAAATTTATTTTTCTCACGCTAAGTAAGGTAGGCTAACAGTCCAAATTCAGGGTGTCAGCTCCAGGGGAAGGCTTTCTCTCTCTACTGGCTGTGGAGGAAGGCTTTTGTACTCAATCTTCCCCTGGTCAAGGAGCTTCTCAGGCTAAGGGACCCCAAGTCCAAAGGAGGTACTTCACTTCTGGTGCTGCTTTCTTGGTAGTATGAGGTCCCTAACTCTCTGCTTGCCTTCCTTTCATCTCTTTGAGATAAAATGTGGTGCAGGCCACACTCCAGGAAAACTGCCTTTACCTTGGATCAGGGAGGTGACCTGAGTAAGAGTGGTGCTACAATCCCACCCTAATCCTCTCAACATAAAATTACAGTCACAAAATGGAGGAAAACCACACAATACTGGGAATCACGGCCTAACCAAGTTGACACATATATTTGGGGGGATACAATTCAATCCGTGACACTTGCATATGAGCAATTGATGGTCTGTTCCACAGTCAGCCCCTGGCCTTTTTCTGACTGATGATATTGAGCTTTTCCCTTGTCTCTGTCTACAGATGTAGTGAAAGTGATATCTGTGTATTCCATGTGGTGAGGTCCATGTATATAGTCGCCATTTATGTTGGTGAAAAAGGTATTTGGAACGAAGTCATTGGTCTTGCAAAATTGAAGCATATGATGATCTCCAGCATCATTTCTACCACCAAGGCCACATTTTCCAACTACCGATCCCTCCACTTTGTTTCCAGTTTTCACATTCCAATCACTAGTAATTATCAATGCACCCTCATTGCATGTTTGGTCGATTTCGGACTGCAGAAATTGATAAAAAATCTTCAGTTTCCTCATCTTTGGCCTTAGTGGTTGGTGTGTAAATTTGACTAATAGTTGTATTAACTGTTCTTCCTTGTAGGAGTATGGATGTTATCCTATCACCAACAGCATTGTACTTCAGGATAGATCTGGAAATGTTCTTTTTGACGATGAATGTAACACCATTCCTCTTCAAGTTGTCATTCCTAGCATATTAGACCGTATGATTATTGGATTCAAAATGGCCAATACCTGTTCATTTCAGCTCACTAATGCCTCAGATATCAATTTTTATGCATTCCATTTCATTTTTGATGACTTCTAATTTTCCTAGATTCATACTTCATACATTCCATATTCTAATTATTAATGGATGTTTGCAGCTATTTCTTTTCATTTTACGTCATGCCACATCAGCAAATGAAGACTCCAAAAACCTGACTCCATCCACATCGTTAAGGTTAACTCTACTTTGAGGAGGCAGCTCTTCCCCAGTCATCTTTGGAGTGCCCTCCAACCTGAGGGGCTCATCTTCCAGCACTAGATCAGACAATGTTCTGCTGCTATTCATGTTTTCACTGGAAAATTCTTTTCAGAAGTAGACCAGTAGGTCCTTCTTCCTAGTCTGTCTTAGTCTGGAAGCTCAGCTGAAATATGTCCACCAGGATGATTCTACTGATATTTGAATATCAGTGGCACAGCTTCCAGCATCACAGCAACATGCAAGCTGCCACAGTACAACGAACTGAGAGATGCATGGGAGAGTTTATTATAACTATACGTACATAAAATTAAGGTATATATATATTTATAAACATATATATAGAGAGAGAGATTTATATCACAGAAATGGCTTCTGTGGTTGTATAGGCTGGGACATCTTAAATCCATGGGTTAGGATAGAGGCTTCTGCTGATTCACGTAAACATAGGGGTTGGCGAATCCAAGATCAGCAGGTCAGAGAGCAGGGCTCTTGCTCACAGGCTGCAAAGATGGACAGATCCCAAGATTGGCAGACAAGATGTCAGATAAGCTGCTGGTTCAAGTCCCAAGAACTAGAGGTCAGATGAACAGGAGCCAGCTGCAGGATCCAGAGCAAGCAAAAGCCGACGAGCCTTGCTAGAAAGTCCATTTATATATTCCATGCAGGCCACAGCCCGAAGGAAACTGCCTTTCAACTGATTGGCTGCTCACAGCAGATCCACCCTGTATGTGATCAAAAAAAAAAAAAAAAAAATTTTTTTTTTTTTTTTTGATCACAATATATTAAATCTCATCATGGAAATAATCACATCATCATATGACTACCAAACTACATCAACTGCCAAGTCACTGAGAATCATGGCCCAGCCAAGTTGACACACGACTTTAATGATCACAGTTGCTATGAGTTGGAATCAACTTGACATCAATGGGTTTGGTTTGTTTTTTTAAGCACTGTTCTAAACACTTTATATGCATTAATTCAGGAGTCAGTAAATTTTTTCTGTAAAACCCAGATAGCAAATATTTTAGGAGTTGTGGATCATTTGGTCTCTCTTTCAACTCCTCAACTCTGCTGTTGTATCCTGAAAGCAGTTATAGAGAGTGTGTAAAGTGACAGGTGTGGCTGTGTTCCAATAAAACTTTAGTTACAAATCAGGCAATGGCTAGATCTGGCCAGCAGGCCAACTCTTGCATAACTCCTTTAATCCTCACACAAATCAACCAAGGATTATTATCCCTATTTTACAGAGATAGAAACAGAAAGATCAAGTAAATTGCCCATGGTCACACAGCTATCAAGTTGTGGAACTGAGATGTATTCCTAGGCAGTCTGTCTCAAGATCCTGTCCTCTTTAACTGCTATTTTAAAAATCATGTCTATATGCATATACATACCTTTTTAAAAAAGTAATACTGTACATGCTGTTCTTCATCTTGCTTTTTTCACTTAACATCTTGGTGATCTTTCTATATCAACACACATAAATGTACCTCATTCCTTTAACTAGCTAGATAGTCTTCCATTGTATTAACTACTGATCAATAGCTATGTAGATCATTAACTACCTATTTTCACCCTTACAAACAATGCTTCACTGTGTATCTTTGTACTGACATATTTTCACACTGGTACTTACTTATCTAGGAATGTAAGGAAAATCACTAGAAGTGAAATTGTGAGGTCAAGGGGTGTCTTAGTTTCCTAGGACTGCAGAAAGAAAACACCACAAATTGAGTGGCTTTAAAGAACAGGAATTTATTATCTGATAATTCTGGAGACTAGAAATCCAAATCAGGATATACACCATGTTGATTCCATATGAGACATCTAAGAGAGGATTCCAAGCCTTTCTGCTAGCTTCACTAGGAGTCCAGCAATTCTTTGCTGCTTGTAGATATATATTCACATGGTGACTTCCCCCATCTCTGTGTCTATCCTCCTCTTTTATAAAACACCAATCATATATAGGATTAGGATCCATCCTACCCCAGTATGATCTCCTTAACTGATAATACCTTCTAAGAAAGACCTCATTTACCCAAACAAAATCACATTCACTGATGACTTCAGTGAATGACTGAAGGGATTAGGACTTGTAACATATCTTTTTGGAGGACACAATTCAATCCATAACACACTCTAAAATGAGAGAATTTGCTACATGTTGCTTTGCCCCCAGGACAACCTATACTATGTTTGATGTGTTGGTCCTTCTCATTTACCAGTTAACCTGCAGGGCTTCCTAGTTTTTTGTGAAGCCCAGTGCAGGAATAACTTCTATAGCAGGTCAAATGTGTGGTTCAAGCTGCCGTGTCACTTGTACCTTAAGACAAAAGTCCTCATGGTATTGAAAGTGTTTGTGGGAAACAGAGATGCTGCATGCAGTCTCTTTGTTGTTAGGTGCCATCGAATTGGTTCTGACTCATAACAAGCCCATGCACAACAGAATGAAACACTGCCCAGACCTGCGCCACCCTCAGAATTGTTGCTATGTTTGAGCTCACTGTTGCAGCCACTGTGTCAATCCATCTCGTTGAGGGTTTTCTTCTTTTTTGCTGACCCTCTCTTTTACCAAGCATGATGTCCTTCTCCAGGGACTGGTCCCTCCTGATAACATGCCCAAAGTACATGAGATGAAGTCTCACCATCCTTGCTCCTAAGGAGCATTCTGGCTCTACTTCCAAGACAGATACGTTTGTTCTTCTGGCAGTCCATGGTATATTCAATGTCCTTCACCAACACCATAATTCAAAGGCATTAATTCTTCTTCAGTCTTCCTTATTCATTGTCCAGCTTTCACATGCATATGAGGCGATTGAAAATACAATGGTTTGAGTCAGGCACGCTTTAGTCTTCAAAGTGACTTCTTTGCTTTTCAACATTTTAAAGAGGTCTTCTGCAGTATATTTGCCCAATGAAATCCGTCTTTTGATTTCTTGACTGCTGCTTCCATGGCTGTTGATTGTGGATCCAAGTAAAATGAAATCCTTGACAACTTCAGTCTTTTCTCCATTTATCATGGTGTTGCTCATTGGTCCAGTTGTGAGTTTTTCTTTTCTTGATATTGAGGTGTAATCCATACTGAAGGCTGTGGTCTTTGATCTTCATCAGTAAGTGCTTCAAGTCTTCTTCACTTTCAGCAAACAATGTTGTGTCATCTGCATAACGCAGGTTGTTAATGAGTCTTCTTCCAATCCTGATGCCCCATTCTTCTTCATGTAGTCCAGCTTCTCAGATTATTTGCTCAGCCTACAGACTGAATAGATATGGTGAAAGGTACAGCCCTGATGACACCCTTCTTGACTTGAAACCATGCAGTATTCCCTTGTTCTGTTCGAATGACTGTCTCTTGATCCATATACAGATTCCTCATGAGCATAATTAAGTGTTCTGAAATTCCTATTCTCCACAATGTTATCCATAATTTGTTATGATCCACACAGTCGAATGCCTAAGCATAGTCAGTAAAACACAGGTAAACATCCTTCTGGTATTCTCTGCTTTCAGCTAAGATCCATCTGGCATCAGCAATGATATCCCTGGGTCCATGTCCTCTTCTAAATTTTGCTTGAATTTCTGGCAGCTCCCTGTCGATATACTGCTGCAGGTGCTTTTGAATGATCTTCAGCAAAATTCTGCTTGCATGTTATATTAATGATATTGTTGAATAATTTCCACATTTCATTGGCTCATCTTTCTTGGAAATAGGCATAAATATGGAACTCTTCCAGTCAGTTGGCCAGGTAGCTGTCTTTCAAATTTCTTGGCATAGACGAGTGAGCACTTTCAGTGCTGCATCCATTTGTTGAAACATCTCAATTGATATTCCGTCAAATCCTAGAGCCTTGTTTTTTGCCAGAGTCTATACTCTTAGTGTCTTAAAATAAAACAAATTTATTATCTTGTAGTTCTAGAGATCAGAAGCCTGAAACAGGTCTTACTGAGCCAAAATCAAGATGTTGAAACACCTGTGTTCCTCCTAGAGGCTCTAAGGGAGAATCCGTTTCTTTAAGTTTTCCAGCTTCTAGGGGCCACCTAAGGAATCCTGGTGGCACAACAGTTAAGCACGTGTCTGCTAACTGAAAGTCTGGCAGTTTAAACTCACCCTGCAGCACCAAGGGAGAAAGACCTGGAGATCTGCTTCCATAAAGATTACAGCCTAGAAAACCCTATAGGGCAGTTCTACTCTGTCACACAGGATCACTACACATTTAAAATCAGTTTGACAGTACCTAACAATAACAGAAGCCAACTGCATTCCTTGGCTTGTGGCTGCTTCCTCCACCTTCAAAGCCAGCAGTGTAGCATCTTCAAATCTCTCCGACTCTCCAGACTCTTTCTTTCATTTATAAGAACCTTTATGATTGCATTAAGAAGACCTGGTGGAGCAATTGTTAAATGCTTGGCTGCTAACTGGAATGTCAGTGGTTCTAATCCAGTGGCTTTATGGGAAAAAGACCTGGCAGTCTCCTCCCATAAAGATTACAGCCTAGAAAACCTGATAAGCGATTCTACTTTGTAACACAGGGTCACTATGAGTTGAAATCAAGTCAATGGCACTTAACAACAACATGATTACATTACACCCACCAGGATAATCTCTCCATTTTAAGATTCCTGATCACATATGCAAAGCCCCATTTGCCATGTATGGCAACATAGTCACAGGTTCCAGAGTTTAGGGCGTGGACATATTTGGGGTGGGAGAGGATTGCATTCTTTTGTCTATAGTTTCCAGTTGGATTCTGCCAATGGGAGGTACTGACAGGAGTTGAGAGAGCATGAGGAGAGTGAGACTGAAGTGCTAATTTCTCTGGTTTCCTCCTTGAGGCTTGCTGCATCCCTTTGTGAAACCCATGGTCCTGTTAGCCCCCTCTCCCAACTCTAGCTACTTTCTATGAGTTCTAATAACCACTCTCTTCACTTGCCATTTAGGGCCCAAGGGTGATGATTGCCCCATGGTCCTGCTAGCCCTGAGAAGCTCAGTTCTTTTAACCCTGCCTACACCATTACAAAGGTGCTTGTTGTTGTTGTTAGTTGCCATCAAGATGATTTTGACTCTTGATGACCCCATGAGTGCAGAGTAGAACTGCTCCACAGGATTTTCAAGGCTGTGACCTTTCGGAAGGAGATCGCCAGGCCTGTTTTCCCAGGTGCCTCTGGGTGGGCTTGAACCACCAATCTTTAAGCTAGTAGTCTAGTGATTAATAGTTTGCACCACACAATAATTGCTCTGGGTTGTTTTTTGTTTAGTTTTGTTTTGCAGGAACTTTGAGAACTGCAGGGTAATGGTGAAACTACCGTTTAAAATTATTGTGATGATTATGACCTACTTTTAGAAAATTTTTTTTCTCCTCTTATATATAATCATTAGCCTGGGTTCTGTATGTCTCCTTATAAAATAGCTACACTTTCTCCTCACTTATCGACTGTCTTGTTATCTGACATTTCATTTTACTACAATAGTAATAGTAAATAACTACTACTCAACTATTTTGTGCATTAACAATGTACATCTGGCAGTAACAAATGCCGAGGTGCGAGGTGAGAGTAACCCTGGCTTTGATGGTTAAGATTATATGTCAACTTAGCTGGTGATTCTCAGTGGTTTGGCAGTTATGTAATGATGTAGTCATTTTCCATTTTGTGATCTGATGTAGTCATCCTCCATTTTCACGTAATACAGATTTTGCATAACAATCTGGTCTTTGGAACCTAACTGTGTCAATAAGTGAAGAGAGGGTGTAGTTTAGCTTCCCTGTTCTCAGCACTATATTCTACAGTCAGCTCTTGCAAGGTTCAAAAGTTATCTTTATATTTAAATATTTCAACCCTTTCACAATCTCTTTTTAAAACTTTGGAATGTCACTTATTTCTTCATTGAAATGAATTTCTACCACTTTTAAAAGTACCTCTGTTTATTCCCTGTATACTCCCACTGCCAGTCAGTTGAAAGCATGTATAATGTGTGCCTTATCTGTCATGAACAGTACTCTCTTCTTCCCTGCAATCTGACCCCACCCTAGGTGTCCTTTTTCACACTAAGACGCAAGGACTGATAATTACCATTTCTCTACTGGAAGCTTATTTTAGCAGAAGATAAATGCCTGAACTGAAACTGGGAGATCTGGAGAGAATTCCAGACAACAAACATCTGGGAAGAGGACATCTTTAGTGGAACATCACCTTGTGCTTCAACCTATGACCAAACTACCAATCCAGGTCCCCAAGTTAAAATGAGATATTAAGCATTTGAGAAGATGTAATTTTTTTAATGCTCTACTATAAGGGAAACCCTGGTGGCATAGTGGCTAAGTGCTGTGGCTGCTAACCAAAAGGTCAGCGGTTCGAGTCTGTCAGGTGCTCCTTGGAAACACTATGGGGCAGTTCTACTCTGCCCTATAGGGTCGCTAAGAGTCGGAATCGACTCGATGGCAGCGGATTTGGGTTTTTTTTTTTTTATATCTATAAGAGAAAAACAAATCAAATCCATGATGATATAAAATTATTTACCTGTTGGTTTGGAAAAGGTGAGGTGACAGTATAGCAAAGCAAGCACTATCCCACATAGTTGGTGGGAGAATAAATTGGTATAACTTTTCTAGTGATCAAATTGGCAATAGCTCCTAAAATTGAAAACGCACGTCTCCTTTGACTCATCAGTTCCATGCCTGAGAATTTATCCTATAGGGATGCTCCCAATTGAGTAAGTTCACATGTTAACAAGAATCTGTATTGCAGCATTGTTTGTAATAGCAAAAGGAATGGAAATTATCTATTCTTCTTGATTAATGAATAATGGTACCTCTACACAAAGAAGGTGCCCTGATGGCACAATGGTTAAGGGCTCAGCTGCTCACTGAAAGGTCGGTAGTTTGAAGCCACCCTGTGTCTCCACAGGAGAAAAGACCTGGTGATCTGCTCCCATAAATATTACAGCCTAGGAAACCCTATCAGACAGTTCTACTCTGACATATAGGGTCACTTTGAGTCGTAATCAATTTGACAACACCCAACAACAATAAAAAACCAAACCAAACCCAGTGCCGTTGAGTCGATTCTGACTCACAGCGATCCTGTAACAATACACAATGAAATACTATACAGCTGTTAAAAAAGTAAAGACCTCTATATGTACTGATTTGGATAAACTTATATATGATGTGGCTGTCAGGAAATGCTATGTGTGACATCAAAATTCACGTAGTAGATAACTCAAAGCATCAGATTGTCAAAATGAAACTCACTGAACGAGGGATTTATCTGAGACAGAGCCCCCACAGTGCTGTATTAAAAGTCCTGTTTGCTTGGCTTCCTCCCCTACAGTATTGTATTAAAAATTCTGTTTCCTTTGCTGGGCTTCCTCCCACCCAGCTTTGCATTTGAATCCTACTTTTGTTCAGAGGTTATATGTAAACCCCATTGCGTCTCCGTAGTATGATTAAGAGTTTTGCTGATGTAAGTTGTATGAACTCCCTACTTGTAACCCCCTTAAAAGTAACATGCCTGCCTGCCCTAGGGGAGCAGTCTTGGCAGCAGCAGCTCTGACTGACTCCTTTTCCTTGTACAACGAAATTAAGGTGCCTTTCCTGCTCTTTCACCTAGGTTTCCTGTTTATTGGCCAATATGAGTCATGCCGAGCAAAAACCTAGGGATTCTACCCTGTAACATACCCAGTATCAAACTTTACTAATAGTTTCAAGGATACAAATAATCATAAGACACAGGCAAAGTAGGAAGAGGCCTGCAACCATCAACATAGCCCTGGCCAAGATTAACACGTGAGATTTCCAAGCAACGTGTGCAGGTAACCTTGCTTACACAAAAGAGACTTTTTAGTCATGAAACGTGTCTATTTTGTACTCATATAATTGCATAATTTACATGACATTTTCCAAGAAGCTATTCCATATAAATTTACAGATTCCATGTTTGTTTACCATAAGCAATCCTAAAAAACTGGATACATTCCATAAGTAATGACTCTTCAGCTATTACATACCATTAGCTTCTTTGCCAGGAGGTATATTCATTAGGAAGGTCCCTGGGTAGTGCAAAGGGTTTGGGCCTGACTACTAACTTGAAGATTGGTGGTTCAAACGCACCCAGCAACACTATGAAAGAAAGGCCTAGCAGTCTGCTTCTGTAAAGGTTATAGCCTAGAAAACCCTATGGAGCAGCTCTACTCTGTACTACATGGGGTCATCATGAGTCAGAATTGACTCAATGACTTTTTTTTTTTTTTCATTAGCATGTTCACAAGAAGATTAGACCAAATCACCTGACTTTCTTCCATCTCAGAATGAGTCGCAGACTGGCGAAACAATAATGCTTTTATTTTCATATATCATTTTAAATATGAGTAAAAACTGATTAATTCTAAGAATTTGAAAATGATGCAGGCTTCCATTAGATTACAGGTTCTTTAAAATTCAACAAAAAAGGCACATGTTTTAGGATACACTCAAGTTCCAAGGTCTTTAGATTTAGAAGGTAATGTATTTAAAAATTTTTAAATCCACATGGATAGAGTTATAAAGGAATTATAAACTGCTCCATATATCTGGAGTCCTGGTGGCACAGTGGTTAAGAGCTATGTCAGTTAACCAAAAGGTTGGCAGTTTGAATCCACCAGTTGCTCCTTGGAAACACTATGGGGCAGTTCTACTCTGTCCTATAAGGTCTCTATGAATTGGAATCAGCTTGACGGCAATGGGTCTGTATATCCAGAAAGTCTCTGTTCCCCCTCCCACCAAATTCTTTCAAATAACTTTTCTTTCAGTTTATTTATAGATTACTTTTGAAATTTCACTTTTTTTTTAAACCAACACACTCGTGATAAAAGAAGCATGTCTTAATGTTCAGTTGAACCATATATTACTGATACTTGATTGTGTTTGACCTATAAAAACAACAATCTCATATGGATACTATATACTACATGGATACCACATTGTTTCATCATTTGTATTATGTATGTTTGTGATGTTCTCAAATCACCTATGTATAAGCTACTATTATCTATGCTTCTACAACACTTTTTGGAGGCGTCCTGGTGGTGCAATGGTTAGGCACTTGCTGCTAAAAAGGTTGGTGGTTCGAACCCACCAGCAGCTCCATGGAAGAAAAGACCTGGCGATCTGCTCCTATAAAGATTACAGCCTAGGAAATGCTATGAGGTGGTTCTACTCTGTCCTATAGGGTCACTAAGAATGGGAATTGATGCCATACAACAACAACGACATAATGTTTTTTACACTGTTATGATGCTTTTTATAATATTTTTAAATACCTATATATAGGGTTGCTATGAGTTGGAATTGACTCAGTGGCAATGGGTATGGCTATGTATAAGCCACTTGTAATGTGATGTTAGAGAATTTACTAACTTAAAAATAAAGACATATATATTTTTTTCTATGAAGTCCTCTAACCATTAACTCTAAGTCATCAGAAACTTACAAGTCACCAAAAACTAAATCATTAGAAAGCTATTTTAACTTTAGAAATGGATCATGGAACTGTGAGAAGTATGTCATAAATAACTTCCCTAAATTGGGCTGTGCCACTGAACTCCATGACAATGAAAAGTAACTTTAATCAACTGGATTTGAAACAGAAATATGTCACAAAAAATTCCTATAATTTTCAATTAATTACATCTTTATAAACTTACCTTGGGATATAAAAATATCATAAAATAATTCCCTTAACTGGCAATAAAATACACGAATTTTGGTAAAATATCACAGCACCTAGCCCTGTGAAGAGAAGACAGCAGCAAAAGATCTCTTTGACCCCATGTCTGAAAACTGGGGGCCCTGGTGGCACAGCAGTTAAGCGTCTGGCTGCTAACCAAAAGGTCAGCAGTTCAAATCCACCAGGCGCTCCTTGGGGAAACTCAGTAGGGCAGTTCTACTCTGTCCTATAGGGTTGCTATGAGTCAGAATTGACTAGGTTTTGGTCTGAAAACTGAGGGCCTGCTGCCCCTGACCTGAGACCCTAGCTTCAAGGGACCCCCACTGAATTGGAGCCATGGCCAAACCTTCCTCCTGAGACCACTCATAAGGTAAAAGCCTAAAGTCTAAAGATTAGGACTTTAACCATTAGATTAACATTGTAATTAATTCTAATACTCTAGTGCTAAATTAATGTCTTGAGACCTTACTTGTGTACCTTGCAATGACTACTTTGCAATAAACTAAATGAGTTTATACATGACAAATCTGTGCATTTCTTTATTTATTCTTCAGATAGAAATTCTCCAGGTGTCCTGGATTGAATTATGTCCCACCAAAAATGTGTGTATCAATTTGTCTGGGCCATGGTTCCCAGTATTGTGTGGTTGTCCTCCATTTTTTGGTTGTAACTTTATGTTAAAGAGGATTGGAGTGGGATTGTAACACCTTTACAAAGGTCATATCCCTGATCCAATGTAAAGGGAGTTTCCCTGGGGTGTGGCCTGCACCACCTTTTATCTTACAAGAGATAAAAGGAAACCAAAGCAAGCAGAGAGTTGGGAACCTCGTACCACCAAGAAAGCAGTGCTGGGAGCGGAGCTTGTCCTTTGGACCCTGGGTCCCTGCTTGGAGAAGCTCCTAGTCCAAGGGAACGTTAATGAGGTGGCTAACGGAGAGTTAAAGACTTCACCTGGAGCTGACACCCTGAATTTGGACTTTTAGCCTACTTTACTATGAGGAAATAAACTTCTCTTTGTTAAAGCGATCCACTTGGGCTATTTTGGTATAGCAACACTAGATGACTAAAACACCAGGACATGATATAATCAGAGAAAATATATAAAGAGCCAAATAGACAGAAGGTATGATAGAATAAAGCAAGATCCTAAAGAAGAAAGAGCCCTGATTTAAGTTAGGAAACAAATACTAGTTTCTCCTTTGTCACCTACTAGCTACAAGTATTTGTGGAAGTCTATTTCTCTCTCAATTTCAGTTCCCTGGCCTCTCAAATGAAAATTTAAATGTAGATGATTACTCATTACCAGCTCTAGTATTTTAACTTAAACATATTGTAAATTCTCTTTTATTTTATAGTAGAAACAGTAGATAATTAAAATCAATGATAATTTCAAATATTGCTTGCTGCCATTAAATTCAAGAAGCAGGGCCAAGATGGCGAAGTAGTCAGACATTTCCGGTGATCCCTCTTACAACAAAGACCCCAAAAAACAAGTGAAACAATTATATATACGACAAACTAGGAACCTGGAACATCAAAAGTAAAGTTAGAAAATGGACTGAGTAGCAAGAGGAGGGAGAGGTGGTTCAGAAGCAGTGAGGAGTTGCTAGACCTGAATCGCTAGGAACCCCCAGGCACCATTTCTGGAGCAAATGCAGTGGGGTTGGAGATAATGTTCCTGACGCAGTTTCCTCAGGGACAGACAGCATGCTGCACAGCCTACTCACACCTCCGTAACCAGAGAAGAATGGCACTCTTGGCAAAAGCTAAGTACTTGCGTTTATTTTACTACATCCCCAGCCCCCAAGCCAGCTTCAGTGGCTGTCAATTTTCCTGGGCCTGAGATAGGTCCTGTTGTGCACTCTGAGCCATTCTCCCAGCCTTGTAGAAGGAATAACTTCACAATTGGAGGGAAAGATAATCTGCCAGCTCCACTAAGCTAGGGAGCTCAGGACAGAAGCGGCTCCTGTCCAGGCACAAAGAGTGTGCAGACTTTGAATACCTTTCACCCTTGCATGGACCTGTGTGGGGCCATTTCAGGAGAATAGGCCCTTGTTGGCAGACTGCAACTGTTTCAGCTGTGTGGTGGAAAGGTGGATGTTTGATGTTTGACACCACTTTGCCTATTAAACAGGATCCTCACCTACCCACATCAGGGGCCTAAGGGCTGTGGCTCCACCCACATCACCTAGCCACCTGTAACAGATGTCCAAGGATAAGTGGTACCTCCCAGCCCTTACAATCAAAAGCACTGGGGGCCCATGATCTGGCTGCAGAACTCAACCACCTGTGCACTCTAGGGAACAGGGATACGCTTTCCTCACAGTCGAGAGACAGTTATCAGCCCCCTGCCTTGTTCAGAGTGTGACCCCCTGCTGCAACCAGATACCTGTACCTACACCAATCACCCCTACCCCTCTTAGACTGTAGGACAGAGCCTGTACCACACACTTGATGACCAACTACCTGGACACCTAAGCTGAATCAGTACAAGAAAAGTGAATGGACTCCTAGGCTCATATATCTAGTAACAGCTCTAGCCATCTGGTGGCAGGACGTTAAAACTTCAAAGGCAAAAATAATCAAGCTAGCTCACTCAAGCAGCCTATCTGAGCATATCAAAGCAAAACAAAGCAAGAAGCCATGATACAGTAAGCAAACACAAAATAAATGAATACAATAACTTACAGATGGCTCGTAGACAAAAGTCAATATCAAATCACATAAAGAAGCAGAACATGATCGCTTGAACAAGCTCCAAAACAAAGAATCAAAGAGTCATCCAGATGAAGGTGTGCTCCTGGAATTACCAGATGCAGAACACAAAAGATTAATACATAGAATCCTTCAAGACACCAGGAACAAAATCACCAGGAACAAGATCAGGCAAAACACAGAACAAGCCAAAGAACACACAAATAAAGCAGTTGAAGAAATTAAAAAGGTTATTCAAGAACATAACGAAAAATTTAATGAGCTGCAAGAATCCACAGAGAGACAGCAATCAGAAATTCAGAAGATTAACAATAAAATTACAGAATTAGACAACTCAATAGAAAGTCAGAGGAGCAGAACTAAGCAAGTGGAATGCAGAATTAGTGAGACTGAAGATAAAACACTTGGCACCAATATATTTGAAGAAAAATCAGATAAAAGAATTTAAAAAAAATGAAGAAAACTTAAGAATCATGTGGGACTCTATCAAGAAAAATAACTTATGAGTGACTAGAGTACCAGAACAGGGAGGGATAAAAGAAAATACAGAGAGAAATTATGAAGATTTGTTGGCCAAAAAGTTCCCTGATATTGAGAAAGATGAGAAGATACCTATCCAAGATGCTCATCGAACTCCACATGAGGTAGATCTCAAAAGAAAGTCACCAAGACACTATAATCAAAGTTGCCAAAACCAAAGATAAAGACAGAATTTTAGGAGCAGCTAGGGATAATGAAAAGTCATCTACAAAGAAGGGTCAATAAGAATAAGCTCGGGCTACTCAGCAGAAAGCAGGCAGGCAAGAAGGCAATGGGCTGACTTAAACAAAGCATTGAAGGAAAAAAAAAATTGCCAGCCAAGAATCATATATCCAGCAAAACTGTCTCTCAGATCTGAAGGCAAAATTAGGACATTTCCAGATAAACAGAAGTTTAGAGAATTCATAAAAACCAAACCAAAACTACAAGAAATACTAAAGAGAATTCTCTGGTTAGAAAATCAATAATATCAGATATCAACCCAAGACTAGAACACAGGACAGAGCAACCAGATGTCAACCCAGATAGGGAAATCACAAAAATAAATCAAGATAAAAAAACGCTCAAAACAGGGAAACACTGATGTCATTATGTAAAAGAAGATAACCTTAAAGCAATAAAGAGGGACGAAGAAACGTAATCATAGATCTTTCATATGGAGAGGAAGTCAAGGCAATATAAAATCAAAGTTAGGTTTAAACTTAGAAAAATAGGGGTAAATAGTAAAGTAACCACAATGGAGAATAACAATCCTGCTCATCAAAATAAAATACAAGAAAAAAAGTAAAGACTCAATAACAACAAAAAATCAACAACGACAAATAAGAGGAAAAGACAATATATAAACTACTTGGCACAAAAAATTAAGTGGGAAAAAGAAACTGCCAACAACATACGAAATAAGACATCAAAACGGCAGCACTAAACTCGTACCTATCCATAACTACCCTGAATGGAAACGGATTAAATCCACCAATAAAGAGACAGAGAATGGCAGAATGGGTAAAAAAACTACAATCCATCTATACGCTTCCTACAAGAGACACACCTTAGACTTAGAGACACAAAACTCAAAGAATGTAAAAAATATATAACAAGCAAACAACAATAAAAAAAGGAGTGGCAATATTTATTTTTGACAAAATAGACTTTAAAGTTAAATCCATCATAAAGGATAAGGAAGGACTCTATGTAATGATTAAAGGGACAAAATACCAGGAGGATATAACCATATTAAATATTTATGCACCCAGCGACACAGCTTCAAGATACATAAAACGAACTCTAACAGCACTGAAAAGTGAGATAGACAACACCACAATTATAGTAGGAGACTTCAACACAGCACTTTTGATGAAGGACAGAACATCCAGAAAGAAGCTCAATAAAGACACAGAAGATCTAAATGCCATGAACAAACAACTTGACCTCATAGACATATACAGAGCACTCCACCCAACAGCGACCAACTATACTTTCTTTTCTAGTGCACATGGAACATTCTCTAGAATAGACCCCATATTAGTTCATAAAGCAAACCTTAACAGAATCCAAAACATCAAAATATTGCAAAGCATCTTCTCTGACCATAAGGCCATAAAAGTAGAAATCAATAACAGAAAAGGCAGGGAAAAGAAATCAAACACTTGGAAACTGAACAATACCTTGCTCAAAAATGACTGGGTTATAGAAGACATTAAGGATGGAATAGAGAAATTCATAGAATCCAATGAGAATGAAAACACTTCCTACCAGAACCTTTGGGACACAGTGAAAGCAGTGCTCAGAGGTCAATTTACATCAATAAATGCACACATACAAAAAGAAGAAAGGGTCCAAATCAAAGAATTATCCCTACAGCTTGAACAAATAGAAACAGTGCAACGAAAGAAACCCTCAGGCACCAGAAGAAAGCAAATAATAAAAATTAGAGCAAAATTAAATAAAATAGAAAACAGGAAAACAATTGAAAGAGTTAACAAGACCAAAAGTTGGTTCTTTGAAAAAATTAACAAAATTGATAAACCATTGGCCAAACTGACAAAAGAAAAACAGGAGAGGAAGCAAATAACCCAAATAAGAAATGAAATGGGCAATATCACAACAGACCCAAATGAAATTAAAAAATCATATCAGATCACTGCAAAAAATTGTACTGTAACAAATTTGAAAACCTAGAAGAAATGGATGAATTTCTACAAAAACACTACCTACATAAACTAACACAAACAGAGGGAGAACAACTAAATAAACACATAACAAAAGAAAAGTTTGAAAAGGTAATTAAAAAAACTCCCAGCAAAAAAAACCCCTGGCCCAGACAGCTTCACTGGAGAGTTCTACCAAACTCTCAGAGAAGAGTTAACGCCACCATGACAAAAGGTATTTCAGAGCATAGAAAAGGACAGAATACTCCCAAACTCATTCTACGAAGCCAGCATATCCCTGATACCAACCCAGGTAAAGGCACCCCAAAAAAGAAAATTACCTAAATCCCTCATGAACTTAAGAGGCAAAACTCCTCAACAAAATTCTAGCCAATAGAATTCAACAACATATTAAAAAAAAAAAAAAAATCACCATGACCAAGTGGGATTCATACCAGGTATGCAGGGATGGTTCAACGTTAGAAATACAATTAATATACTCCATCATATAAATAAAACAAAAGACAAGAACCACATCTTATCAATTGATGCAGAAAAGGCATTTGACAAAGTCCAACACCCATTCATGATAAAAACTCTCAGCAAAATAGGAATAGAAGGAAAATTCCTCAACATAATGAATGGCATTTATACAAAGCCAACAGCCAATATTATCCTAAATGAAGAATCTGAAAGTATTCCCCTTGAGAACGGGAACAAGACAAGGATGCCTTTATCACCTCTTATTCAACATTGTGCTAGAGGTCCTAGCCAGAGCTATAAGGCTAGATAAAGAAATAAAGGGCATCCAGATCGATAAGGAAGAAGTAAAAGTATCTCTATTTGCAGATGACACGATCTTATATACAGAAAACCCTAAAGAATCCTCAAGAAAACTACTGAAGCTAATAGAAGAGTTCAGCAGAGTATTAGGATACAAGATAAACATAAAAAAATCAGTTGGATTCCTCTACACCAACAAAAAGAACATCGAAGAGGAAATCACCAAATCAATACCATTTATAGCAGCTCCCAAGAAGATGAAATACTTAGGAATAAATCTTACCAGAGACGTAAAAGACCTATACAAGGAAAACTACAAGACACTATTGCAAGAAACCAAAAGAGACCTACATAAGTGGAAAAACATACTTTACTCATGGATGGGAAAACTCAACATTGTAAAAATGCCATTCTACCAAAAGCAATCTATAGATACAATGCAATTCCAATCCAAATTTCAACAACATTTCTTAATGAGATGGAGAAACAAATCATCAACTTCATAAAGAAGAGAAAGAGGCCCCAGATAAGTAAAGCATTACTGAAGAAGAACAGCAAAATGGGAGGCCTCACACTACCTGATTTTAGAACTTATTATACCACCACAGGAGTCAAAACAGCCTGGTACTGGTACAACAACATGTACACAGAACAATGGAATAGAATTGAGATCCAGACATAAATCCATCTACATATGGGCAGCTGATATTTAACAAAGGCCCAAAGTCAGTTAAATGGGGGAAAAAACAGTCTCTTTAACCAATGGTGCTGGCATAACTGGACATTATCTGCAAAAAAATTAAGCAAGACCCATACCTCACACCATACACAAAAGCCAACTCAAAATGTATCAAAGACCTAATTACAAAATCTAAAACTATAAAGATCATAGAAGAAAAAATAGGGACAATGCCAGGAGCCCTAATATATGACATAAACAGAACATAAAACTTTACTAACAATGCACAAACAGAAGAGAAACTAGATAACCGGGAGGGAGCTCCTAAAAATCAAACACCTATCCTCATCCAAAGACTTCACCAAAAGAGTGAAAAGATTACCTACATACTGGGAAACAGTTTTTAGCTATGACATTTCCAACCAGCGTCTGATCTCTAAAATCTACATGATATTGCAAAAACTCAGCAACAAAAAGACAAAAAACCCAATTAAAAAATGGGCAAAGGATGGACTTCTAGCCAATATGGTACCACAGACAGAAGCACCAAGCAGTCCCTCCACAGCAAAGACCGGAAAAACTAAGTAAAACAGAGACAAACATCATTCCTGGAATCTGGAGTGTCAAATGAAGAGATAAAGAACTCCGCCAAGCACGGAGTGGAATAAGAAACTGACAGAGGACAGAGAGTGAGGAGAGATATATGCTGAAGGATCCATCAGCTAACGCAGCACGGATCCGCCATCTTGGACTCCTGTCAGATATCAGCTGAGAGGAACATGGGAAAGCAGCTTCATGGAATTCCCAGTAGGAGACACAGCACCTGGTAACCAGCGGTACCGCTTTCCCACCCTGCATTCTCTCCCAGCTGCTCTACCTCTGAGCTTCCTGGCTGGCTGCTGAGACTTGGCTAACTGGGAAATGCAGCGTCTGTGCCACTTGGATTAACTCAACCCACGTTGGAGATCGGCAGACAGGGAGTAGGAGAAAGCAGCTTCACAAAGTTCCCAGCAGGAGACAGAGCACCCGGTAAGGAGTGATTTATGCTTTCCTAAAGTCCCCCTTCCTTTCCCCTCCTCAGCCTCCTCTGCTCCCCACCAGCCACAGTCTCTTGGCCGGGAGACAACTGCTTTAGCCTCAGGTTGCTTGGATTCGCCCTGCCCACACTGGCCGGCCCCCTGAGCTGGTGTTCTTTCTGTCTCTTTTGGTTTCTTCTGTGCCTCATACCACCTCCCCCTCCTATCTCTGGAACACCTGGCTCTGTGTGGCATCTTTGCTTCTTCTTGAAAGGTTGTGAAGCCATGCTCAACTGGGGAAATACTCTCCCAACTTGTGACACCACAATGGTGGGAGCCCTGGGGCTTTTTTTCCCGTATTTTGCTTTCTTTGTTTTCTTTTTCTTTTCACAACTTGGGAGCCCCTTGTAGCTGGGCTGCATTGCATGGCTTAGGAGCCACTCCTCCAATCTGCCTAGCCACGTAGGTGGGATCCCTGGGGGCATTTCTTTCCCCCTCACCTTTCTTTTTTTTCTCTTTCTGTCTTTCTCCATTTCTCAGTTCTCATCTCTCTACACTTACCTTCTTTTCCTGTCTCCTGAATACCTGGTCCTGTGTGACATCTATACCCCCTCTAGCCAGGCTATACTGTGTAGCCTGGTAGCCACTTCCCCACTCTTCACAGCCCCACTGGTGGGACTCTGGGACTCTTGGGGGTTTTTCTTTTTTCAAATTTTTATCTAGTGATTTTTTTTTCCTTTCTTTCTTTCTTTTTGCTTTTCTCCATTTCTCGGTTTCTCACCTATCCACTCCAATGGCAAGCTACCTTAGTGCTCTTTTTTTTTTCTTTGCTTGCTTGCTTGTTTGTTTCTGGCTCCTGTTTCTCTCTCCTCTTTCCCAAACCTTTATTAGTTCCACACATCACAACTTTCCCCCTTTTTCTTGCCTAATGGCACCGTACACTGAGCATCACACCCACAAGCAGCACAGGCATGGCCTACTGGAACTTTTCCAGGACTGATTCCTGGACCACCCTGTTGCCCCAGTAGTGCCACAAACAACCCATCTGAGCCCCTCCCCTTCAGCCGGATCTGTCCTGCTTCACCATAGCTAAATGACTGGCCCTGACCATTGAACAGGAGGTGAAAAATACAGACGGGCAAACAACAAAGAACGACAGCCTGCCTGCTCAGATATAACCAAATAAAACAAAAAAGCAGGATGAAAGAAACAAATCTACAATCAAGAAATGAAAAAATTAACTACTGGATGGCCCAAAACAGCAGATAATCTCAAAAGATATTAAAAAGAACAGGACAGGATGGTTCCAGTAGGCTTCCAAAATAAACCACCAGATGGCTTTCCAGTAGAAGAAAAGGCACTAGAACTACTTGATAGGGAATTCAAAATCTCTAATATTCAGAGAAATCCAAGAGATGAAGCAAAAAGCAGACAAAAATGAAGAAAAAATACACAAATTTTTGGAAAAGGCAGAAAAATTCATTAAAAATACAGACAAAAAATGGAACAATTCAGGCAAATAATACAGAAACAAAACACCAAAATAAATTTACAACAAGAAATCATTGAAAAACAGCAATTAGAAATCCAAAAGATAAACAAAAAGATTTCAGAAATGGACAGTGTCATAGAAGGGCTGAGAAGCAGGTTTGAAATGATGGAAGTTTGAAACGATGGAAGACAGAATGAGTGAAAATGAAGACAAACAATTGGGAACAGCTCTGTTTGAGGAAAAATCAGAAAAAAGAACAAAGAAAAATGAAGAAACCCTGAAAATTATGTGGGATATAATCAAAAGCA
Source organism: Loxodonta africana (assembly GCF_030014295.1). NCBI lineage: Eukaryota > Metazoa > Chordata > Mammalia > Proboscidea > Elephantidae > Loxodonta > Loxodonta africana. The sequence goes on along the minus strand of NC_087345.1, from coordinate 107,075,470 downwards.
AAAATTTATGAGTGATCAGAGTTTCAGATCAGGGAGAGAAAATGGAAAACACAGAGAGGATCATTGAAGAATTGCTGGCAGAAAACTGCCCTAATATCATGATGATGAAAAGCTGACCATCCAAGAAGCTCAACGAAATTCATATAGGATAGACCCCAAAAGAAAAACACCAAGGCATAGCATAATCACACTCGCTAAAACCAAAGACAAAGAAAAAATCCTGCTAGCAGCTTGAAAAAAGCAAAAAGTCACATACAGAGGAGAAACAATAAGACTAAGCTCTGATTATTGGATAGAAGTCATGCAGGGAAGAAGGCAATGGGATGACATATAAAAAAACCTTGAGAGAAAAAAATTGTCAACCAAGAATCATATATCCTGCAAAAATTTCGTTCATATAAAAAAAATATGATGGTGAAATTAGGACATTTCCAGATAAGCAGAAATTAAGGGACTATGTAAAAACCAAACCAAACTTACAAGAATTATTAAAGGGAGTTCTTCAGTCTGAGAACAAACAACATCAGACCACAGCTTCAATCTAAGATGCAAGATTGTACCAGCCAGATACCAACCTAGGAAATGAACACTCAAGGACTATCCAAAACCAAAACAATTGCAACAGAGAACCAGAGAGGTTAATCTGTAAATGATGACAACATCAGGACAATAAAAGAGGGAATAAATGGTTTAGGTATAGAACTTTCTAATGGAGAGAAAAGCAAGGCGATACCAAGTAATAATAGACTGGTTCAAACCTAGGAGATAAGGGTAACTTTCAAGGTAACCACAAAGTTAACAAACCTATTCATCAAAATAAAGAAGAAAAACATAAAGTCTCAATAAAAACAAAATCTACGAAAACAAAAGAAATGAAAAAGAAATCCACAAACAAAAGGAATTCAGTACAGGAGAGTAAGAGGAACAAAGAAAATGTTAGCACCACACACACACAAAAAAAAAAGCACTACAAAACGACAGCAATAAACTCATTCTATCAATAATTACACTGAATGTAAATGGTCTAAATGCACCCATAAAGAGACACAGAATAACAGAATGGATAAAAAAACAGGATCCATCAATATGCTGTCTACAAGAAATGCACCTTAGAAACAAAGATGTAAATTTATTAAAAATCAAAGGATGAAAAAAAAAAATCAAGAAAATAATTACCAAAAAAGAGCAGGAATGGGAATACTAATCTCAATAAGATAGACTTTAAAACAAAATCCATCATAAAAGACAAAGAAGGGCACTATATAATGACTAAAGGGACAATCCATCCTGAAGGCTTAACCATAATAAACATTCCCACACCCAATGCATAAAATATCTCATCCCAGCATTACTGGCATGAATCAACAAAACAGAAAATAACAAATGTTGGAGAGGATGCAGGGAGATCAGAACTCTTATGCACTGCTGGTGAGAATGCAAAATAATAGAACATTTTTGGAAAACGATATGGTGCTTCATTAGAAAGCTAGAAATAGAAATACCATTTGATCCAGCAATCCCACTCATAGGAATATATGAGTGGGATTGCTGGATCAAATGGTATTTCTAGAGAAATAAGAGTCGTCACATGAATAGATACATATACACCCATGTTCATTGCAGCATTGTTCACAATAGCAAAAAGATAGAAACAACCTACATGCCCATCAACAGATGACTGGATAAACAAACTGTGGTACATACACAATGGATATTATGCAATGATAAAAAACAACGATGAATCTGTGAAGCATCTCATAACATGGATGCATCTGGAGGATATTATGCTGAGTGAAATAAGTCAGTCACAAAAGGACAAATATTGTATGAGACCACTATTGTAAAAACTCATGAAAAGGTTTACATACAAAAAGAAACAATATTAGATGGTTACGAGGGAGGGGAGAGTTGGGGATGAAATAACACTTAATAGACAAGTGGTAACATTGGTGAAGGGTAAGACAGTACACAATACTGGGGAAGCCAGCACAGCCTGTACCAGGCAAGCCCATGGTAGCTCCATATATGCATGGGCCTGAGGGACTGAACTGCTGGGCTGAGCGCTGTGGGGATCATGGTCTCAGGGAACTTCTAGCTCAATTGGCATACAGAGTTTATAAAAAATATATTCTACATTCTACTTTGGTGAGTAGTGTCTGGGGTCTTAAAAGCCTGTGAGCAGCCACTGGTCTCAAGCATTCTGGAGCAAGGAGGAATGAAGAAAACTAAAGACATAGGGGAAAGATCAGTCCAAAGGACTAATGGACCACATCTACCATGGCTTCCACCAGACTGAGTCCAGTACAACTAGATGGTGCCCGGCTACCACCACTGACTACTCTGACAGGGATCACAATAGAGAGTCCCAGACAGAGCTGGAGAAAAATGTAGAACAAAATTCTAACTCAAAAAGAAAGACCAGACTTGCTGGCCTGACAAAGATTGGAGAAACCCTGCAAGTATGACCCTCGGACACCCTTTCAGCTCAGAAATGAGGCCACTCCTGAGGTTTACCCTTCAGCCAAAGATTGAACAGTCTCATGGAACAAAACCAGACTAAAGGGGCGCACCAGCCCTGGGGCACGGACTGGAAGGCAGAAGGGAACAGGACAGCTGGTAACAGGGAACCCAGGGTTGAGAAGGAGAGTGTTGACATGTTGTGGGGTTGTTAACTAATGTCATACAACAATGTGTGTACTGTGTGATGAGAAACTAGTTCGTTCTGTAAACCTTCATCTAAAGTTCAATTAAAAAAAAATGTTTAAAAAAATGGGCAGAGGATATGAACAAGCACATCACTAAAGAAGACATTCAGTAGCTAACAGGTACATGAGGAAATGCTCATGATCATTAACCATTAGAGAAATGCAAATCAAAACTACAATGGGATTCCATCTCATTCCAACAAGGCTGGCATTAACCCAAAAAACACAAGATAATAAATGTTGGAGAGGTTGTGGAGAGACTGGAACACTTATACACTGCTGGTGGGAATGTGAAATGGTAAAACCACTTTGGGTGCAATTGATTTGGCACTTCTTTAAAAAGCTAGAAATAGAACTACCATACAATCCATCAGTCCCACTCCTTGGAATACATCCTAGTGAAATAAGAGCCTTTACAGGAACAGATATATGCACACCCATGTTCATTGTACCACTGTTTGCAATAGCAAAAAGCTGGAAGCAACCAAGGTGCCCATCAATGGATGAATGGATAAATAAATTATGGTATATTCACACAGTGGAATACTACGCATGGATAAAGAACAATGATGAATCTGTGAAACATTTCGTAACATGGAGGAATCTGGAAGGGATTATGCTGAGTGAAATTAGTTGCAAAAGGACAAATATTATATGAGACCACTATTATATATAGTTTAAACATTCTTTGATGGTTATGAGAGTGGGGAGGGAAGGAGGGAGAGGGTATTCACTAATTAGATAGTAGACAAGAACTATTTTAGGTGAAGGGAAAGACAACACACAATACAGGAGAGGTCAGGACAACTGGACTAAACCAAAAGCAAAGGTCCCTGAATAAACCGAATTCTTCAAAGGGTGGAGTAGCAAGAGTGGGGCTTTGGGGACTATGGCTTCAAGGGACTTCTAGGTCGATTGGCATAATAAAATCCATTAAGAAAACATTCTGCATCCCATTTTGGAGAGTGGCATCTGGGGTCTTAAATGGTAACAAGTGGCCATCTAAGATGCATCAATTGGTCTCAACCCACCTGGAGCAAAGAGGAATGAAGAACACCAAGGACACGAGGTAATTACGAGCCCAAGAGACAGAAACCAAACCAAACCAAACCAAACCCGGTGCTGTTGAGTCGATTCTGACGCATAGCAACCCTATGGGAAAGAGTAGAACTGCCCCATAGAGCTTCCAAGGAGTGTCTGGTGGATTCGAACTGCTGACCCTTATGGTTAACAGCCGTAGCACTTAAACACTATGCCACCAGGTTTTCTGAGAGACAGAAAGGGCCACTTAAATCAGAGACTACATCAGCCTGAGAACAGAAGAACTAGATGGTGCCTGGCTACAATCAATGACTGCCCTGACAGGGAACACAACAGAGAACCCCTGAAAGGGCAGAAAAGCAGTGGGATGCAGACCTCAAGTTCTCATAAAAAGACCAGATTTAATGGTCTGACTGAGACTAGAAGGACCCCAGAGGTCAAGGTCCCCAGACCTTCTCTTAGCCCAAGACAGGAACCATTCCCAAAGCCAACTCTTCGGACAGGGATTGGACTGAAATATAAGATAGAAAATGATACTGGTGAGGAGTGAGCTTCTTGGCTCAAGTAGACACATGAGACTACGTGGGGAACTCCTGTATGGAGGGGAGATGAGAAGGTAGAGGGGGACAGGAGCTGGCTGAATGGACATGGAAATTGATCGTGGAGAGGAGTGTGCTGTCTCATTAGGGGGAGAGCAACTAGGAGTATGAGAGACTGACTTGATTTGTAAACTTTCACTTAAAGCACAATAAAAATTTAAAAAAATTTTTTTAAATTAAAGAAGGAAACACACAACCCACAAATGTTTAAAAATGAATAGTGAAGTGTACTTCATGATATGTGCTCAGTTTTTTCTTATATTGATACTTATGAACACAAATATACAATAAAGATAAAATATATATTTATACATATATATGTAATTGTGGAAAATGAAATCTATTATGAAGAAAAAGAGAAGTTATATGACAAGAGAAAGAAGAAATGAAAAGTTAATTTTGGGGCAGATTGCAAAATATCTTAAGCCATTTAGAAATTTTGCAATGTGAAATCTGAGCTTTAAGAAAAAGGATGTGATAAGAGAGTTTCTATTGCTTTGTTGAGGAGCCCTGGGGGTGCAGTGGTTAAGAGATCGGCAGCTGACCAAAAGTTTGGCAGTTCGAATCCACCAGCTGCCTCTTGAAAACCCTGTGGGGCAGTTCTACTCTGTCCTATAGGATCGCTGAGTTGGAATTGGCTCAATGGCAGGGGGGTTTGGTTTTTTTTTTTTGTTAGAAAAACATGTATCACCAAAACAGTTGATATGAAAATACAGGTAGCAGCTGTAATAAGAATCTACCACTCAACTAATTTGGTCTGTATATACTTTCATCCAAAAAAAAAAAACCCACAATAAAATGTCCAAAAAAAGAATCTACCAGTCTTGTAACTCTTCACATTATTCTGTTTTGTAATGTGGAAACTAAAACAAAATGGAGACACATCAAGCCTGGAGAACATGGCCAAAGTCTGGTTTCACAGGTCAAAGGTTTATGCTAATAAATAACCTAAACTTTAGAGGTAATATCTAGCTTGTTTCTTTAGATTTATTTATAACCAATATCTTGCATCTTTAGGCCCTACATTCCAGACAGATAGGCACCTAGCCATCCGGAAACCTGTGTCAGCAAGCACTGACCCCCAGAAGACCTGCATCATCTGTCTTTGAAGCAAAACTGACATTTCTAAAGAAGAAAGGACTTCGAGGGACATTTTTTAAAATTATTATTCTGCTTTAGATGAAGGTTTACAGAACAAACTAGTTTCTTATCAAACAGTTAGTACACACATTGTTCTATGACATTGGTTAACAACTCCACGACATGTCAACACTCTTCCTTCTCAACCTTGGGTTCCCTATTACCAGCTTTCCTGTTCCCTCCTGCCTTCCAGTCCCTACCTCAGAGTAGTGCACCCCTTTAGTCTTGTTTTGTTCCATGGGCATGTTCAATCTTTGGTTGAAGTGTGAACCTCAGGAATGACCTCATTATTGAGCTGAAAGGGTGTCTGGGGGCCATACTTCCAGGGTTTCTCCAATCTCTGTCAGGCCAGCAAGTCTGGTTTTTCTTTTTGAGTTAGAATTTTGCTCTACATTTTTCTCCAGCTCTGTCTGGGATCTTCTATTGTGATCCCTGTCAGAGCAGTCAGTGGTGGTAGTCGGGCACCATCTTGTTGTTCTGGACTCAGTCTGGTGGAGGCCGTGATAGATGTGGCCCTTTAGGCCTTCGGACTAATCTTTCCCTTGTACTTCAAGGGACATTTTGATGAATATTTGAAAGACTGATTGAAACCACCTGGACTTCCCTGACTTTCTCTGTTCCTCTGAATATAAAAAAGCCCCAGTACAGCCCCATTTCTTTGGAACACTCAGTTTTATGCTGTGTGTTGCCCAATTTGCAAATTGTAGGATCAACTTATAAATCTCTAGCATTACTTTAATTTTATTTCCACTCTTAGAAATACTGCTACAGTCCTAACTTGAAATAGCCCAAAAGGAACACAACCTCAAATTTCTGAGTTTTTTCATCAAGTGTTGAGTGTGTTATATAAAGTATTAGTAAAACATACTATGTGACTGTATGACCCAGTGGCAATAAATTCCATTTTGGCAGTGCAGTACATAAAGGGGGAATTCTTAGTTCAACAGATAGCATTTTAGTGTCTACATACCACATGTCTTAGGTATCTAGTGCTGCTATAACAGAAATACCACAAGTGGATGGTTTTAACGAAGAGGAATTTATTCTCTCACAATCTAGTAGAATAGAGGCCCAAATTCAAGGTATCAGCACCAGAGGATGGCTTTCTCTGTCTGTAGGCTCTGGAGGAAGGTCCCTGTCATCAGTCTTCCCCTGGTTTAGGAGCTTTTCAGGCACAGGGACCCCAGGTCCAGAGGACGCGCTCTGCTTCCAGTACTGCTTTCTTGGTGGTATGAGGTCCCCACTTTGCTCACTTCTCTATTTTATATCTCAAAAGAGATTGGCTCAAGACAAAATCCAATCTTGTAGATTGACTTCTGCCTCACTAACATAACTGTCACTAATACCATCTCATCAAGATCATAGAGATAGGATTTACAACACATAGAAGAATCACATCGGATGACAAAATGGTGGACAATCACAAAATACTGGGGATCATGGACTAGCTAAATTGATATACATATTTTTGGGGGACACAATTCAACGCTTCGGGGTCAAACACTGGGTTCTTCGTGCTAACACTTGGAGCTGTGTGAATTGGGGAAAGTTGCTTAATTTCTTAATACCTAAATTTCCTTGTCTGTAAAGTAGAGAATAACAGTGGGATTATTAAATGATTAAATGAAATAATGTATGTAAGATTTAGCATGTGCCTGGCACATGGTGAGCCTTTAATAAATGCTATGTACTACATATTTTTTTTATGTACTAGTAATAAGTGCAGTGAACTGTATGTTGCTGTTATTAGTTGCCATCAATTCCAACTCATGGCGATCTCATGTGTGCAGAGTAGAACCACTCCATAGGGTTTTTAACACTGCAAACTGCCAGGCCTGTCTTCCAGGGTGCCTCTACCTGGGTTCTGAGGTGCCATTGTGCATCAACCTTTTGGATAGTAGTTGAGCATTTAATTGTTTGCACCACCCAGGGACTGTATAAAACCAAAACCCGTTACCATCGAGTCAATTCTGACTCATAGGAATTACAGTTTGAGCCTAGGCTGTATTCGCTCTAGGATTCAGGCAGGCGTGGCATGTCAGTTGGACTGGTGGCTGCATGTAAAAAGAAGACAGAAACTTCCCGAAAACCTTGCTCTTTTCCTAGAGGAAGAGTGTTAAGAAAAAGAAGTTTTGTTCAAGGAAAACGAGCTAGAGTTAGAAGTGAGGATAACAACATCTAGTACTCAGAATACCGTACTGGCCACAATCTCTGACTTCAATGCTATTAAATTAAAAATTAATAAAAAGATAAATTAAAAATTATTTGGAAATTTTGAAGCGCACTATTAGATAACTCATAGAACCAAACAGAAATCATCATAGAAATTAAGATATACTTAAACTGAATGATAATGAAAATACCACATATTAAAACTTGTGGGATGTATCTAAAACAGTACCTAGAGGAAATGTTTTAGGCTTAAATGCTTATATTAGGAAATACGAAAGGCTGACAATTAATAAATCTAAGGAGTTAAAGAAAGAACAATTGAATAAACAAAAATGTGCTCATTAGTGGTTCAGAGGTAGAATTCTCACCTTCTATGATGGAATCCCAGGTTGGATTCCCAGCCAATTCACCTCAAGCACAGCCGCCACCTGTCTGTCAGTGGAGACTTTTGTGTTGCTATGATGCTGAACACATTTCCTTGGAGCTTCCAGACTAAGACTAGGAAGAAAGGCCTGGTAATCTATTTCCAAAAAATCTGCCAATGACAACCCTATGGATCACAACTGATCATGGCTAGTGTTTTCTTCCATTGTGCATGGATTTGCCATGAGTCAGAGGCCTACTCAACAGCAGTTAACAACAATAACAATTAAGTGGAATGTTGGCTATGCAAAAATAATTATTAAATAGACAAACCTCTAGTGAGAATGATGAAGAAAACAAAGCCACACATAATTAATATTAGAGTGATAAAAGGGGAACATAATGGCAGATTCAGCAAATATTTAACAATAATCAATAGCAATTATACAAACAACTTTATGCCAATAAATTTGCAAACTTAGAATAAAAGGTCATTTTTTTTTATTGTACCTTAGATGAAGGTTTACAGAACAAGCTAGTTTCTCATCAAACAGTTAATACACACATTGTTGTATGACATTGATTAACAACCCCACGACATGTCAGCACTTTTCTCTTCTCAACACTGGGTTCCCTATTTCCAGGTTTCCTGTTCTCTACTGCCTTCCAGTCCCTGCCCCAAGGCTGGTGCGCCCCTTTACTCTTGTTTTGTTCATTGGGCCTGTTCAATCTTTGGCTGAAGGGTGAACCTCAGGAGTGACCTCATTACTAAGCTGAAAGGGTGTCCAGGGGCCATACTTTCAGGATTTCTTCTGTCTCTGTCAGGCCAGCAAGTCTGGTCTTTCTTTTTGAGTTAGAATTTTGTTCTACATTTTCCTCCAGCTCTGTCTGGGACCCTCTATTTTGACCCCTGTCAGAGTAGTCAGTGATGGTACCGGACTAGATGTACTGGACTCAGTCTGGTGGAAGCTGTGGTAGATGTGGTCCATTAGTCCTGTGGACTAATCTTTCCCCTGTATCTTTAGTTTTCTTCATTCTTCCTTGCTCCTGAAGGGGTGAGACCAGTGGATTACCCCAGATGGCCACTCACAGGCTTTGAAGACCCCAGAAGCTACTCACCCAAGTAGAATGTAGAACGTTTTATTTATAAACTATGTTATGCCAGTTTAGCTAGATGTTCTCCACGGCCACGGTCCCCACAGCCCTCAGCCCAGCAATACAGCCCCTCAGGGAATTTGGATGTATCTATGGAGCTACCATGAAAGGTCATATTTTTAGAAAATCATAACTTACCAAAGAAAAAATTAAAGCCTAAAAATTCTGTCACCAGTAAAGTAATTCAGTCATAAGTTTAAATATTTTCACGAAGAAAATACCAGACCTTTAAGTTTTACACGGCAATTCAAATCCACCAGCCACTCCTCAGGAGAAAAGACCTGGCAGTCTGCTCCCATAAAGATCACAGCCTAGGAAAACCTATGGGGCAGTTCTACACATGAGGTTGCTATGAGTTGGAATCGACACAACAACAGCAAGCTTTTACGTGTGAAGTACATTAAGCTTTTAAGGAAACCATCATTCCAATCATAGGAACTCTCCCAAATAATAGAAAAAGAAGAAAAGCTCCTTATAGTGACGTTGTCAAGTGTGCGCTTAAAATATTTCCACTTTTCTTCCAAGATAAAACACCAGGCATGTGGCTGCCTAGCCAGAGACCGTTTTTTGAACTTCTTTGTAATTTAGATAGAAGGTCCCTAGGTGGCACAATCGGTTTGTGCTTGCCTGCTACTTTGAAGATTGGTGGTTTGAACCCACACAGCCATACAAGGGAGGAAAGGCCTGGCAATCTGTTTCCGTAAAGATTACAGCCAAGAAAACCTATGGAGCAGTTCAACTCTGCAACACAGAGGGTTGCCATGACTTGGAATCAACTCAACGGTGTCTTAGGAAAAGGCAGCTTTCAGTGTAGACAGTGAGACAGAGGCATAATGTGCTGAGCATGCTATCTATTTTTAATCTGATTTTCTAGACTAACTGCTATGTTTTTTGAGTAAAGCATGTTTTTCCTCAGTACCCCTCAAAATACACGTACTTAGGGAGAGTGCTATCTGGGTGTTATTGCCAACAAGATATTTTTGTAAGACAGAAAAAGAAAATACATATAAGCATCTTGTGACCACGGTCTAAGCATCCTGTGAAACTATCTGTAATCACTAAGTATACTATTAATAATCAACAACTGATCAGAGTGCAATTATTACAATATTCACTGATTCTCCCATAAGTGCCCTCCCTATGGTTTGGTTCCTCTTTTTTACCCCATAAGAGTTTTTTTTTTTAAGAGTACTTGTATAACAGGATCATAATAGAGGGTCCCGGACAGAAAAAAAAAATTTTTTTTTTTTTTTTGGTAGAGAAAAATGTAGAGCAAAATTCTAACTCAAACAGAAAGATCAGACTTGCTGGCCTGACAGAAACTGGAGAAACCCTGAGAGTATGGCCCCAGGACACACTTTCAGCTCATTAATGAGGTCATTCCTGAGGTTCACCCTTCAGCCAAAGACTGGACAGGCCCATAAAACAAAACGAGACTAAAGGGGCACACCAGCCCAGGGGCGGGGATAGGAGGCAGGAGGGACAGGAAAGCTGGTAACAGGGAACCCAAGGTTGAAAAGGAAGAGCGTTGACATGTCCTGGGGTTGTTAACCAATGTCATAGAACAATGTGTGTACTGACTGTTTAATGAGAAACTAGTTTGTTCTGTAAACCTTCATATAAAGTACAATAAAAAAAACTAAAAAACAATACTTGTATAACAAAACTGCCCCAGGACTACATGGTTCCATTTCCAATGGGCTATGTGGTTCCCCATTTGCAATTGTTTTAAACCCTTAATAAAGCTCTCTGTTTTAACTTGAAACAGGTTTTGAGCTTTTCTCTACAACAATGGCAATGGGTTTGGTAGTTAGAGATGGCCTTGTGAATAAGTCCTCCTCGATTAAATGTGAGCAGACATTATGTCCTTTCCTTAATAGACACGTGTGCCCACTCCACACTTTTCCTGTTGGCTGAAACGCTGGTGTAGCTGTAATTTTGTTTCAACCATGCAGGTGAAAAGAAAGCCTTAGGAGATGGCTTAGCATCAACATGAAAGAAAGTTAGGGCCCTGAATGAAAATGACACAGACAAGAGCCACTTGGCAAACAGGAACATCCATCCTTGACTTTTACGTATTAATTTTTAAAACTGTATTTTTTTTAAAAACCAAAAAACTTATGAGCACCAAAAACACTCTTTTAAAATGGAAAACATGAGACATACTTGAGAGAAGGTATTTGCAACTGTTGGGGAAATATAATTAAAAACAAAATCTACTCCCAAACAGAAAACTTCTCCACAAAAGTATAAGAGAAAGAAAAGTTTTATTATTGGATAAGCATTAAATGAGAATGATATGTATCACAAGCAATGTTCTAGCAGTTGCAAAGACAGAAAGAAGTCTCAACCTTTATATAATTGAATGAATACAGTCCATTCCATTCATGCTTTCAAGATAAAATTGGTAATTCTCTAGTATCTTTATGGCCAGAGGTAGATTTGCCGTTCAAGCTGAATCACCTGAGGTTGTGCTAATCTCCTTTCAGGAAACTGGAAATTAGAGGAAGATTATCTCCTTTTAAAGAGGTGACTGCCAAATTTAGTTAACATCTTAGATTTGCATACTTTTCAAAGAGACAAAGAAAGAATTTACAGTGACAAATTATTTAACGTGAATTCTGATAGAACAGGGAAAGGAAGGAGGCTCTTTCTTTTCAATAAAAAAAAAAAAGAAAATAGGGAGAATTAAAACCTCTTATTTTTAATTCATGTTTGTCCTTACACTACATATATAAAAAAATAGCCCATAATAAATTACTATTCAAAACATAAAAAGAAATCTGACATATAATTTTAAAAACACAGACAATTTTTTAAATGGGCAAAAATGATTAGCTGTCATCAATATTCGACAGATGCATATAGAGAGAAATATTAAACAAAACATATATTGAATATCTACACTATACTAGACATAGCTCAAGGTGCTGGGGATACAAAGTTTTTATCCTCTTGGAGTTTATATCCTTATGGACATGGAACTCATGAAAGTGGAGACACAAATAGTCAATAAACATATACAATATTTTCAATGTCATTGGTAATAAGGGAATGTAAATCAAAGCAGCAATCAGATACAATTTCAAACCTATCATTGCAACAAAAATTTTGAAGTTGGACAATACAAAATGTTGGGGAAATATATTACAAGGGGTGAGGGTGAGGGTGAGGATTGTAAAATGCTAAAATAATACTGAGGAACATATTGATAATATCCAGGAAATTTGGAGATGTGATTACCTCATATCTGCCATTTTCAACCCTAGGTATATAATGTTCAACTAAAATAAAAAGTTGCAAAGGAATAGGTATAGTACAAGACCACACATATAAAGAAAAAACCACGCAAAACAATCCTGTACATTGCTTAAGGATACATATGCGTATCGTATATTTTTATTATTTTTTTATATAAAAAAGTAATGGAATGATAGAACAACATGTTCAGGATAGTGCTTAATTCTGGAGGGAAAGGTGGGGGAGGCATATAGATGGCTGATTCAAATACATTCGCAATATTTTATTTCTATAGCTGGATAGTGGGTATTCCTATGATTGTCGAATCATTCTTTATGTATTTTTTCATGTATTGGTTTAAAATATTGCGGAAAAAAACGAATCAATCAATATAACAGGAGATAATCTCAGGTGGGAATTGCAGAACACTTAATTGTGCTCATGAGGAACCTGTACATAGACCAAGAGGCAGTGGTTCAAACAGAACAAGAGGATACTGCATGGTTTAAAGTCAGGAAAGGTGTGGGTCAGGGTCGTATCATTTTACTACACTTATTCAGTCTGTATGCTGAGCAAATAATCCGAGAAGCTGGACTATATGAAGAAGAATGGGGCATTGAGATTGGAGGAAAAATCATTAGCAACCTGCATTGTACAGATGACACAACCTTGCTTGCTGAAAGTGAAAAGAACTTGAAGCATTTATTGAAGATCAAAGACCACAGTCTTCAATATGGAGTACACCTCAACATAAAGAAAACAAAAATCTCACAACTGAACCAATAACCTCATGATAAACAGAGAAAAGATTGAAGTTGTCAAGGATTTCATTTTACTTGGATCCACAATCAACAGCCATGGAAGCAGCAGTCAAGAAATCAAAAGACGCATTGCATTGGGCAAATCTTCTGCAAAAGACCTCTTTAAAGTGTTGAAAAGCAAACATGTCACCTTGAAGACTAAGGTGCACCTGTCCCAAGCCATGGTGTTTTCACTTGCCTCCTATGCATGTGAAAGCGGGACAACGGATAAGGAAGATCAAAGAAAAATTGACGCCTTTAAATTGTGGTGTTGGAGAAGAATATTGAATGGACTGCTAAAAGAACGAACAAATCTGTCTTGGAAGAGGTACAACCAGGATGCTCCTTAGAAGCAAGGATGGCGAGACTACGTCTCACATAGTTTGGACATGTTGTCAAGAGGGATCAGACCCTGTAGAAGGACATCATGCTTGGTAAAGTAAGAGGGTCAGGGAAAAAGAGGAAGACCCTCAATTAGATGGATTGATCCAGTGGCTGCAACAATGGGCTTAAGCATAACAACGATTGTAAGGATGGTGCAGGACTGGGCAGTGTTTCCATCTGTTGTCCATAGGGTCGCTATGAGTGGGAACTGACTTGATAGCACCTAACAAAAACAACAGTCTCAGAAAGGCATGATTGAAATGTCATTTTAAGTAAAAAACAGAGATCTAATTATGGTATTTCCTTCTCTCTAAAAAAAAATAATCACAAAATAATTGGAACATGGAATGTATGAAGTATCAATATCAGAAAATTGTTGAGTTGTTTCTAGGTGCTGTGGAATTGGAAGTGGCTAAAAGGGAAATTAAACACATAAAGATGGATAACCTAGGAATTAGGGAGCTGAAATGAAAAGGTATTGGCCATTATGAATCAGACAATCATACGGTCTACTATGTCAGCAATGAAGAATTGAAGAGGAATGGCATAACATTCATCATCAAAAAGAACATTTCAAAATCTATCTTGAAGTACAGCATTGTCAGTGATAGGATAATATCTATATACCTTCAAGGAAGATGAGTTATTAGTATATTATTCAAATTTATGCACCAACCATAAGGCCAAATGTAAAGAAATTGAAGATTTTTAGCAATTTTTACAATCTGAAACTGATCAAACATGCAATCAAGATGTGGATAATTAATGGTGATTGGACTGCAAAAGTTGGAAATAAGAAAGAAGAATTGGTAGCTGGAAAATATGGCCCTGGTGATAGGAACGATGCCAGAAATTGCATGATAGAATTTTGCAAGACCAATGACTTCTTCATTTCAAATACCTTTTTTGACAACATAAACGGTAACTACACACATGGACCTCACTGAATGGAAAACACAGGAATTAAATTTACTACATCTGTGGAAAGAGACAATGGAGAAGTTCAATGTCATCAGTTAGAACAAGGCCAGGGACCAACTGTGGAACAGACCATCAATTGCTCATACGCAAATTCAAGTTGAAGTTGAAGAAAATTAAAACAAGTCCATGAGAGCCAAAGTACGACCTTGAGTATAAAAAAAAAAACAAAACAGTGCTGTCGAGTCGATTCTGACTCATAGCGACCCTATAAGACAGAGTAGAACTGCCCCATAGAGTTTCCAAGGAGCACCTGGCAGATTTGAACGGCTGACCCTTTGGTTAGCAGCCATAGCACTTAATCACTACACCACCAGGGTTTCCACCCTGAGTATATCTATATATATATAGACCTTGAGTATATCCCACCTGAATTTAGAGACCATCTCAAGAATAAATTTGACATCTTGAATGACAGAAGACCAGAGGAGTTGTGGGATGACATCAAGGACACTATACGTTGAAGGAAGCAAAATGTCATTAAAAAGACAAGAAAGGAAGAAAAGACCATAATGGGTGTCAGAAGAGACTCTCAAACGTGCTCTTAAATGTAGAGTAGCTGAAAGGAATGGAAGAAATGATAAAGTAAAAGAATTGCACAGAAGATTTCCAACGGTGGCTCAAGAAAAAAAAGTCTTATAATGAAATGTGTAAAGACTTAAAGTCAGACAACCAAAAGGGAAGAACATGCTAGGCATTTCTCAAGTTGAAGGAGATGAATAAAAAATTCAAGCCTGGAGTTGCAATATTGAAAGTTTCAATGCGCAAAATATTGAACAACGCGGGAAGCATCAAAAGATTGAAGGAATACAGAGTCAGTGTACCAAAAAGAATTGGTCAACATTCAACCATTTCAGGAGGTAACATATGAACAAGAACCGATGGTACTGAAGAAAGAAGTTCAAGCTGCACTGAAGGCCTTGGAGAAAAACGAAGCTCCAGGAATTGACAGAATACCAACTGAGATATTTAAATGAACAGATGCAACCCTGGAAGCCCTCTCTCATCTATTCCAAAAAATTTGGAAGACAGCTACCTTGCCAGCAGATTGGAAGAGATTTATGTTTGTGCGCATTCCAAAGAAAGGTGATCCAACAGAATGTGGAAATTATCGAACAATGTCATTAATATCACACACAAGCAAAATTTTGCTAAAAATAATTCAAAAACAGTTACAGCAGTACATGGACAGGGAACTACCAGAAGTTTGAGCTTCATTCAGAAGAAGACGTGGGACAAGGAATACCATCACTGATGTCAGATGGATCTTGGCTGAAAGCAGAGAACACCAAAAAGATGTTTACCTGTGCTTTATTGACTATGCAAAGGCATTCGACTATGTGGATCATAACAAATTATGGGCAACATTGCAAAGAAAGGGAATTACAGAACACTCAATTGTGTTCATGCGGAACCCGTCCATAGATCAAGAGGCAGTCATTCAAACAGAACAAGAGGATACTACATCATTTAAAATCACGAAAGGTATGAGTCAGGGTTCTATCTTTTTACCATACTTATTCAGTCTATATGCTGAGCAAATGAACGGAGATGCTCAGCTATATGAAGAAGAAGTCTGTGTCAGGACTGCAGGAAGACTCATTAACAACCTATGATATGCAGATGGCACAACTTTGCTTGCTGAACGTGAAGAGGACTTGAAGCACTTACTGAGGAAGATTTACTGACTATAGCCTTCAGTATGGATTACACCTCAACATAAGAGAGCAAAAATCCTCACAACTGGATTAATAAGTAATATCATGTTAAAACCCAGAAAAGATTGAAGTTGTCAAGGATTTCATTTTACTTGAACATACAATCAACACCCATGGAAACAGCAGTCAAGACATCAATCCACACATTGCATAGGGCAAATCTTCTGCAAAAGTCCTCTTTAAAGTATTCAAAAGTAAAGAAGTCACTTTGAGGACTAAGGTGCACCTGACCCGAATCATGGTATTTTCAATGGCCTCGTAAGCATAGAAAAGCTGGACAATGAATAAGGAAGACCGAAAAAGAACTGGTGCCTTTGAATTATGATGTTGGGGAAGAATACTGAATATGCCATGAACTGCCAGAAGAACGAGTATGTCTTGGAAGAAGTACAGCCAGAATTCTCCTTAGAAGCAAGGATGGCGAGCCTTCATCTCATGTACTTTGGACATGGTATCAGGAGAAGAAGGACATGGTGCTTTGTAAAGTAGAAGGTCAGTGAAAAAGAGATGGATTGATACAGTGGCTGCAACAAAGGGCCCAAAGCATAACAACAATTGTGATGATGGCGTAGGATTGGGCAGTGTTTTGGTCCGTTGCTATAAGTCAGAACCCACTCAACAGCTCCTAACAACAACAGCAAAAACGACATAGAGAATGTTTTTAACGCTCTTGAACTGATCTGTAGAACATCTATAAAGTAGGAGCTAAAGAGCAAGAAATTGTCACTGAATCTGGAAGACTATGCAGGGGACTGGAGTCTATTCCTATTTGGCTTGATCAAGAACCAGGTAATCTGCTTTTAGAGTAATACCTAGCTTGTTCATTAGTAGTAATATTTATCAGCATAAAATAACAAATCAATATGGAATATAAGCCTCTATATGTAGCTCTTATGCATGGTCAGGGTTAATACTGTGTCTGTTTTATTCCCTGTCTGTCCTCAACACATAGCACTAAGATTGCCCTGTAATGGACGCCATTTCTTTTTTTTAATTTTTATTGTGCTTCAAATGAAAGTTTACAAATCAAGTCAGTCTCTTATACAAAAATTTATATACACCTTGTTATGTACTCCTAGTTGCTCTCCCGGTAACGAGACAGCACACTTCTCTCCACCCTGTATTTCCATGTCCATTCAGACAGCTTCTGTCCCCCTCTGCCTTCTCATCTCCCCTCCAGACTGGAGCTGCCCACATAGTCTCATGTGTCTATTTGAGCCAAGAAGCTCACTCCTCACCAGTACAATTGTTTGTCTTATAGTCCAGTCCAATCTCTGTCTGAAGAGTTGACTTTGGGAATGGTTCCTGTCTTGGGCTAACAGAAGGTCTGGGGACCATGACGTATGGGGAATTCTTCTAGTCTCAGTCAGACCGTTAAGTCTGGTCTTTTTACAAGAATTTGAGGTCTGCACCCCACTGGACACCATTCCTTTAATGAAAGAATTCATCTCTTTTGAGTTTGGGGTTCAATCAACTTTGTGTATATCTAACATTTTAATTTCTAAACTAATTACCAAACTTTGGAATGGATGACCCTGCCAAGATAGTGTGACGAGCCTGTAGACAAGTCAGCTTGCCCTCTACAGGCAAAAGGTCATTCTTCTTTCTCTGTTTCCCCCTCTTCTTCCCCTACTCCCCCTTCAAATCCAGTGCATTCTTCAAACACTCATGACTTGTAATTCAGAAAGTACAGAGATTAAGAATTTTTAAAGAGGAACCTACTGCAACTATTTCCTAAGTGATTCATTAACTTAGTTTTGCATGTGAGAAAGACTTCAGAGTTCATTAGCCAAACCATTTCATTGCTTACTCATGTGATCTGCCAAAACATTCCAAAAATAGTTTGACTATGAGTAAGTGAGCCTTTATAAACTTTTGACTCTGCAGATATGTTTCTGGTGGAATGCCAATGGGAGGTCACGTGACTAATGAAAAAAGCATCAGAGGAATTTTGGGTTAAGATGCTAGGTAGAATCGCTGGCTGGTGTAATTTTGTTCCCTCCACAAAACTACTACAACTAAAATAGTGGACCCTGTCCTACAGAGTCTCTATGAGTTGGAATCAACTCTACGGCAATAGGTTTGGGTTTGAGTGTAGTCAATTAAAAAAAAATGTTTTTTTATTCCAACCATTCTGGCAGGGATCATGGTAGAGGATCCCAGACAGAGAGGAAGGAAAATGTAGAACAAAATTCAAATTCATAAAAAAGGACCAAATTTGTTGGTCTCACAGAGACTGAAGGAACCCCTGGGACTATGGCCCCCACACACCCTGCTAACTCAGAACTGAAAAACAAAAAAACCAAACTTGTTGCTGTCGAGTCATTCTGACTCATAGTTACCCTATAGGACAGAATAGAACTGCCTTATCCGCCTGGTGGATTCAAACTGCTGACCTCTTGATTAGCAGCCATAGCTCTTAACCACTACGCCATCAGGGTTTCCACTCAGAACTGAAGCCACTCCCAAAATCCACCTTTCAGTCGAAGATTGTTTTTACTGTTGTTAGGTGCCATTGAGTCTATTCCGACTCATAGCAATCCTATGTACAGCAGAATAAACACTACCCATACTCAGTCCTGTGTCATCCTAACAATAATTGTTATGCTTGAGCCCATTGTTGCAGCCACGGTGTCAATCCATCTTGTTGAGGATCTTCCTCTTTTTCGCTGACCCTCTACCAAGCATAATGTCCTTCTCCAGTGACTCACCCCCTCCTCGTAACACGCCCAAAATATGTGAGATGAAGTCTTGCCATCCTTGTTCTAAGGAGCATTCTGGTTGTACTTCTTCCAAGAGAGATTTGCTCATTCTTTTGGTAGTCCATGGTATATTCAAGACTAGACGGGCCTATAGAACAATAACACACATGAGGAACAAGCTTCTTAGTTCAATCAAATAAAGAAGACCAAATGGGCAATACCGGCCTCAAAGCAAAGATGATAGATAAGGCAAGAAGGGACAGGAAAAATGGATGAATGGACATGGGGAACCCGAGGTGGTGAGGGCAAGAGTGCTGCGACACATTGCAGGGATTGCAATCAATGTCACAAAACAATTTGTATATAAATTTTTTACTCAGAAACTGATTTGCACTGTAAACTTTCACCTAAAGCAATAAATTAAAAAATAAATAAAACAAGGTAATGGAACAGATTACATGTGAAATCCCTCACAGTTCTTACATTCTATTCAGCTCTCTCCTCCCTCAACAAATTGAATAAAGAAAAATATGGTTTTTAAGGGAAAAAAACCTAAAATAGTAGGATTTTTTTAAAAAGACTTAAAAGCGTAAAAATGAAGAGAACAACGATAACATTTCGGAAACAGGAAAACAGATGATTGTTAACTGACTTGGAAGAACTGAGAAAGCTAAATAACAAGGCAACAGGGGAAAAAATTGAAAGTCTAAGGACTGGAGGACAGTAGGCACAGTTGAAGGCATGCGTACCATACAAAAACAGAGGTTTATATAATTCTATGTGTGCTGATTCTAAGGCTCCAGCCCTCGTGCCTCATTCAGTCCCCCAAACCCATAGCACTCAGATCTTTACCCTCTAGGCAGGAGATTGGAAGATCTTACTCTGAGGATTCAGAGCAGCACAAGAGAAAAGAAGTAGAGATACTGACATCAGGGGTTACCCAACAAATGGTCCTACCATAAACTCAGGAGTCCCCTTGGCACAGTGGTGGAACACTCGGCTGCTAATGGAAGGTTGATCGTTTGAACCCACCAGCCCCTCTGCAGGAGGAATATGTGGCAGTCTGTTTCCATGAAGATTACAGCCTTGGAAACCCTATGTGGAAGCTCTACTCTGTCCTATAGGGTCACTATGAGTCAGAATCCACTCAACAGCAATGGTATGGTTTTCTTTTTTTTGATGGATTCCTTTTTTTCTTTATTTGATGCAAATTTACAGAGCAAATTAATTCCTCATTAGACAATTAATACACATGTTGTTTTCTAACATTGGTTGCCAACCCCACCACATGTCAACACTCTCTCCTTCTCAACCTTGGGTTCCCTGTTACCAGCTTTCCTGGCCCCTCCTGCCTTCTCATCCTTGCCCCCGGACTGGTGTGCCCATTTAGTCTTGTTTTGTTTTATGGGCCTGTCTAACATTTGGCTGAAGGTTGACCATCTGGAATGACTTCATTACTGAGTTAAAAGGGAGACCGGGGATCATACTCTCGGGGTTTCTCCAGTCTTTGTCAGACCAGTAAGTCTGGTCTTTTTTTGTGAGTTAGAATTTTGTCCTACATTTTTCTCCAGCCCTGTCCAGGACCCGCTATTGTGATCCTTGTCAGAGCAGTCAGCGATGATAGCCAGGCACCAGCTAGTTGTGCTGGATTCGGTCTGGTGGAGGCTGTGGTAGTTGTGGTCCGTTAGTCCTTTGAACTAATCTTTCTCTTTGTCTTTGGTTTTCTTCATTCTCTCTTGCTCCCGATTGGGTGAGATCAGTGGAGTACCTTAGATGGCCGCTCACAAGCTCTTAAGACCTCAGAAGCTACTCACCAAAGCAGGGTGTAGAACATTTTCTTTTTAAACTATGTTATGCCAATTGATCTAGATGTTCCCTGAGACCATGGTTCCCACAGCCCTTGGCCCAGTAATTTGGTCCCTCAGGGAGTTCGAATGTGTCTATGGAGCTTCCATGACCTTGCCTTGCACAAGCTGTGCTAGTTTCCCCAGTACTGTATACTGTCTTACCCTTCACCACAGTTACCACTTATCTATTGTCTACTTAGACTTTTTCCCTCTTCACCCCTCCCCTCCCTCATAACCCTCATAGATTGTTTCTCTTCATGTGGAAACTTTTCATGAGTTTTTATAATAGTGGTCTTATACAATATTTGTCCTTTTTTGATTGACTTAATTCACTCAGCATAATGCCCTCCAGGTTCATCCATGTTGTGAGATGTTTTGCAGATTTGTCGTTGTTCTTTATCATTGCCTAGTATTCCATTCTGTGTATGTACCATACTTTGTTTATCCATTCATCTATTCGTAGACATTTAGGTTGTTTCCATCTTTTTGCTACTGTGAATAACGCTGCAATGAACATGGGTTTGCATATGTCTATTCACATGATGGCTCTTATTTTCCTAGGATATATTCCTAGGAGTGGGATTGCTGGATCATATGGCATTTCTATTTCTAGCTTTTTAAGGAAGCACCATATCATTTTCCAAAATGGTTTACCATTTTGCATTTCCACCAGCACTGTATAAGAGTTCCAATCTCCCCGCCAAAGCAAAAACCAAACCCACTGCCATCGAGTCGATTCTGACTCATAGTGACGCTATAGGACAGAGTAGAACTGCCCCATAGAGTTTCCGTGGAGCACCTGGCAGATTCGAACTGCCAACCTTTTGGTTAGCAGCCGTAGCACTTAACCACTACGCCACCAGGGTTTCTAGTCTCCCTGCTGTTTTTTTTAATTTGTGCCGGTGATATTGGGAGTGAGATGGTATCTCATTGTGTTTTTGATTTGCATTTCTCTAATGACTAGTGATCGTGATAACTAGTGATGAGTATTTCCTCATGTGTCTGTTAGCTGCCTAAATGTCTTCTTTGCTGAAGTGCCTGTTTATATCCCTTGCCCATTTTTTAAATAGGATTATCGGTCTTTTTGTTGTAGAGGTATAGAATTTTCCTATAGATTTTAGAGATTAGACCTTTGTGGGATTTGTCATAGCCAAAAATTTCTTCCAGCCTGTAGGTTCTCTTTTTACTCTTGGTGAAGTCTTTTGACGAGGATAAGTGTTTAATTTTTACAAGATCCTAGTTATCTAGCTTATCTTCCGGTGTTTATTGTTAGTTATGGTTTGTATCCTGTTTATGCCATGTATTAGGGCCTCTAGCACTGACCCGGTTTTTTCTTCTATGATCTTTATAGTTTTATACTTAGGTCTTTGATCCATTTTGAATTAGTTTTTGTATGGTGTGCAATGGTATGGTTTTCTGATTACCATAAACTCAAAATATAGGGCCTATCCATGTACTCAGAACTTCCAAACAGCTGTTTAGTCCTTTACTCTTAATCATGAGCAGACAAGGAAAGATTACCGTAACTCTAAGGAAAGTTTCTAACATGCAAGATAAAGAACAAACAGAAAAAGTAACTTTGAGAAAACAGACATGTAGATGGAAGAAAACTTTCCATAATTTGTGTTTAGTCAAAGAAGTCTGTCACAATGAAAGCAGAACAAACTGCAACAATAAACACCAAGCTTAAGCTTTTTTTTTTTTTTTTTTAAGCTTAGTTTATTAGAATGTACCAGGTGAGGGAGTCACGGCCCAAATGGACTCTGAGTAAGTTGAGCCCTTGAGTTTTATAAAGTTTTGTTGGGGAGGAGTTAGTCAAAGGACAGTTTTAGGGTGGGAGTTACCAATGTTAAGGGAGGGGCAGGAAGGAAGGGGAGAAAGAGTGGCTGAGAGAAATTGTTCAAAATTTGCAAACAAGTTGGTATCTGATTGCTCTGATAGGCTAGGCTAGGTTGTTTGTGATCACTGTGGTTTTATCTTTCCTGAGCACATGGGTCCAAACTGAACTGTTACTGAAAAAACTTATCTGTTTTGCAAGTTGTGGTGTCTGTGAAGTTTTTCTGTTTTTCAAGTTGTGGTTCCTGTAATTATCCATTTCTCAGTCTTCAGAGAGAAAAGAGAAAATATTGCGTCCTTAAAACAGAGTAGTATTTTTTTTTTTAAAGAGGAATATTCAGAGAACAAAGAACTTTTAGAAGTTAAAAACATGGTTAAAAATGAAATACTTAATAAGAATTGAAAGATAAATTTGAGAAAATTACCCAGAAAGTACAATGAAAAGATATGAAAAAAATAAGAAAAATTTAAAACCAGTCTATGAAATTCAGCAGCCAAACGATGGGAATTCCATGGAGGGAAAAGCATATTGTAGGAAACCAATGATGAAATAATTCAAGAAAAATTCCCAGATCTGAAGGATACTAATTTCCAGATTGAAAGAGTCCATCATAATAGATTATAATTGTTCTACACCAAGGTACATCATTGTGAAATTTAAAATATTTAAGTCAAGGGAGGGATTCTCAGGCTTCCAGAGAAGGAGGAGAAAAGGAGAAACAGGAATCATGGTTTTGGATTTCTCAAAAGCAACACAGGAAGCTAGAAAACAGTACAGCAATGCTTTCAAAATTCTGAACGAAAAATTCTTCCAACATAGAACTCTATATCCAGCCAAATTATCAAACAAGTGTTAGTTTGGATAAAGGGCCAAGATTAAAAGGAAGGAAGGAAGGTAGACAGGAAAGAAGGAAAGTAGGGAGGAAGGGAGGAAGGAAATTAATTCCCAGATACCATTTCTAAGGAAACTACTGGAGGATATGTTCCACCAAAATAAGAAAGCAAACCTAGGAAGAGGAAGACATGGGATACAGGAAATAGGAGAGAGGCAAAGGGATTGACCAAGATGATGATGATCACAAAATGAGAACTAGATACCAGCTATAGAAGCAAGATGTCCAGATTGGGAGCAATGTAACTCAAGAGACACACATCTTTGGGGATTTGTTATGTGTGCTTTTTCTGATGCCCTCAAGTCAATTATGTTTAAGTCACTATTATGTATGCTTCTATAATGCTTTTTACACTGTTATGATCCTTTTAAACACCTATGCATAAGTCACTTGTAATGTGAACTTAGAAATGGAGAATTTCTGAACTTAGAAATAAGAACGTGTATGATGCTGTCTAACCATTAACTATAAGTCATTAGAAAATATAAGTCATTAAAAAGTTGTTCTAATCTTGGAAACAGATAAGGGAAGTATGAGAAATGTTTCTAAAATGTCTGTACACCTATATGCTGTGATTAAAAAAAAAATTAACAATCAAATCTCTGTAATTGGCCTGGGACATAAGCATGTCATATAAGAAAAAAAAAATCCTTTTTGCCATAGATTTCTAATCATAGCGAACCTATATGACAGAGCAGAACTGCCCTATAGGGTTTCCAAGGCTGTAATCTTTATGTAAGCAGATTGCCACATCTTTCTCCCATGGAGTGGTGAGTGGGTTCAAACCAGTGACCTTTCAGTTAGCAGCTGAGTGCTTAACCACTGCGCAACCAGGACTTCTTTATGTCATATAACAATCTCTTAATTTCTAATAAATTATATCTCTACAAATTGGCCTTAAGACATAAATATGTCATACAACAATTCCCTTAATTTGCAATAAGCCATACTAATAATTCAAATCTCTATAAATTTGTTTTGGAAAGATAAATATGTCATTCAACAATTCCCCTAATTGACAATAAAACATACTAATCTTTTTTTTTTTTTTTTTTAATCTTGGTTAAACATGACAGCACATAATCCTTATCTTGTGAGGTCAGGTAAAAAAATTGTATATAAACACTCAATTTCTGCTCACTTGCTAAGAAAGGACAGTGCCAAAAAGTCTCCCTCTCACTCTCTCTGAAGGCTGAGAGCCTGCCGAGATACTGCCCATCACAACTGACCTCAGACCCTAACCACAGGGAACCTCCTCCAAGTTTGAGCTGTGGTAATGCTCTGCTCTAGACACCACTTGTTACGGGTAAAAGCTTGAAGTCTAGAGATTTAAACTCTAATCATTAAACTAACATTGTAATTGTTAATTCTGATTCTCCAGTGCTAAATGAATGTTTTCAGGTCTCATTTGCGTGACTTGATATGACTACCTTGCAATAAGCTTAATGAGTTTATGCGTGACAAACCTAAGCATTTTGTTCATTTATTCTTAAGATAAATATCCTCCAGCACAGGATGTCATCCCCAAATTGCCTACAGCCATTTTTAACTGAGGGCAGATTCTTGCCTTTACTTTGCTTGTTTGTATCACGTGTCTTTTCTCCCTTGTTGCCTGGATTAACTGAGACTCCTTTTTACCTCATAAAAGTATTCTGCTTTGATCTGCTTGTGAGATCTAGATGTAAGCTGTACCTAGCCAAAAGTAGAAAATACGGAACATTCTACACTCTTTGACCATATTTCTGCTGGATATCTGTTATTGGGCTGTTTTAGTTATCTAGTGCTGCTATAACAAAATATCACAAGTGAGTGGCTTTAAATAACAGAAATTTATTTTCTTACAATTTAGGATGCTAGAAGTCCAAATTCAGGACACTGTCTCTAGGGTAGGCTGTCTTTCTCTGTCTATTCTGGGGGAAGATCCTTGTCTTGAGCTTCTTTTCCTTGGTGATCATCATGTGGCTTGGTATCTATCTTTCCCCATCTTTGCTCTCCATGCTGCTTGCTTAATCTGCACTTTTATATGTCAAAAGAGATTGGCTCAAGACATACCCTACACTAATAGTGGCTCATTAGCATAAAAAAGAAAACTCACTCCCAAACTATAGGAATTAGGATTTATAACACAATTCCATCCATAACATGGGCCTAGACTATAACCCTGTCTGTCTCAGGACTCATAAATTTGTCCTCAAACTTCCCCACTTGAGGTCCATATAAACTCTCAGAAGACACTCAGTTCTATCTTGGGAGTTTTCACCAAACAGTGGCAATATTGCGTTTTTCTTATCCAGATAATTTTGTTCTTGCCACTCAATGTTTCAGAACAAAAAGTACATTAAATACTTCCTTAACACATGACTAGTGGTCCAAAAAGTCAAGTTGTATAAGATTTGGGGTTTTGTTATTGTCAGAATAATGAAATGACTAGGTGAGCTTGCATTGATTGGTGGGAATTCTGGGGGCCAGGGAGCTAATTGCCAGTTACTTTGTATCAAAATTCTCATTAAAAGCTTTTTCATTCTTATGTTGTTTAGAGATACATAAATAAGTAAAAAATATTATAAAGAAAGGCAAGGGAATGATTAACGTGAAATTCAGGAGAGAAGGACTGGGAAAATGTTTCCATTGGCGGGAAGGGAGGGAAATGTAGGCAAATGTCTTTGGTATGATCAGGACTTTCCTGTTTACTTTGTAACTACTGCTCATCTCTTTCCTAAAAGACCACCAATAAGACCATTGATCAATCAAAGCTAAGTTTATTAGGTTTTCTGCAGTAAGGGAGAACACCACTTTGACAGATTCTTAGTAGTGTCTCAGAAGAGGGAAGCCAGGGGAGGATATTTATAGGGTTTTAGGTCCAGAAATGGGTGATTTTAAGATGGGTCTTGAAACAGAGGAATCTAAGTGGAATTAGAGCGTACCTTTTTTTTCTATAATAGCTTTGAATTGTTTGGGAAATCCAGATGAGAGTCTGAAGGTAAGTACTAATGAGTAAGCTATTTTAGTGGGCTCATAGTCTTATTTTCTATTGTAACCTGATCCTATGAATGCAGTAAATTTCCATTAGTCATAAAAGACTGCCTTAAACTAGCCCAGGCCAGATTTGGCCAGCCCCACATGTACAGAAGGGCCAGTTGTGACTGTTAATTGATCTCAGCAGAGGATACAGAAATGGGTGGAATGAATCAGAAGGAAAATCGTCACCCAGAACCCATTCCAAAGTAAGAGGACTGACAAGAACCACATCACCTCCTGTTTCCTGGCCACCATAATTTCTGCAACATATTCCTTCTAGGATTTTTCCCTCCCTAGCACTCCTGTGCAGCTGCCATCTTGCTGCCCAAATCATGTAAGCCCTGCTCCCCCATAATTGGGGGAGTCGAATCTGAGGAACTTCCTCCCAGCTCCTTGCTCTGCCTATTCCAATAAAGTTACTTTCTTCTTCTCAAAGGACAGTGTCCAGATTATTGGCAGGTCTGAGAGAGCTGGACAGAACCAACATTCCTGGGTTCAGCAAGACTACAAGAATGTATTTCCTATGAGAAAATTATTTTTGCTTTATGCTAGTATTGTTTAGCACAAACACAAGAAAGAATGCTTTGTTTCAGGATAATTTCACACAGACACCAGAAAGTGTGTTGGTTTCAGTTATAACTGTCCTATTAGAAGCACTGGACTGACGCTCCAATACATATTAAAACAAAAATTTTATTGAAAGAATAATTTCATTCTGCAGGAGAACATGTGGCATTCAAACTAATTGCAGAACAGTGAGGTATTAAACAGGCAGGGTAAACAAGTGAAACGAGTTCATATCAAAGCAGTTTCAAGAGAAAGAAGTAAAATTTACAACGGATGATTAAACTACAAACTTTCTTAACATCAATTTCTACTTTAACACGAATCTCTCCTTCTTGATAAAATTTGACTAAGGCAATATTTCTAAGGTGAAATACATAAACATTCTTGATGTGGAGGCTTAGTGACGTATTGCAGGCTGAGCCAACTTAATTGGAATTCTTGAAAAGAGTGAAGATTAAATCAGCTCTAAATCTAGTCTTCTGAAATGTAAACATTGCTTATTAAGTTAAAGAGGAGTGAGTTAAAGAGGAAGCCCAGGCATCCTATGGAGAAATTCCCCAAAAGTAGTTAAGACAGCAAGTTTATTTACATAAGTTAAAGCTCCAATCTCTGTACTCTTGTGTTACAGACAGTCAAAACTTTTACAGCTGTGATCTGCTTCCTTATTCTAACAAACTTAGTTTCTACCTAGTTATCAATTTACAAAGGCCTAGCAGATTGCAATGGGAAAATCCCAATGAGTGAAAATTAATTTGGGAGTGAAAGCTGGGATAAAGTTTGAAATATACTTATCTTTGCTATTAAGTTATTTATAGGTTTTTTTTTTTTTTTTAACTTCATTTAACGTATCAGTAAGGTGCCTTCTCTGGGGCCAGCTGTGTAAACATTCTTAACAAGCACTGGGCTTTTGTTTTTCAAGCAGTAAAACCTTGATGAAGGACCAAAGTTCTTTCTTAGAAGAGTAGAAATGAAATTCTCAATTTAATTCAGAATGGAGTTTTTTAATTTTAGGTCTAAAGCCACCTAATTCAGATATGCCAGTACCTCAGATTCTAAAATTTGCATACACATATAACTATTATCTGTTAAGATCAAAAGAGGACAGAGACTGAAGTATTTTAGAGTATTTCATTCAATTTATAATTCCCATTGGCAACATAGGAGGGGACTGTACCCAATCTCCAGTCTGACTCAGAGTTGGAAATATTTACAAGTATTTTTCTAGATGAAAAAAAAAAGAATTTTTTTTTTTCTAGATGAATTCCTGAAAACATTACGTCTTCTCCAATAGCATCAATTTCAATTCAAGCAACTTTCTCCTTGGTCTTAATAGCCAACATTCAGTAATAAACAGTTTGTACAAGGTCTTAAATTAAAACCACAAGAATGCAAGTGAAAAAAGAGAAAGCTTTATTTGCTACTAGCAGGAGGGTCAGTTTATCAAGAAACCTACAGCTAAGCTAGTCCTGGAGAGTACATTCCTTAGCTTCCATTTTAACTAGAAAAATGGGTGCTTTAGCCTAAAGCCAGCAACCCTTAGTTATGTAAAGGTTGCAAGATATTTTAACACAAGTTAAAGAACAGAAAGGATAAATTTTTAAAATATATTTTGCAATTCTTTTGGGGGGCCCTTATATATATATATTTTTAATTGTACTTCAGATAAAGGTTTACAGAGCAAAGTAGTTTCTCCTGAAACAATACACATGTTGTTTTGTAACATTGGTTACCAGCCCCATGGCATGTAAACATTCTCCCCTTCTCTATCTCGGGTTCCCCGTTACCAGCTTTCCTGGCCCCTCCTGCCTTCTCATCCTTGCCCCCGGACTGGTGTGCCCATTTAGTCTCATTTTGTTTTATGGGCCTGTCTAATCTCTCTCTCTCTTTTTTTTTTTTCCTAATCTCTGGCTGAAGGGTGAACCTGTGGAGTGACTTCATTACTGAGCTAAAAGGGTGTCCAAGGGCCATACTCTTAGGGTTTCTCCAGTCTCTGTCAGACTAGTAAGTATGGTCTTTTTTGTGTGTGTGTGTGAGTTAGAATTTTGTCCTACACTTTTCTCAAGCTTTGTCCAGGACCCTCTATTGGGCCCCTGTTAGAGCAGTTGGTGGTGGTAGCTGGGCACCATCTAGCTGTGCTGGACTCAGCCTGGTGGAGGCTGTGGTAGTTGTGGTCCATTTTTTTTTTTTTTTTTTTACCATTAGTCCTTTGGAATAATGTTTCCCTTGTGTCTTTGGTTTTCTTCATTCTCTCTTGCTGCAGATAAGGTGAGACCAGTGGAGTGTTTTAGATGGCTATTCGCAAGCTTTTAAGACCCCCCCCCCCCAGATGCTACTCAGTACAAGTAGAGTGTAGAACCTTTTCTTTATAAACTATATTATGCCAATTAAGCTAGATGTTCCCTGAGACCATGATTCCCACAGCCCCCAGGGCAGTAATTTGGTCCCTCTGGTAGTTTGGATGTGTCTATGGAGCTTCCATGACCTTGCCTTGTACAAGCTGTGCTGATTTCCCCAGTATTGTGTACTGTCTTACCCTTCACCATAGTTACCATTTATCTATTGTCTACTTAGTCTTTTTCCCTCTTCATCTTTCCCCTCCCTTGTAACCATTAAAGATTGTTTCTTTGTGTGTGGAAATTTTTCATGAGTTTTTATAATAGTGGTCTCATACAATATTTGTCCTTTTGTGATTGATTTATTTTACTCAGCATAATGCCCTCCAGGTTCATCCATGTTGTGAGATGTTTTGCAGGTTAATCATTGTTCTTTATCGTTGCATAGTATTCCATCGTGTATATGTACCATAGTTTGTTTATCCATTCATCTATTGATGGACACTTAGGTTGTTTCTATCTTTTTGCTATTGTGAACAATGAACATGGGTATGCATATGTCTATTTGTGTAATGGCTCTTATTTTTCTAGGATATATTTCTAGGAGCGGGATTGCTAGATCATATGGTATTTCTATTCCTAGCTTTTTTTTTTTTTATAACTTTTATTAAGCTTCAAGTGAACGTTTACAAATCCAATCAGTCTGTCACATATAAGTTTACATACATCTCACTCCCTACTCCCACTTGCTCTCCCCCTCTTGAGTCAGCCCTTTCAGTCTCTCCTTTCTTGACAATTTCGCCGGCTTCCCTCTCTCTCTATCCTCCCATCCCCCCTCCAGACAAGAGTTGCCAACACAATCTCAAGTGTCCACCTGATATAATTAGCTCACTCTTCATCAGCGTCTCTCTCCCTCCCGCTGACCAGTCCCTTTCATGTCTGATGAGTTGTCTTCGGGGATGGTTCCTGTCCTGTGCCAACAGAAGGTCTGGGGAGCATGGCCGCCGGGATTCCTCTAGTCTCAGACAGACCATTAAGTTTGGTCTTTTCATGAGAATTTGGGGTCTGTATCCCACTGATCTCCTGCTC
Source organism: Loxodonta africana (assembly GCF_030014295.1). Taxonomy (NCBI): domain Eukaryota; kingdom Metazoa; phylum Chordata; class Mammalia; order Proboscidea; family Elephantidae; genus Loxodonta; species Loxodonta africana. The sequence continues at coordinate 107,044,890 of NC_087345.1, read as the reverse complement.
CCTCAGGGGTCCTCTGCTGTGCTCCCTGTCAGGGCAGTCATCGATTGTGGCCAGGCACCAACTAGTTCTTCTGGTCTCAGGATGATGTAGGTCTCTGGTTCATGTGGCCCTTTCTGTCTCTTGGGCTCTTAGTTGTCGTGTGGCCTTGGTGTTCTTCATTTTCCTTTGCTCCAGATGGGTTGAGACCAATTGATGCATCTTAGATGGCCGCTTGTTAGCATTTAAGACCCCAGACGCCACATTTCAAAGTGGGATGCAGAATGATTTCATAATAGAATTATTTTGCCAATTGACTTAGAAGTCCCTGCAAACCATGTTCCCCAGACCCCCGCGCTTGCTCTGCTGACCTTTGAAGCATTCATTTTATCCTGGAAACTTCTTTGCTTTTGGTCCAGTCCAATTGAGCTGACCTTCCATGTATTGAGTGTTGTCTTTCCCTTCACCCAAAGCAGTTCTTATCTACTGATTAATCAATAAAAAACCCTCTCCCACCCTCCCTCCCTCCCCCCTTCGTAACCACAAAAGTATGTGTTCTTCTCAGGTTTACTATTTCTCAAGATTTTATAATAGTGGTCTTATACAATATTTGTCCTTTTGCCTCTGACTCATTTCGCTCAGCATAATGCCTTCCAGCTTCCTCCATGTTATGAAATGTTTCAGAGATTCGTCACTGTTCTTTATCGATGCGTAGTATTCCATTGTGTGAATATACCACAATTTATTTACCCATTCATCCGTTGATGGACACCTTGGTTGCTTCCAACTTTTTGCTATTCTAAACAGAGCTGCAATAAACATGGGTGTGCATATATCTGTTTGTATGAAGGCTCTTGTATCTCTAGGGTATATTCCGAGGGGTGGGATTTCTGGGTTGTATGGTAGTTCTATTTCTAACTGTTTAAGATAACGCCAGATAGATTTCCAAAGTGGTTGTACCATTTTACATTCCCACCAGCAGTGTATGAGAGTTCCAATCTCTCCGCAGCCTCTCCAACATTTATTATTTTGTGTTTTTTGGTTTAATGCCAGCCTTGCTGGTGTGAGATGAAATCTCATCGTAGTTTTAATTTGCATTTCTCTAATGGCTAATGATCGAGAGCATTTTCTCATGTATCTGTTGGCTGCCTGAATATCTTCTTTAGTGAAATATGTGTTCATATCCTTTGCCCACTTCTTGATTGGGTTGTTTGTCTTTTTGTGGTTGAGTTTTGACAGAATCATGTAGATTTTAGAGATCAGGTGCTGGTCGGAGATGTCATAGCTGAAAATTCTTTCCCAATCTGTAGGTGGTCTTTTTACTCTTTTGGAGAAGTCTTTCGATGAGCATAGGTGTTTGATTTTTAGGAGCTCCCAGTTATCTGGTTTCTCTTCGTCATTTTTGGTAATGTTTTGTATTCTGTTTATACCTTGTATTAGGGCTCCTAGGGTTGTCCCAATTTTTTCTTCCATGATCTTTATCGTTTTAGTCTTTATGTTTAGGTCTTTGATCCACTTGGAGTTAGTTTTTGTGCATGGTGTGAGGTATGGGTCCTGTTTCATTTTTTTGCAAATGGATATCCAGTTATGCCAGCACCATTTGTTAAAAAGGCTATCTTTTCCCCAATTAATTGACACTGGGCCTTTGTCAAATATCAGCTGCTCATACGTGGATGGATCCATGTCTGGGTTCTCAATTCTGTTCCATTGGTCTGTGTGCCTGTTGTTGTAGCAGTACCAGGCTGTTTTGACTACTGTGGCTGTATAATAGGTTCTGAAGTCAGGTAAAGTGAGGCCTCCCACTTTCTTCTTCTTTTTCAGTAGTGCTTTGCTTATCCGGGGCTTCTTTCCCTTCCATATGAAATTGGTGATTTGTTTCTCTATCCCCTTAAAATATGACATTGGAATTTGGATCTGAAGTGCGTTAAATGTATAGATGGCTTTTGGTAGAATAGACATTTTTACTATGTTAATTCTTCCTATCCATGAGCATATTCCTAGCTTTTTAAGGAAGCACCATATCATTTTCCAAAATGGCTTACCATTTTGCATTTCCACCAGCAGTGCATAAGAGTTCCAATCTCCCTACGGCCTCTCCAATATTTGTTATTTTCTGTTTTTTTGATTTGTTCCAGTAATGTCAGGGTGAGATGATATCTCATTGTAGTTTTGATTCACATTTCTCTAATGGCTAGTGATCATGATCATTTCCTTATATCTCTCAGCCGGTTGAGTGTCTTCTTTGGTGAAGTGTCTGTTCATACCGTTTCCCCATTTTTTAATTGAATTATTTGTGTTTTATTGTAGAGGTGTAGGATTTTCCTATAGATTTTAGAGTTTAGACCTTTGTGGGATTTGTCATAGCCAAAAATTTTTTCCCAGTCTGTAGGTTCTCTTTTTACTCTTTTGGTAAAGTCTTTTGATGACCAAAAGTGTTGAATTTTTACAAGATCCCAGTTATCTAGCTTATCTTCTGGTGTTTGTGTATTGTTAGCTATGGTTTGTATCCTGTTTATGATGTATTTTAGGCCCTCTAGTGTTGACCCCATTATTTCTTCTATGATCTTTATAGTTTTTGGTTTTATAATGGTCTTTGATCCATTTTCAATTAGTTTTTGTGCATGTGAGGTATGGGTCCTGTTTCATTTTTTTGCACATGGACATTCAGTTTTGCCAGAACCATAGCCCTTATATTCTTGACAAGAGTCACTGGGTGGTACAAGCAGTTAACGAGTTTGGCTGCTAACCGAAAAGTTAATGTCTATCTAGGGATACCTCAGAAAAAAGGGCTGGCAATCTACTTCTGAAAAATCAGCCATTGAAAACTCTGTGGAGCACAATTCTATCCTGCCTCACATAGGTTCATCATGCTGGTTGATTTGTTATATTCTTGACATTTGATGGTCTACCGTAACCAGGATTCTGGGTACCCATTAAGACGTGCTAAACCCAAAAATTTTGCATTGTTTGTCCTGATTTAATAATAGGGAAAAACAAACAAAAAACTTGTGGCCATTTATTCCTATAGTGTAGCCTTTTTTCTTACTTTTTTTTGAAGGGTAGCTTTTGATCTAAGATTTAACTCTGAACTTTGAGACCGGCCTAATCCCTTAAGACTCCCGTTTGTAACTCAGAAAAATTAATAATTGCTAAAAGGACATTTCTCTTTTATTATTATTACTATTTATTGTGCTTTAGGTGAAAGCTTACAGTTCAAATTAATTTCTCATTCAAAAATTTATACACATATTGTTTTGCAACATTAGTTGCAATCCCCACAATGTGACAGCACATTCCCTGTTTCCACCCCGGGTTCCCTGTGTCCATTCAACCAGTTCCTGTCATCTCCTGCTTTCTTATCCTGCTTTTAGACAGGAGCTGCCTATTTGGTCTCATATATCAGATTGAATTAACATGCACATTCCTCATATGTATTATTTTTTGTTTTATAGTCCTGTCTAATCTTTGTCTGAAGAGTGGGCTTCTGGAATGGTTTCAGTTCTGAGTTAACAGTGTGTCCAGGGACCATGATTCCTAGAAGGACATTTCTGGTGAATTTTTCAAACCAGGAATGCCAATTCAGAAATTTCAAGTGTCTGTAGTACCTTTAATAAATATTTTGTCAGACAAAATACTAATGGGGGAGTGTGAGCTAGTAAACTAGGAGCTATTTAGTCCTTCAAGATACAAACTGATTCCTTTAAGTCACTTAAGATACCTATTATTCTTTCTCCTTTCTATTTTGAAGTCTTCAAGCCTTGACTTGACATTCATTTAAGGATGGAACCCTTTGGCAAAGGAACAAGTGAAAGGCAAAATCTAAATGGAACATTTGCCATCTTTGAGTTTATCTGAAGATAAACCAAAGGGCAGAATGGGACAGATTTTGTAAAATGTAAATTGCCCATATTTGGCTTTTGTGTTATTCCCATCTCTGTTTCCTCAAGTAGATACATCATACCAAAAGGGCTGCGTCTTCTATTTTCAAGGTCAGGGGTAAGTGATGACTCTTCAAAGTCTGACTTGAAAATCAAAGCAGAAAGCATGAGTGGCAGTTAGTTTCGACCACTTTCCTTCAAAATTTGTGGACTTGGCAGTATTCCACTGTGCTTCTGTTGAACATGGCTTCTCTTCTGCCATTTAGTTACTCCATGTTCTTGGGACAATTACTTAACCGCTTTGAGCCTTAATTTTTGCATCTGTCATTTGTCATATGGGGGCAATACTAGCATGTAGCTTAAAAATGTTAAAGGTAAAGCTCTTTAAGATGATATCCAAGGGTTTTCTTAATCTTGCTCATGCTTATCTCCCTAGTTTCACCAAACTGCACATAGTTTCCTTCACAAATTGCAATGTTCTTGTCTCTCTGTCTTATTCATGTTTACTAGACATTCTTTAAGTCTCAACCCTGGTATTATTTCGTCTATGAAGCCTCCATTGATGGGTTAGATGCTCTCTGTCTGTGCTTTTCATGGCGCCTGTTCAGATTTCTGTGTTCGTACTTATGATTCGGCTTGTTTGGGTATTGTGAAGTCATTGGGAGCAGAGATTATTCATATTTTGAACCAGAAACCTGGTGCAGAGACTTGTACACAGTAGACGTTTAATAAGCATTGCATAAACAAATATTGAATGAATAAATAATGTTCAGACAAATTGCTTTCAAGTTCTAATTCTTAGTTTTGCGAGTCCAGGACCTCGACTTTGTTTGAACATTCAGGAACAAACAAGCTTAAAGGAATTCACTCATACTAAGTAAACTTTCAGTGTAGCATATAATCAGGATACAATTTATTGAACAATAACTTCTATTAATAATTTGCTCCCCCAATGGAAAGTCTTGAAAAGAATTCTTAAAGTAGTAATTAGTAAATTTTATCAAGAGCCTGGTATGTAACTGGTACTTACCTGAGCTCCCCAAGAGCAAGTCCATATCTTGGGAATGTACCAATGTTAAGTAAGCTAGTAAGATTGTTTTAAAACGATGAAAGCAGGGGGAGTTTTTGTTTTGGGAGTTTGAGATTATGTTAATGGTGATGGAGTGAT